>NW_022196906.1:37956214-37987351 GCF_008632895.1 Mastomys coucha | reverse complement strand
AAAAAGCCAGATGAACAAAAAGGCTACTCCAACCGGAAGACACAATGAAGACAGCAAAAGGATCAGTGGTCCCAGAGTTGAGGGGTAAGAGGTGGGGACACTCAGGACTGTCCGGACAGGGAGATTAACTGTCCGTATATGAAACCCTATACCAAGATTAATGCTTTCAGCAAACCCTAATGTATGTAAACTATGGTCTTTGGGTGATAATGATGTGTCATTGAAGGGTCACCAGGTATAAGAAATGGATGTCTTTTAAAATTAAATAGTCTACATTGATTTTTCTCTGTATATATATGGGGGCGTGCCTAGGGAGGTCAGTGGATAGCTTGTAGGAGCTGGGTCTTTCTTTCTACCATATGGGTTCTGGGACCTAAACTAGGGTCCTCAGTCTTGGTGGCAAGGGAACTCTTATCCACTAAGCCATCTCACTTACCTCAAAATGTGTGTCTGGATTGGGAATGCTGTGGAGGAGGGATTTTGGTAGCAGGGATAGGGGGCCTTATGGGAGCTGCTTTCTGCTCAGCTTTGCCACGAACCTAAAGCCATTCTATAGAATGAAGACTACATTTTTGTTATTTTATAATTTTGTTAAAGTTTGAGGGAAAAAACAAGACAGTCAAGCTGGAGATCTGGCAGGTGCTAGGAGGGGAGGAGATGGAGAAGGTGTCTCTTAAGCTAGATACAGAGGCTAGAAAGCCAGAAAGCCCAGAGTGTCTGAGCAAGCATGCTTAGGAGTGCCAAGGGTCTGCGCGGAAAGGATACAATGCTCTAGACTCTTGTAGCCCAGGGATGCTTGATACACACACAGCTTATTTAAGAAAGAGAAGGGCAAAAACTGGAGGGGCGGGGTGGTTAGTGAGCTGAGGAAAGAGCTCCCATGAACCTTCATGAAACATTATGTGACAGGGACCTCGCCTGCTGGTTTGTGTAAATCAAACTTATTTTAAAATAAGGATTTTTACGTTCAGATAACATCAGGAGACCTCTGGGTGGGACCTTGGAGCACCTGCCATTTTGCTGTGTTCCTCCTTACATCATGCCTCTGCCATTCCCATCTGCCTCTCCCTGTGGAGCCACTGGTAGGCTCAGTGCAGTCCCTGATAGATGCTTCTGGCGTTTGGAAAGCTTTGTCTCCAAAGCTTTTTCATCTTGCCATTTAAGGCAGTGGCCTCTTGAGTAGAAAGAAGCAGGCTAAAGAGTCTAATTATCTATGACATATGGCTTTCTCACAAGTGCATCGTTTTTACATTTAAAGGGTAATGGCCGGAAAACAGGGGGAGGGGGCGTGGATGAGGTAAGAGTGAGCTCCTCAGCTGCTGGAGTCCAGGCAGACTCTGGGGTTTTACATAGCATCCCACTGATCCCTTCAGCAGCCCTTCCTCACACGCCCATTTCACAGAGGAGGAAACACAGCCTCCCAGAGTCTAAAAATGTTCACCCAAGTCCCTGCCTCTAACGCCACTGCAGATGGGTCAGGTCAATTTGTGCAGCAGGAACATTACTAAGTCTATGTTGAGTTGAGGACATGAAGGCCCAGAGAGTTCAGGCTTTGCTTTTGGGCTCTTGCGCATGCCGGGGTGGGGTGAGAGTCGGGGTTTGAGGTTGGGAGGGATTCAAGAGCCTTGGCTTGTATGACTCCATTTCTTTCCCTTGGGGCTGGTTTCTTTCAGCTTGGGCCTGGTTCTCCTCAGGCTGAACCTGCCTCTCCTTCAGAGAGCTAGGCTAGCAGAAATAGGTTCGAGTTCCTGGGGCTTGGGGCAGTGTGGTCTCTCCATCCTCTTGGCTGTTTTCTGTCTCTAGATATAGCCCAGCCTTCCTCCTTTTTCCTCCAGAAACTCTTGGCCTTGCAGAAGCCTGATGAGGTCTGCCGCTTTCCCAGCCTCAGTGCCTCTATCTGTGAACTAGGCCTCAGGGATCTATTAGGAGGCTACACCCTGTGCCCTCCCACATCCTGGCCCTGCAAAAAATAAGCCACCTGCCGAGGATATTTTCAGACACAGCTTAATTGAATAAATCATGACAGGAAAGAGACCGCCTGGTGACAGTTCCCCTGGCTTCTTGGAAGGCCTGGAGCTGGTTTCTGAGAGAGCTGGGGATGATGCAAGCTCTGGGCCGGGGCCCTCCCCTCAACCTGGCCAAACTGAGCTCCAGACCAAGGCTTCCCTCTCTCCCCAGAGGGAGCCCTGTTGCAGGAGACTGTCCCCATTTACTTCCACTTTTGAGCAGCGCTGGATTTCTTTTGCATCTATGTATGTTGACCAGTGGCAGTTTTTAAAGAATACTGATCGGGTTCCTGCCTGGAATAGGGTGAGCTGGAGGCTCAGGGGATGATGAGCAGGGCATGGCCAGCCCTTTGCTGTGAGCTGTTCATCCTCTTTAATGACTTTTAAGGCAGGAACGCATTTGTGAAGGAAAGTATGTACCTGTGATAAGATCAGTGTCTGCTGCTGGGGACAGGAAACCTCAAGGCCAACTGGGGAGATGAGAGAGCTTTGCTAGCTGCTTCTCTGCTCCCATTCCCTTCTCCTTCTCTGTTGGCCTTTCTCAAACAGGCTCTCAGGTACTAGTGTCTATATCAGGAACCAGAGCACAGAAATGTTCTCATTTTAGTTCATAAGCTTATATATGTAAGAGCTAATACTCTTTGATATTCTCTCTCTCTCTCTCTCTCTCTCTCTCTCTCTCTCTCTCTCACACACACACACACACACACACACACACACACACACACACACAGTGACTCATGTCATATACTCCAGGCCAACTTGGGACTCACCATGTAGCCAAGAATGACCTTGAATTTCTGACCTTCCCTTTTAAATACTGAGATTACAGGTGTTGTTCAAGCAATTCTGCTGGCCTGCCCCCAAGGGACCTAGTTATTGCTTACGTCATCATCTGCCACCTGCCAGGTGCACGTGGTTGGATAAAAGGGCCCCACCCCCATCACAGCTCTCTATTTGTTCTCAGCATCCCCCATCTCTCTCTCTGCCCTCCCTTTTCTCTGCCCTCATGACTGTTCCCATTTGTCTGCAATGTCTGGGTGGTCTACATGCCCACTTGCCTCCCTCTACCCCTTCCTCAGGTCTTCCTTCCTCCCTCCTTCCTCCAGTAACCCCCCTTTACACCAGGTCTGTTGCATGGTGTAATTTCTCAGGGGCATACCTTGGCATGGGCCCACCGTGGGACCCCTCGCTGCATTATATTTCATAACAACAGGCATGTGCTAACAAGCCTGTTTTATATGGTGCTTGGGTTGAACTAGGGCTTCGTGCGTGCCAGGCAAGTACTTTTCAGTTGAACTATGTTCACTGTCCCAATTACTATTGTTTTAAAGCTATGTGGGAAAGGTTTGGAAACAGTAGTGAAAACCTGACTTGGAAGGTGGAGGTGGATCAGGACTTCAAGGCGGTCCTCAGCCACACTGCACGTTCCATTGCCAGCCTGCTTAAAACAAGCCCCACCTCAGATAAGCTTTCATGGCTCTAAAAGCCTGATAAGAATTCTTTCTTCTTTCTTTTCTTTCTTTCAAGTGTGTGTGCCCACGTGTGTGCATGCGTGAATGTAGGAAGATACCTTTCAGGGGTTGGTTTTCTTTTCCTCCCATGAATTCCAGGGGCTAAACTCAGGTTACTGGGCTTCCTCCACAAACATTTGCTAAGCTATCTCCCCATCTGTCTTAGTCAGGGTTTGTATTCCTGCACGAAACACCATGACCAAGAATCAAGTTGGGGCCAAAAGGGTTCATTTAGCTTACACTTCCACACTGCTGTTCATCATCAAAGGAAGTCAGGACTGGAACTCACACAGGGCAGGAACTTGGAGGCAGAGGCTGATGCAGAGGCCATGGAGGGATGTTATTTACTGGGTTGCATCCCCTAGCTTGCTCAGTCTGCTTTCTTATAGAACCGAAGACTACCAGCCCAGGGTTGGCACCACCCACAATGGACTGCCCCCCACCCCCTTGATCACTAACTGAGAAAATGTCCTACAGCCTCATGGAGGCATTTCCTCAGAGGAGGCTCCTTTCTCTATGAGAACTCTAGCTTGTGTCAAGTTGACACACAAAACCAGGCAGTACACCATCCTGGACACTCTGTCTGTATGCCTGCTTGCCTGCCTTCCCTTCTCTTTGGTTCCCTCTTTATTTTACATACCACTGCAGGGCCCCCCTTCTCCCCTCAGTCTGCTCCCAACCTGCCCTCTCCCCCCTACCCCCATCCTCTCCCCTCCACTTCAATTTCCCTTAGTTACATTCTTTGCAAAGACCCTCCCTGACACGGCAGAGAGGAATCTCCTATGTGATTCCAAATTCTGCAGCCCAAATCCTGTAAACAGAAGTTCAAGGTCATCTTTAGGTACATAGCTAGTTACCATCATGCCTGGGATGTGTGAGATCCTGCCTTAAAGAAAGAACAAAATAAAACAAACCCATAACATTGGGAGATGCATCTTTGTGCTTTTGAGGCCATCCAACTGAAGGCATTGAATGCAGAGTTCCAGGCCACAGCAGGCTGTCCCCCGTTTTTTCTGCAGAGGCCCCCTTAGGCCTGATCTGCCTTACCAGCTCTTTGGGGCTAAGTCTCAGGGCAGAAGAATCCCAGACTGAGCTGTCAGTGCTGTGGGTCCCGCAAATACACTGGAGAGCTACAAGATATAGGGACAAGCTGTGGTTCCCATGGCAACACCTCCTCCTTGCCTCTCTGACTCTACTGCTACTTTCTTCTTCAAAGATTCTTTGTATATTCACTCAGGACCAGCTCCAAAACAAAGATGTCATTACTGCTGTGGTTGAATTGTCTTCATCCACCTCCAATTTGTGTGTTGAAGTTTTCTCATTATCTCATAATGTGGCAGTTTGGGAGATAAAGTGTTTAAAGAGGTAATGAAATCATAATGAGGTCTTTGGGGTGAGCACTGATACAATACAACTGGTGTCCCAATAGGAAGAAGACAGCAGAACACAGATGTGTGTGTACACAGAGGGAAGACCAGGCGAAGATACCAGATGATAGCCTTCTACAAACCAAGCACAGAGATCTTAGGGGAGAAAAATCTCTTTAAAAATAAATTAATTAAAAATGCTATTATTATTGTGTGTATAATGTTGGCTGTGTGAGTGCAGGCACACACATACCAAGGTACACGTGTGGAGGTCAGAGATGTCCAGCTTCCTACCTGCCTTTCTGACTTCCAACTCTCAGAAGTCAGCTCTCTTCTCCACTATGGGGTCTAGACATTGATACCAGGTCATCAGGCTGGTGATTTTACCCACAGAGTCATCTTGCCACCCCCAGAAGAAAACAACTGTGCTGGGACCTTGTTTTTGGGGTCCCAGTTTCCAGAACTGTGAAAGATAAGATTTCTTCTGTTAAGCTGCCCTGTCCATGGCACTGTTGTGTATATATTACCTTGATGCCATATCTACTCTGGGTTTTTTTTGTGGCCGAATCTGTGCTATGGTAAGAGTCCTTTGTTCTTAAGAGCTCAATCAGTTATGAATCCATTAAGAGACTTTCCATTACAAAAAAAAAGTTATTATTGATTTATGTTCCATAACCAACCAAGGCCAATAGCAGGCATCTATGGGTGGACACATGACATTTAGAAGGCAGTTTGACAAGAAATCAGACTGGAACTGAACATCTACATAATAGATGATAGCAGTGACCTCCCCACTGAGACTGATGACTTCTCTAAACCCTGGGATTTTGCCCTGGCTTATAGTACCAGATATGAGTTCCCATCTATGGAGTGGGCCTTAAATATAATCAAAAACCCAGCAGTGACAACTGTGCCACCTTCCCACCAGTAGGCACATCTTGGTACTCTAGCATGCAGTGCCCGTAGTTTTTGGTGACAGTTCTTCCCCAGAAGTCCACACAGTGTCTTATGACTCTGTCAATGCTAGCCAGCAGGAAGGGAGACCTACTTCAGACCTAGCCCAATTTCTATACATCTTCTGGCCAAAACGTGCAGTATCTTTGGTGATGGGATCTCACCATTTAGTTCTACCATGCAACCAACAGTAGTGGCAATAGCTTGTATACTGTGGGAGACCCAAGGGTCTTTTTGGCCAACAGCTCCTGGTAAGGAGCATACCATTGGCACTGGGACTTTCAATAGACAACCATATGGCTGCTAGGCAATACCCTTCCTGCTTACACAGGGTACTTTTACTTAAATTCCATAATCACTAGCTTTGCCGTTCTTCCAGATGTTTTTACAAATCTGCAGGACACTCATTAACATTATACAAAGTGTGTTAACATTATACAAAGAGTATTAAAGGTCTGTCACATGGAAAAGAAATAAACAGTATACAAAGAGTGTTAACATTACACGAAGGAGCCTTTTTAGAAAGGGTGGGTAGGATCTGAGGCTCATCATCATCCATTGTAGGTGCCTGCCACTTAGAATGGTCATGAGAAGTTAAGGGGATACAAAAATGTAGTAAGGGTCAACACAGTACAAAATGGTCTCGTTTCTTGCATCAACTGTTTCATCAAAGAGCAATGCTTGGTACTGCAGCATTGATGGAGGGCACACTTCTCCAGATAGTTCTTGACAATCTACAGACATCCCTGTGAGTCATCCCTCCCCACTTATCTTCCTTATCCTGCCCTGGGTCCTTGTATATCTATCTACTCTGGAGAGAAATGTTCACAACATTCTGCCCACCCCTAGGTTAAGCTTAAACTTTTACCTGGAAGTTGTTCCTGAGGCTCAGAGCTTTCCAGAAACCATCGTAATATTAGGTTTTCGGTTAATTTTCCCCCTTAGGAACTCCAGTTTGTCACATTTGCCCTCGAGCTGCCCAGATGTCTGCTTTGTCCTTCTCTGTCCCTTCTTGATTACTTTAGCACCTTACAGGTTGGTCAGAGCTTATTCACCATAAACCTCTATCTCAGAAAGATCTCATCTCAACACAGGCTCAGCGAAGCCAGTGAAACCCCATATCAGTTCCGTGGGCCCTACGAAATCAACCAACCTCTTTCTTAACTCTCCCGCAAACACAGACCACAGCTTTGGCAGGTCCTGTGAATTGAGCATCACACTCTGCCCCTCATACTTTCAGTTTCTTCAGTGAAAATTGCCATTGTTCTTTGGTCTTTCAGTTCTGCTATTCCTAGATATCTGAACAAAGGACCATCAAGTGTCCTTAAAGGCTCCTATGAGCCAGTCCATGGAGGAGGGTATGGAGCAGGGCTAACAGTCCCTCCTATTGCCTCAGGCTGTGCAGCTTTGTTTCAAGGAAAGATGGGAAATTACATTAGTTCCTCTGCTTTCAAAATACTCAGCCCGATCTAGTCCACCCTCACCTTCCAGAACTTCACCCTTAGGTTGTCAGAGGCTACTCTTTGCTTCTTCAAGTCTTTCCCCATTCAACTTGTTTAGATATGGAGTGTCCTGTGATCCTCACACTGTCTTGTATTGGACCATTATTAAGGCCTGCCTACCCCCCATCTGCATGCCAAATCATAGATTCCTTTCTTTGGCTAAAAGGTTGGCTTTGAGGGGCACCTTCTGCCACTTTTATCCTCTTTCTTGCTTCTTCACTGTCCAGGTCTTCCCATGAATTTCAAGTTGTTATGAAATATAGCATTGGTGCCTGTGCATGGGGGTGCCTGGTGGGCCCATGCCAAGGTGCCTCTCTGAGAAATCACACCATGTGACAGACATGGTATAAAGGACATTTATTTTCCACGTGATAGACCTGGTATTAAAGATATTTGGGGGAAGGGGAGGGAGAGAAGGGGGAGGCAGACAGACAGACCAGAGCAGAGCCATGAGGGCAGAGAAATGGGAACAGAAAAGGACAGAAAGAAGGACAAAAGGGAGGAAAGAGACCAGCTGGGAGCATGTAGGAATAGAGAGAGAGGAGAGAGGAGAGAGAGAGAGAGAGAGAGAGAGAGAGAGAGAGAGAGAGAGAGAGAGAGAGAGAGAGAGAGAGAGAGAGAGAGAGAGAGAGAGAGAGAGAGAAAGAGAGAGAGAGAGAGAGAGAGAGATGGGTGACAGTAGTCCTTTTATACCTCACACCTGGCAATGGCAGGTAACAGTGACAGATCATGTTGTAAGTTGTTGCTATGTCCCTGGGAGGAGTCTAGTGGAATTGCCTGTAAACTAACACAATTCTTAGGATCCAGGAAGGACTATTTAGCACAGATCTCATTTGTAGTCTCATTTCCTTGGATCTTGCCAACTGTAAGAAACAGCAAGCCAACACTTCCATCCCATCTCGCACAAGCCTCCTCTAAAAAAGATGTTCTGCCAAATCAGAGGCTAGTGCAGCAGACAACACCCAGTGTCATTTTTGCTTTGTCATTTTTCCCTTAGGTGGGCAGGTTCCTTCTGGGACGATAGCTCAATTCAGATTGACCACAAGAAAGGCCACACAACCGACACCATGGCCTGATTACCCCATCCTGTGAGTGCTACTTTCAGAGAGAGCAAAGCAGCTCAGCAGTAATTTGGGGGCATCTCATAGTGACATGGTGATATCATTCATCATGGCACCTCAGACCCAGTAGAAGTAGATGGCCAATGACACTGTACTCTCAGATGGTTTAGACTTGGTTGCATGTCTAATCACTTATTGCAAAGAGCATGGCAAGGAGGCATGCCATCTCCGGCACACGGGGAAAGGCAGCCCTACTGCTATTGCCCATTCCCAGATGCTCCATACTCATGTGGATCAGCCTCAACTGTGTGTCCTGGAACCCAGCTCAGGAGCCGTACGGCTGGCCCTCCCCTACTCATCTCTGGTTTTCTTGGTCTCTGTTCAGCTGCCAGTTGTTTAGTGTGCCTTTTCCTGGGAAGATGGAGACATCTTTTCCCTCTAGGCTGGGCACCAATGACAGATAAAAGAGACAATTTCACCCAAGTAGACCTTAGTGAACCAGTGAGGTCCTTGAAGTGTCTGACTCAAAGAGAACTGTGTCACCAAAGAGGCTGCCCTAGCATTGTCATGACTCAAGAGCCGCAAGTCTGGAGCGGTCTGCACAACTTGCAGGTGGCATGGCTGACCAGCATTGGTTACTGTCTCTACAACCCCCTGAGTCTTAGAACTCTCAAAAGGTCCCCTACCCTACTCTTGTGGATAGTGTTTCCTGTTTCCTTCATTTCCTGGTCTTAAGAGTCGCTCCAGCCCCTCCAGGAAAGGGCACGCCAATGTGGAGGAGGGGACTGCACCGCCTTCCCAGGCCACTTCCCCTTTTGTTTCATGTTGGAGATGAGTTTAGAGGTTGGGACTGTAAATTTAGACCAGGACTACTTGACAGAACAGGTGCAATGGAATTGAACGTGCTACGAGAGCAGAGCATGTGTGCTGAGTCAGGGGTCCTTTTGTCAATTTTTATTTTGTATTTGTTCGTATTGAGTTGTATGTGGTGTATGTCACTATGATTTACAGTTTAAAAAAAATGAGGGATGGTGAGATGACTAGGTGGGTAAAAGGGCTTGCTGCCAAGTCTGATGACTTGAGTTGATCTCCAGAACCCACATTATACAAAGAGAGAACTGACTCTGGCAAGTTGTCCTCTGGCCTCCACATACTCACACACACATAATCGATAGATTAACACAACGACAACAACCAACCAACCAACCAAACAGAAACTTGGATAATTGGGAAATCAGTGCACTGGTTCCTCAGAAAGATGGGAATCGATCTACCTCAAAATCCAGCTAACCTACTCTTGGGCATATATCCAAAAAGCATCCTACTACAGAGACCATTGCTCAGCTATGCTCATCACTGTTCTACTCATGATAGACAGACATTGAAAACAACCTAGATGTCTGCCAGGGGGTAAAGAAAATGTGGTACATTTACACAATTTACTTAGATGTTTAAAAAACGATATCATGTAATCAGCAGGTGAATGGATGAAACTAGAAAAAAATCATCTGGATGAGGTAATTCAGACTCAGAAAGACAAGTATGGTATGTATTTGCTTATATGAGAATGTTAGCTATTACTGATAATCAAGTCATTGATAAGCAAGCTATCTATAATCATATAACTGTATAACCACAGAGGTTATGTAGAGAGTAAGGAACTGGGGGTGGGTGGGGGAGGGAGGGGAATGGATCTCCCTAGGAAGGGGAAATAGAATAAACAGTTATGGATGGACATGTGTGTGCATGCACACGTGCGTGTGCACATGAAAGTGCTGGAGTGTGAGAATGAAACAGGGAGGGGAAGGGAAGAGGGGCAGAGGAGAGACCATGCAGAGGGACAGCTAAACCTAAGGGTCATTTAGAAACCTAGTACAGTAGAAGCTTCCGAAAGCATATACATATGTGAAGGCAATCAAAACGAAACCACCAAATAACATGGAGACAGAGCCTCAACTGGACATCTCTTGTCACCAAATAAAGCTTTCTAATACTGGGAATGGGTTACATCTAATTGAGTTCTTGAGCAAAGGGGTCCCACGGGAACCCCCAAACAACCCAGGCTATTGTAAGGCTATTGGTGGCTCTCTACAAACCGACAGTAAGGCCCTGTTGTTGAAGACAACACCCACAGAATTCAGTGAACACAGAGGAATTGAGCTGGCACCTACTACTTGAGCCTTCACCTCTAAGAACTAGTAGTGTTAGTGGTATTGGAAGATAATCAGCACACCACCAAAGGAGAAAGGAAGCACCAACCCAGCTACAAACCCTTTGATTTATGAAGGTGACCTGCCTGTAATGATACACCAGTGCAATAGTGGTATAAGGCGCGTGGGAGTAACCAACCAATATCTGATTTGGGTTAAGGCCCACTCCATGAAATGGAACCCATACTTGGCACTGCTTGTGTGGCCAAAACCCTGAGACTAGATAGGCCAGGGACCTATGGGAAAACCAAATACTATTTTTCTGCTAAAGGAACACAGAAATGAAATGGCTCCTAATGGCATGTTGGTACACTCCTAGGTCTGTGCCTCACTCAGCCATCACCAGAGAAGCTTCCCCTTGTAGCAGATGGGAACAAATAGAGGCACAGACAGACAATATGCAAAGTGTGAGCTTGGGACACATAGCCCTAAAAGATTTGTCTCCATCAAATCTCTCCCCTGTGGGCTCAGAGAACTCTTCAGAAGAGGAGGCAGAAAGATTGTAAGAGCCAGAAGGAATGGAGGACATCAAGGAAGCAAGGCTCTCTAACATAGCAGGACCAACACACATGTGAATAAGCTTTCAGAGACTATCTCTAATTGATAGCCACTTGCACATGGAAATATTGGTCTTTTCCCCCAAGGTAGTCTCACTGGAGAAACAAACCATTCTTAAGGGCAGGCAGCATGCCTGCAGTAGATGGCCAACAGGAGACGAACTCAACAGCATCTTTGGAGGTCCTTTGTCTCAGGTTAAACTTACAGGTCCTTTGCATTTATACAATGGCTTCCAGCTTTGGGTTTTTATGGGATTCCTGTGTGTAAGAACAAGTATATCTCTGCATCTATATGTGTTTCTTGTGTTTTCTCTTTGGCTTTTTTTTTCTTGTTTATTTGTTTTGTTTTATTCTGACTTGTTTTTGCTTTATTTTATTTTATCATTATTCCTTAGATGCCTGTAGAAGTTAGGTCTGGTTCTTCTTCCCAGCCCCATGCTCCCAGAAATAAGACTCAGACTCAAAATATATTTACAAAACCTTGGGCATATAGCTAGGCTCTTGTCTGATTAGATCAGTTATTCTGATCTACATTCTGCCACATGACTGGTTACCTGTGCTCAGGTACCATGCATCTGACTCATAACATCTTCCCGGATGAATCTCTCATGCCTGGCTCTATCCCAAAATCCTTTCTGCCTCCTGGATGTCCCATCTCCTTTTCCTGCCTAAGCCATAGGCTGTCAGATTTATTGTTGGCAGGTGCTACATCCATACAGATTGCAGATAATCCTTTCCCCTTTAGCCCAATAAAAGGCTCTTTTTCTTTCAAATATAAGTTGGATAAAATAATAACGATTGAGATAATTATGAAAACTATTAGGTAAGATTTATATTCATAATGTCCAGTCCACTTATATTTGGCAACTTAGATAAAACATTCTACCATCTATCCCATCTTGGTGAGTTCAAAATTCTGTATCAAAATCATTTTCTATCCTAACTTGTATTATCCTTTTAAAAACATTGTTTTAGACTTAAAACATTGGCTTAAATCCTGAACAACGTAAGCTTATAGTAAGACTATGACTGTCTAGTCTTCAACCCCATCAGAAACCTGAGAAGGAATAAATATTCCCTGAGTATGCAGGAAGCACAGGACAAAGCTTCCAAAAACTATAGAAATGACAGAGACAGCTGACTGCCTGGACAGCCCCCATATTCTCTAAATGTTGGAGCATCATCTTTAGTGTTCTGGCCCAGAATATCTGACAGACCTTTTGTGAAGCAGGAATTATGAAGGACTTGCTTATACAGTCTTGGCAGAACTTGGCAACCAATTTCCCTGCATCCGTTTGTCATTTTTGGACAGCTTTCTGTCTGCAGATGAAGTGAGAGGGCATTTTCTTCACCCACTGGCTGGCTTGCCAAACTTGAAGCCATCTCCAAACAGGGGTCCTTTGATGCTCATCATCTTCCTCCAAGTCAAACGGGGTGCTGCCAGGAGCTGATAGGTCTCGATGTCAAAAAAAGATCTTAAATTAGTAAAAACATGTCTAAATGCTGTGTTCCGTGAGTCTCTGAGGTTTTTGAAGACTATGTGTTTATAGAATATTTGAACAAGTAAACATTGCTTTTTTCTAGCTGTTTATTATCTATGCAACCCAGGGTGTATATTTTTGTGATAATCTAGACTAGTATCTGACAAGACCATGGGTTTGATTGACTGTTAACTTGTATTACTTAATTATCCTAAACAGTTTGTAATAGCAGCTAGTAAAAGGACTGGGACTAAACCTTGCATTTTTAAATGAGTTGCAGAGGCACAAGAACTATTGTGTTGAAACATACATACATTGTGGTGTAATAAATTCAACCTTAAATTTTGTATCAATATACAAAGATTTATACCAATGAGACCCTTAAACCTTTATCAATATATAATAATCTACATCAGTACAAACAAAAATAACTTTATTTGAGAATATCAAAAGCTCTAAGTTGAAGAGTAGATTCAGTAATCTACCCTCTTATTCTATTACTTCTATATGATAATTCTATATTATCCATTTTTCTCCTTCTCAATCCCCTTCTCTTTATCTAAGAAAGAAAGAAGGACAGAGAAAAGGAAAGGAAAGATAGAAGTCCCTGAGTCTAAGCTCCCCATTTTGTTTCCTCCCTATCCAAGGCCATAACCATTTGTAATCATCCCCTAAAATGACAACATATCTGTAACTCATAAAAATGACCAAAACTATCCAATCAACTTAAGAGACTAAGATGACAGTCTTCTGAAAATTGCTTCCTGCTGAATTGGGATGAAGACTTCCTTTTTGAGGGCCCGAAGGAAAGGAAAAATGGTTAAGTCAAAAGAAAGCTAGCTGGCATCATTTGTTGTCCACTCTGTATGTGCTGAGAAAGTTCAGGCATAAGGGAAGTCCTGACTAGACCAGTCTGTATAGCTGGATGAAATAAGATCATCTGGGGCCAGCAGCTTTCTGACGTTGTTCTGGAAGCAAGTCTCTTGAAACAGCATTGGAAGAGACTGAGGCAGGATCAGACATCCCAGAATCCTCAGGGGAGGATCTTGTCAGGGCTGCTATTTGGCTTTCCATTCTGTAACACACAAACTTTTACAAGCAAGATACAGTTTTATAAAGACATTTGTATGAAATGTGCAGTGCGCACAAATCATGTTAAGATGATTTTCTGCTCCTTGTTTGAGTGGGTAAAAGACACCTGATATTCTTTAGAAGTTAATCTGATCAATAACCAATTTGTAATATAAATCAACGTCCATGCTGTATGAAAAGATAGCATGCAATAATAAGTTGTGAAATCTCTGTAGCCAACAAGACCTATTGGCCGTGCAAGCTGAAGTGTTGGCTGGAGACATTCTCCTCTCAGCCAGTCTTAGAGTTGTTCCTAAGCAGAATCACCATATCTATACAAGTTATCTGTTTTGTTTGAGCTTGATTTGGTTCTTCTTGTGCCTAGCCAAGATCTTCAGTGGGTCTTCCCCTGTCAAATCTGATTTTTATGAGTTTGGAGGGAATCCATAGGTTTTTCTTTTCCACTGAAATTTCCTCCTAACATAATGCAGCTCTCCATCCTTCCCTTGGAACTTGGACTCCTCTAGGCTGATCTAGTTCAGAAGTGCTTTCTAGAATCTGGTGTATTTTAGAGGTTGTGCTATTTGTCCCATTGAATTTTAAAAAATTTAAAGTCAACAAAGCACATTTTATGTTTTTCCTTTTTTTAAAAAAAGATTTATTTATTTATATGAGTACACTGTAGCTGTACAGATGGTTGTGAGCCATCATGTGATTGCTGGGAATTGAACTCAGGACCTCTGCTCGCTCTGGCCCAAAGATTTATTATTATATTTAAGTACACTGTAGCTGTCTTCAGACACACCAGAAGAGGGCGTCAGATCCCATTACAGATGGTTGTGAACCACCATGTGGTTGCTGGGATTTGAACTCAGAACCTTCTAAAGAACAGTCAGTGCTCCTAACCACTGAGCCATCTCTTCAACTCTACAGAGCACATTTTAAACCATCTTTAGAGATACCGTATCTCTTTTCTATTCTGAGTATTTCCTTCCAAGTCCTGTTAGAACTTTTTATAATGGCTTGCCCTGTAACGAATTTTATGTCATAATGTCTAAAATATTGTTGTATTCTAATGGACGTGTGTATGCCTGAGCATCGTCTGCTTTAATTTGCAAAGCTATTTTAAGGCAGTCATTATCTCTAACAAGTGTGCAGTGTACGTATTTCAATTCTCCAAACTCTATAAGGTGAAACACACAGTCCATTGTGTGGCATTGCTTTAAGTTAGCATCAATAAGCAGAATCTGGGTTCTTAATTCAATTTATTGTATCTCTATGGGCTGCCATCCCAATTTCTCAAGCCCCTGTGGAACCTTCCCATCTGGAACTGTTTTTTGATGTTATTATAAGTTCCAGATTGGATTACTCAGTGTTTCCTATTTTGATTTAAAGGTTCTTTCAACCTCTGTTTCATGGTCTCTAATCTATTATCTAATTTTTCAGTCTCTTCTTTCTCCAAGTCTGTCTTATTCTGATCTCTCCTAAAGAGGACTGTAATCATTGAAAAAAACCAGCCATTCACATGCTGATAATCGAAGCAAGATCATATGGAATCCAGATACATTGTGTCACTGTGCTTCCTTGCATCTCAAATATAGAAAACATTTTTCTATTTTAATGTCAAAACTTCTCTCTAAGGACTTTATTTTCTTACATTTAATTTAAGAAATTAATTAATTAATAAATTAATTAAGGAAATAAATTCCCTTTTATTGTTCTTTAAATTAATACTGTTCCAGTTTAGATTCTTGGGACTTTTTACTTTGTATCTTGTGCTCTTGCTAGCCCCGTCCTGGCCATTCAGATCACTCGGGGCTCTTGGTTCCACCTGATGCTGGCCCTGGCCAGGCCTTTCCAACCTGCAGTGCTTCTGCTGGCTTCAGGCCTAGTCTAGGATGCTTTTAACTGTGCTGCTCTTGAAAGAAATTGCAGCAGTTGTGCCCTCAGGCTTCAGTTTGCTTTTGTTCTTTTTTTTTTTAAAGATACCAGGCCTCTTGTCTGGCTAGCCTCCTTCCCCTGCCTTTCAGCCAGGCCTTTTCAGGCTCTAAGCTTAGGTTCTAATTGCAGTAAGTTGGGTGCCAATTATAGAAGTTAGGTCTGGTTCTTCCTCCCAGCTCCATGCTCCCAGAAGTAAGACTCAGAAAATATTTACAAATCCCTTGGCCATACAGCTAGGCTCTTAACTGACTAGATCATAACTTAGTATAACCCATTTATTCTGATCTACATTCTACCACATGGCTGGCTACCTGTGCCCAGATATCATGCTTCCAACTCATAACATCATCTTCCTGAGCAAATCAGCCATGCCTGGTTCTGTCCCAGAATCCTTCCTGCCTCCTGGATGTCCCTTCTCCTAGTTCCTGCCTAAGCCATTGGCCATCAGGCTTATTATTGATAGGTGACACATCCATACAGACAAGATATTCTCTCTATATATGCCTGCTTTGCTTTGTTTTGTTTTTCTATTGAGAAACAGAAAGGATGTTGATCCAGATGGAAGGGGGAGGGGAGGAACTAGGAAGAGTATGAAGAGAGGAAACCATAACCAGAACTGAATATACTGTATGAACAATTACAAAATACTTTTTTTGGGGGGGGGCAGGGTTTCTCTGTGTCGTCTTAGCTGTTCTGAAACTCACTCTGTGGACCAGGCTGGCCTTGAACTCAGAAGTCCACCTGTCTCTACCTTCCAAGTGCTGGGATCAAAGGTTTGCCCCGTCATGCTCAGTAACAAATTCTAATTTTAATAATAATAAAACATTTAAAGAAAAAGAAAAAAACTTGGAAAACTCGACTTTCCTCACTGAGTCTCTTCCATAAAGGAATGCATTCAACGGGTGTGTTATTGGCATTTTTAGTTCTGTCCTGGATAATGGAGTCTCAGTGCGCACGGCTGGAAACAGCTTCATGATGCAGCATTTCAGTTATTTTCTGTGATCTTTACTTGGGTGAAGATGAGATTTTTTTTCAAAGATTTACTTATTTATTTTATGAGTACATCTTCTTCAGACACACCAGAAGAGGGCATCAGATCCCATTACAGATGGTTGTGAGCCATCATGTATGTTGCTGGGAATTGAACTCAGGACCTCTGGAGTTAACTGCTGAGCCATCTCTCCAGCCCCGAAGATGAGATTCTTATTTTTTTTCATTTGTTTATTTTATAAGTGTGTGTTTGGGTGTAGGTGTGGTGGCATGTGTGTGGAGGTCAGAGGATAGCGCGTGGGAGTCAGTTCTCTTTCCACATGTAGGTTCCAGCCAGATCTCAGGCTGTTAGGCTTCAGAAAGGCAAGCCCTGCTGAGCTAGCTACCTGCCAGCCCAAAGACGGCCTTCGAGACTTTGTTGCAAAGGAGAATTTTAAGATGAGCCAGTCTGAAGCACAGCTAGAGCTTATTAAGAAGAAAACAGATTTTAACACAGTGGTTCATAGAAGGAGAGACACTTGGGGAAAGATACTCCAGTGTTGGTATGGACTTCTCAAAAGAGAGGCGCTTACTTACCTTAGCAGTTAGCCATGTAGGTGATTTTCTTGGCTTCCAAGTTACATGTCAAAGGGTAGCCAGGTAAAAAGAATGCCCCCCCTTTTTTTTTGATAAATGAGATTATAGGGTGGTTCTGGAAGTGCCTTGGATAGGATAAGACTTCCGATGCCAACTTGAGCAGTCAACATTCCCGCAGGCAAGCAGCACTAATTAGACCCAGTGCGTTACAAAGTGGGGGTTGGGAGGTCGGGGGTTGAGGGATTGGGGAATGTGTTAAGAGGTGTGGGGTGGATGTGAACCCAATATATTGTATACATGTGTGATATTACCAAAGAATTAATTAAAGATATTCTGGGCTGGAGGATGGATTAGTATTAATAAAGAGTGACTTACTGCTCTGTAGTGACCCTGAGTTCAGTTCCCCATACCTACAGGTAGGTGGCGTACACCTTCCTGTGACTCCAGCTTTAGGGGATCTAGTGACCTCTTCTGGCCTTCACGGGAACCAGAATTCATGTACACATACCACCTGCCCATAAACACAATTACAAGTAATAAACTAAACTGGACAGTTTTATGTCAATCGGGGAGGGCCCAGCCAATTGTGGTAGTCTTGGGTTCTATAAGAGAGCAGGCTGAGCAAGCCACGGGGAACAAGCCAGGAAGCAGCACTCCTCCATGACTTCTGCATCTTCCTGCCCTGTGTGAGTTCCTGCCCTCTCTGCTTTTAATGATGACCTCTTATATGGAACTGTGTGTAAAATTAACCCTTTCCTTTCTGAGTTGCTTTCGTTCATGGTGTTTTATCACAACCGTAGAAACTCTAACAAAGATGTAAACTCAACCTTTAAAAAACTGGAATAAATTAAATAAAAGATATTCTTGGAGGGGGGTTGAGGGGGGAGTAACTATGGGTATGGGTCTTTGGAGTTGCACAAAGAGGCAAGATGTGCTTTTACTGTTGATGGGGCTTTTTGCTTTCTTCTGAGACTGCTAGGAAATTGCAGGCTTATAGCTGGGAAACAAGAAAGGCTATATATGCTTAGGCCAAAAGCATGATTTGTTGCTATTAATATTTCAACATTCTTATTTAGAACAACTCTCTATAAAGTGATTATTATCCCTGTGTAGGCAGCCTTCATGGCAAATGTTAACTGTGCTAGAAGTTTTGATTCTCCGCAAGCGAGAGGCTTCAGCCAGGTTGCAGGGCGGGGCTCCTTTCTCTTCCCACAGTCCCTTAATTTCCCCCGTCTTTCTATGCTGCCGTAGGTCAAAGCCTGGGCCCCAGCTGCCCTGAGCAAGTGTGGCTTGGTCATCTGTCCTTGATATACCAAACACAAAGAGCCGTAACAGAGAAGAGCAGGGAAAGACTTATCCATTGTGCCCACAAATGAAGAGGCCCAGTGAGTCCCCCATGTCTGCCTTCAGGGTGCTGACACGGTATTGAGTAGAGAGCAAGACTGAGTGTTATCAAGAAGTACTGATCAGGTATGGCCACCCATCACTGACCTGTTCCTGACTCAGCTTATCTTCAGCTCCTGGCTCCCTCGATGTGCAGTTAGCAGCACTATGCTCTGTCCCGAGAGGCAAGTCCCTCTTCTGACTGGTGACAGGCTTCAGGCTTTCTCTTTCTTCCATCGGGAGACTGTGTGTGTGTGTGTGTGTGTGTGTGTGTGTGTGTGTGTTTAGGAACTTCAGTCCCTTAGGGTATGTTGTGACAATGGCCTGATATCTGAAGGGCGGGGTGCCAGGGTCTCTCTTTAGTCTGTCTTTGCTCTTGCCAGATGGTGACAGGAACGGTTAACAAAGGGGAGGGGCAAAGAGGAGAGCACTTAAGCCTCAAAACAACAAGCCCACTAGCCTGCTGCTGAGACTGTGGCCTGGGAGCTTTATCAGGAATACCATCTCGCTGAAGTAGTCTCAGCTCAAGGTTAAAACTGCATAACTCAGTCTTCATGTGTCACACCACAGGCTGAGCAGGAACTCACGGTCCTTTGAAGTACTGACTCTCCTTCTTCCCTGAGTCTCCAGTTGTTACTGTGATTAATGTTAACAATAACCACTACAATAGCATCAGCATTCTTGTAAATCCAACTCCTTTCTGGCTTGCAAATGGTTTTTTGGTTCTGACTTAATTCTACAATCCTGGGAATAATCAGTCAGGGCCCATCAGGGTCAGCCTTGCTGGTTCCCAGTTATTTACAGCTGTGTCTTTTGGAGTGTGGAGGGGGCCCAGAAACCAATATTTTTTTCCATGCCTGCAGCCATGGTTTATTGAGACACAGAAGCACAGGGTCTGACTGGACACAATTCTTTTGATCTTGGCTAATCTTGAAGCAGACCAGGCGTCCTTACAGCATGGGTGGCTGGGAGCGGGAAGTTAGAGTGGAATGGAGGGAAGCCAGAGCTGGAAGGGCTAGCCAGAACCAGCAGTGGGAGAGAGCAGGCTGGACCCATGATCAGGGTTATAGGGCTATTGACAAATGGAACAGGGCTAAGAAGCAGATGCTGAACCCAGATCCACATCCTAAGAGCAACTTTCTGTACAGGCTGGGCTGGGGTGCCCTTGATTGACAGTCCCTTCAGCAAACTTGAGAGAGAGCTTTCTCAATTCAAAAAACCCTCAATAGGTCTAAACACCTCTTGCCAGCTGAGCCAATGAATGACCCAGAACAGCAGATCCTGAGGGCCGTAGATGCTAGACTACTATGTATCACCATAGAATAGTTACTAAGGAAAAATTAAAACTTAATATATAAGAGCATAGAACCTAAAGAAATACAATTATAAAGAGACATGGACACCAGGAGGTCATCAGAAAAAGAGAGATTCGGAAGAAAGATGAAATGGTTTTACTGCACTGTAAAATGCACTAATCGTCACTTTAAAATTGTTCGGTATAAATATTATGTTATGTAAGCTTCATGTAAATTAAAAAAAAAGCAATAGTCCAAATTAAATACACAATTAGAAAATATACTTCTCCCAATTAAAATTCAGTGGCGCTCAATATGGTGACTGGAACTTGTAATGTCAGCACTGCAGGCTGAGGAAGGAGGGTCATGAGGAGGCTAGATCAGGACTAACCTGAGCTATCTAGTGAGTTCTGGCTAGACAGGGCAGTATAGCAAGACCTTCTGTCAGAAAAATATCCAATATATTAAAAGCAGTTTAGGCCTGGTTGTAGAGAGGATTAGTAAATGGGAAGACATAGCTGAGAAATTTAATCCTGGGGAAAAAAAGAGGTTGAAATAGGAGAAATAAAAGTATGTAGACAAAGACAGGCTAATAGCTATGGCTGTGGCTTGGGTATGGTTTGTTTCCACTAAGACTTGCTCTGAAACTTCATTTCTAATTCAGTGGTGTTGAAGGTGGTATGAGCTTTAAGAGGTGAGCCGGATCAACCATTACGAAGGTCAAACATGCTTCTTGAGGGAGGGAGTTCATATTGGGCTGGATTAGCAGCTGCAAACTGAGCTTGTTACAAAGCAAGACTGTTCCTCCTGTCTTCACAAGTGGCTGCTTGCCCTTCTGTCTTCTGCCATGAATTGAAGCAGTTGGCCAACACGATGTTGGGCTTCTGAGCTTCCAGAAGGGTGGTTCCAGATAAACTTTTTCCCATCCCAGCTTTGGGTATTTTGTTATAGCAACTGAAAACAGACTCATACATCTATCTAAAGAAAGTTTAGGAGAAGGAAGTGAGAGAGATAGGCAGAATGGGAACAAATATGGAAGTTGCTTTTTAAAATTCATGTACGATCATGGAGACTAGCGTCGAAGGTTTCAATAGACCTTTTGGGTTTTGATAAGTCAAGTAAAGACCAGCAATGATAAAAGGAATAGCAGAGTGGGATGGAGATGTGGCTTTGAGGTAGGGTGCTTGCCTGCCACACATAAGATGCTGGGTTTCATGGCAGTACCATGTTAGTGTTGAGGGATGGACCCCAGGGGTTGCCATGGTTACTGGCCACAGCCCCTTTCTTTCTTCTTTGCTTGGTTCTCAGGTTGGGGGACCATTGCCCAGTGTCCTGAAGTGAGAACGGAGATCTACATTTTGTATAATTCCAAGCTACAGAAGCCCCTACTGTTGCATGGCCTTGGCTGTCTTAGAGTCCACAGTTCACTGGGGCTTCATTAGAGTCTGTTAGCATGAGAACTCTTGTGAGTGCCAGGCATCTGGCCCTGGCTTTGGGTACTTGCTGGAAGCTCTTAGAAATCAGATCTTTCAGAGGCAAGCAAGTCTGGAATGGGTTTCTAAGTGCTGAGGTATTGATCGCCAAAGCCCACGGTACCTATGGGAGTATGAATTTCTTGGCCTTTTACCTCTAGCTTCGAGTAACCCTGGGTTTTCTAGAAGTGGCTTTTTTTTTGTTTGTTTCTGGACAAGTGTCAGTTCTGTTCTATTGGTTGGACAGTAGGTAAGTGTGACATTCCTTCAGGCTGCTTGGGTAGGGCTCTATGGTCCACTGTTGGGCTAGGTCAGAATTTCTTTAAGTTACTCTGCTAAGAATGGGTGGAGAGCTTATTTTCAAGCTTGGATCTCCAGACCCCCCAGACCCTAGCCCTAGGGAACCTGGTTCTGAGTCTGCCACAGGTGGAAACACCATCTGCTGGTCTGGAACCTGACCGGTCAAAGTTCTTGTTCCAAATTTTGGCTTTTACTGAGGTCCAGTTGGATAGACTCAGGGTCTATGTTGGGCCCCGAAGCTAAAAGGACAAGAAATAATGAAACAAACCAGCCAGCACAGGGCAGAATGATGATTGTCAATCCCTAGCATGGCAAGTGCTTCCTGGGAGCAACACAGAGATTGGAGATCTCCGAAGGGACAGGCGCTGTTGGTGGGTCCCAAGAGAGAGAGGGACAAAGCTATTCCAAGCCAAGAGGCTGCTTGTGCTTAAAAGGTAGCAAAGGTCTCCGCTGCTGAGGGTGGTCTGAGCCCTTCCTTCTGGCTAGTGAGGGAGCAGGAGCTGGGATAGCTTGGGATACACTTTGGGGGCCATGCTGCCAAGGGGGAATGTATGTGATCAGGTCTGCATTTGGGGGAACAGATCAGAGATGAATCAGGCTGAGTCTGATCTGCGCTCCAAATGCACTCAGGCTTGTTCCTAGTGACCTTTAGACTGGAGCAGGTTGCTCATCTTCTTTGATCCTAACCAAGGCCCATAAATAAGATGGTGAGCACCCAGAGCTGAAACACAGGAGTCTGAGACAGGAGGATTGGGAGTTCAAGGTCAGCCTGGGCTACCTTACACAAACAGAGAGTAAAATAGGCACATCGTGTATTTAATACACAAAGTCACTGGAAACAAGAAGGCACACAAGAAAGCTCTTCGCAGGGCTAGGAGCCTAATGACTCAATAAAATAATGTCCCTTGTTTCTCTAGTTTATGATCGGCAGCTGGTGGGCACATCTGGAGGATTGCAGGGCTATGTATGGAAGGTTAGGGCACCTGTGGGTAAGACTGGTGCATCAGACAAATATCAGCAAGTGAAAATCTGGGGCACCCTCCTTCACGGGTGGCAGATTCCAGGCTGCCCCATGGAGGTCTTAGTCATTTGGAAGAAAGGGGGTTCCAGGTCAATTTTGAAAGCCATCATGCTCGAGAGGCTGACTGAGGAGAGGATGTGGAGGGAAGTTAGGGGAATGCTGGCCACTGCAGGGATGGGCTGAGGGGGTGGTCATGCGGCTGATGGTGACAGGCTGGTGGAACAGAATGCAGAAGGCCAAGGTGCCCTTCATACTGCAGCAGGGAACGGAAGGGTTTAGAGGGCACTGGACAGGCTGTTGAGAGGATTCAAGGCCAAGGGAATGGTGCTATGTGCTGGTTCAGTGTGGCAGGGAAAGAGCTCTGGCCAGAGAGAAACTTCCATGCCAGGAGGCAGGTAGGGGTTGAAAGGTTTCACGTGGTCAAGGGGTGCAGAGCCGGGAAGCTGGAGGGTTCTGATACTCACTCTCTGAGCGACGGGGAGCGTCACCTGGAGGGGAGTGCTCTAGATTAAGGCAAGGAGGGAGAAGGAGGAAGAAGGCCGTGAGGAAAACCTTTGGTTAGAAGGAGAGGGAGGGCATTACAGAGATGGCTGAGCAGTTGAGGACAGGCTTGCATCAATGAAGTAGGACATGGAGGGGGTGGGGCATATCCTGTCTCTCCCACAGGGCCTGCACTCTGGGGCGATGTATGTGTGTGTCTTGAAGTGACACCCATCAGACAGCCTTCCGTGAGCTCAAGGAGCAGGACCTGGCCGGTTAACATGGGTGCTGACTCAGCGTTCTTCCTGTATTTGTCATCTGTGTGGTCCATCTGCCTCCTTCCCCAACCCTCAATCTCTGGAGCCTGGGTCCATGTTGCAATTACATCTTGTGTTTCTGATCTGGTCCCCTTAGTAAATGGTGCAGAAGGAGTGGCTGGGAGAGGAGAATGGAATTCAAACGACATCCTGGGGTAATGAGATCTCTAAGGGGACTCTTCCTTTTTGCCCAACGCCAGAGCCTGCTCCCCTGCCTTCCTTCCTGGGGAGTCACGAATCTCTGATTGCCTGATGGAATCCAGCTTCCCTTTCCACATATAACTCGGTTGGCACCATCCCAGCAGCCATGTGAAAGCTTTGAGGAGAGGAAGAGGGTCTCTTGGGATCATGAGGGAATGGCCGCAGGCTGGTTCTTGGGGAGAGTGTGGTCAGGCTAGAAGGAAAGAGGGAGGATTTTCATGGAAAACCCTGGCAGATTGGGATGCAGGCCTCTGGTTTTCATCCTAGAACATGCAGAAGGCTCAGTCAGAGCCAATGGGCTGTGAGAGCCCTCCTGCTGGGTGGGGAAGGGCAGGGAGCAGGGACACTCTGTACCCAGGAGATGGCTGTCTAGGAAGCAAGTCAGATGCCCACTCTGGAGGCAGGGGTGGAGGGCGGGGGTGGGAGTCTGAACTCCAGGTTACATCCTGCTCTCCAGAGCCTCCTTATGAAAGAGTTCTATGGCTACTTCCCTTTGGCTTTCGTGGCTGGACTGGGATCATTGCCTCCCACCCACCTGCTGGGGACGATGAGTGAGCTTCCTCTCCAGCTAAGGGTCCCCCCCAACAGGGTCTAGCTCTAGCTCTTGGCCTTTTATCCTGGGACAGTGGCCACCTTTTTCTACTTCTCCTGACCCTGCGCTGCTGCTTTACTGTGAGGTCTCTAAAGGTCCAGCTCCTCAGATAGCATCCCATCAGCCCCTGCAAGAAATGTACTCTGGCAAGGAACAGGCTCAGGCTCCTCCCTGGAGCTGCCTCTCCAAAAGCTCTCATAGACTAACACCTGAAGGCTTTCTCCTTGTCTACCTGTGGCTTCTGTCCAGGTAGAGTCAGAGACCCCATCCTGCTGATTGTTAACATTTGTGTCACTTCTACAAACCATGGTAGAGGCTGGAGTCCTGAACCTGGGCTCCCCCAGCTGTCCTGGGCATGCACTCCAAGACAGGGAGAGGAGTGACAAGAGTGACACATGTTTTAGAATGTGGGTGTGAGCTTTCCTGCGCCCTCAAGCAGCGGCTGTCTCCTGGGTTCTGTCAGTCCTCTAGAGCTAATGACATGGACCCTGGACACTGCCATACTCCACCTTGATGATAATGGACTGAACCTCTGAACCTGTAAGCCAACCCCAATTGTGTTGTCTGTATAAGAGTTGCCTTGGTCATGGCATCTGTGCACAGCAGTAAAACCCTAACTAACTACACCCACCCTCCACACCTCCCCTGTGGACACTCTAGAGGGGCTTGTGCTTGAATATTTGAGTGGGGATAGAGGCAGGAAGGCTGAGCCCTATGCCTTAGTGAAGGCGAGCCTAACAGGAACAGCAGGAGAATTTGCCACGTAAGAGAGGGACAGGGCTGGTGGGGCAGGCAGCCTTGTATATCCAGCTACCCTTTGTCTGCCACTGGGCACTTGTGCCCTCACCTGGGTGTGCAGTCCTACTAAGAGGTCCTGTGGGCACTTCTGCAATGACTCCTAGCTCTAGTCTTCTGCCTTAGCTCATGTCCCCTCCTTAGAACATACCCTTCCCTGTGTATACTCTCTGCTATCCTTGTGGTCTCCCTGGTGGCCATAGGGTCTGCTGTGTGAAGAAGTGTGGTCCAGACCTTGGCCCTGCCCACCCTGTCTCCTTGAGGTGTTCTCCCTTTTACAGGACTGTGGTTATGTTGAGAATCTCAGTAAAGAATCTCCTGAGGCACTGGGCAGTGGTGGCACATGCCTTTAGTCCCAGCACTTGGGAGGCAGAGGCAGGCAGATTTCTGAGTTCGAGGCCAGCCTGGTCTACAGAGTGAGTTCCAGGACAGCCAAGGCTACACAGAGAAACCCTGTCTCAAAACACCAAAAAAAAAAAAAAAAAAAAAAAAAAAAAAAAAAAAAATCTAAAAGAATCTCCTGAGGATCTCCATGGATCCACTGCCTGCCTGACATGCCCTCTGGGATGGCTTACAGGGCTCTAAACTCAGGTATCTAACCCAACTGGTTCTCTCCCTCCCTCTCTGAGAAATCACCCATGGTATATCTTCCTCCTTCTCTCATGCCTTCAGTCTCCCTGTGCTGTGTATTTTCCTCCTTAGGGCCTCACTGTCTCCCCCATTGTCCCCTTGTCTCACCCCCAGCTCTCCCCCCCCTCCACTTCCCAGCGCTCCTGGGGCAAACACCCCCAGCCCCCTGTCCTTGGTGCTCCCCAGCCTATCCCAACTCCACTGAGGGGCTTGTCTGCTTACACTCACCCCTGTGAAACCACACATGCCGTTCCCTGTTTTCAGGGAAATTTCCAGAACCTCTGGCACCCCAAAGACTCCCTTGTTGCTCTGTACCACATCATCCTCACTCTTTGACTTTACATTCTTTCTTTCACACACACCCACAGTCAGAAGTCAGCAGTACAGTGAGTGAGCGACCAGGAAGCAAAGGCCACACGCAGGCATGGTGTACTCATCAGGGACGCAGGACACACTGCTGCTGGGTAGCAGGAGTAGATGGTGTGCAGAGCCTGCGGGCCAGGGAGGCCTGTGATGCTTCCGCTTGAACCAGTGGTCCTGAGAAACTGCTTTCATCCCGTTTACTTCCTTGGTGGCAGCAGTAGCCGCGGTGGCCTTGGATGGTCACAGCTGTCGTGTGCTGGCTTTGAATGGCTAAGAAGCAAGAGCTTTGAACACGCTGGGCGAAATTTCCCTGCTTCCCCAAGGCTGAGCAAGGGCAGTGGCAGTGCCTGCTCGGAGTCCTTAAGGACCTGGATTGTGTTCTTCCCACAAACACACACGCTCTCTCAACCCCAGGTAGACCAACCAGTACTTGGCTGTGCTTAGAGGTGGAGCTTTGAAAGGGAAATCAAGGCAAACTGAGGACAGATGGACAGGCCCTAATCTAATATGACTGACGTCTAACCCCCAAGTTCATCTTGGGATCCTGACAGGAAACTAAAGTTTAAATAAAAGGCAGAAGGAGTGAGGGTCTGAGCAATCCTGGCCAAGGTGTGGTCCCACCCATCATAGACTCTTCATTGTTTTGGCTCCGGAAGACATCTCTGAGAGACAAGAGCCTCCTCTGGCTAGCCCCAGGGCCCCGGTCCTTACCTCCTTCCAGCACAAGCTTTGGGATCGTAATTCTAATTTATTGGGGGACCGTTGTTTCATTAGTAAGATGGGCTAAGAGAGGAGCAAGAGTGTTCCCTTAGAAAGGAACTTCTGTCATGCCATTCGGGCTGCAGTGTCCCCAGGCTCTCTGGAGCAACTGAGAGCAGCTTGGAGTTGCACAGGAGAGGGGAAGGATGAGGGGATTGTAGTCCTGGGGTGAGACATAGACTTCAGGGCAGGGATGGAAGGCTAGAGTCAGGGAGACAGAGGGGGCAGGGTGAGGCATCTGGTTGAGGCCATTGGGTCATACCATGGCCACACACTGCCCACATATTAGTGACAAGATCATCTTGGGTGCCTAGAACTTTAGGTGCCTGAAGACACCCAACTCAGCAGAGGCTAGGGACTGTAGTAGTCAGGGTTCTCTAGAGGAACAGAAGGACTCACTCTCTCCATATATACATATATGGAATTTATTATATATGGAATTTATTAGCATGCCTTAAGGCTGTGGTCCTGCTAGTCCAACAATGGCTGTCTACCAACAGAAATCCCAATACTAGTGAAGGAGTACACCTGCCAGTGAGTTTGAACAGGCAGGCAAAGAGCAAAAGCATCCCTTTCCCTTGTCTTTTATATAGGCTGCCAACAGAAGGGGGGGCAGATTTAGGATAGGTTCTCTGACCTCAAATAATCTGGATTGAGGGTGGGCCTTCCGACCTCAAATGATCTAATGATTCAATCAAGAAAAATCCCTTACAGATGTACCCAGCCACTTGGGCTTTAGTTAATTCCAGATGTAGTCAAGTTGACAACCAAGAATTAGCCAGCCACCACAGGGATCTACCCCAGTAGTAGGGCAGTTACCTAGATGTGCAAGA
This sequence comes from Mastomys coucha, assembly GCF_008632895.1. Classification (NCBI taxonomy): domain Eukaryota; kingdom Metazoa; phylum Chordata; class Mammalia; order Rodentia; family Muridae; genus Mastomys; species Mastomys coucha. The sequence continues at coordinate 37,959,680 of NW_022196906.1, read as the reverse complement.
CCCTGCTTGCATCCCTAGGACTCGGGGAACAGAACCAGGAGAAGGCAGTGGATGGATTGGCTAGATAGAGCCCAGGAGGAAGCTCAAGGCCATTTGGGAATTAATGCTAGGCTGTGTGCATGACTGTGGCTCACAAGGAAGAGGAGAATCATGGGAGGGAGTCTGTCCGTGTTTTACCATCTGCAAAATGGGTACAGTTACAAACGATGCTTGTCTTAGAGATGACAAAGTGTACTTAACAGTATTGCTGTGTCGCTGATGTAACAAGGGCAGCAGCTCCACATGGATCTTCCTCCTGCTTAAACGGTTTATTAACAGCCCTTCCAAAGATGGGACCATATCACTGCCTGCGTTCTGCAGCCACTTGGTTCTGTGAATGCAGCTCTGGGTGGCGCTGTGATTTCAGTCTTGTAGACTGCTGCTGAACATGGGGTCAGCTAAGACCCTGGATCCGTATGGGGCATGATTTGAACCCAAGGACTCATCAGGAAGAAGCCAAAGCCAGATCTAGGGGCTGAGTGTATGTCTCAGACCCCAGACCTGTGTGTTGTCCCCCTTTCAGTTAAAGGCAGGGGCCATGCCTGATAAGCCCAGCTTCTGCCTTAGTGTTTAGATGGTAATAATGAGAAGGCTGGGGACGGGGAATGTGGAGGCAAAGAGCTAGTTTGAGGACAAGGAAAGGACACTCTCCAGCTTAGATATGGATGTTCTTGGTCCTTAGCCTTCTACAGACTGCCAAAACCGAAACCGGGGAGTCGTGGTTTGACCATTCTGAACTGCCAGGCTTGTGCGCTTTCTTGGAGCAATTCCGCCCTCTTGTGGTCATTCCTGCAATTGCAGACAGTGAATGTGACAGCTCAGCGCTCTGGGTGCGTCTATTTCCAGAGTGACAGTCCAGGCTGTTTTTTTATCCTTGGATGTCCTAGTACTGTCGTCGTTGCCTTGGCATGTCCTTGCTCCTCGTTTGTGTCATCTTTGTCCCTGGCATGTCTGTCTGTCCTACTGGTGTGGGCTGTCTGTCAAATATCTCTTCCCATCAGCCTCTGGTCTGGCTGTCAAATTCTTTCCTGCTGTCTCTGGCTCTCCCTACCCTGCTCTCTTGTGTCTGTGTCCCTAAGCTGGGGTCATGTCTGTTCTCCTCTGGTTGGAGCTGGTTCTTGAGAATGCAGGCTTAGCTGCTCTCTCCAGAATGAGTCAGGAGCTCCTGGAGGGATGAGGGCTCAATTCCCACCTCCTGGTGACCTCGGGAGAGGGTGCACAAGGGCAGAGGAACTGGCTCAGCTGGGGACTGTGACAAGAGATTTTCCAAATCATGTTTATGGGGTGGGTGGAGGCATCGACGTCAGAGGAGAGGAATGAGCAGGCTGGATGTGGCCTGCCTGGCACTATGCTTGCTCCCCCCTTCCTCCGGGGAGGGCCCAGTGCCAGGGTGTGCTACCCACAGGGAGGGGCTGAGCACGGCTGCTTGAGTGGGGTTCCCTACTTAATTGTTATCTGGGTCTGCTGTGCCTCAGGGACTTTGCACAAACCCCTTTCTGACAGTTTCTATCTGATGCTTTACTTTTGAAATCACCTCTTCTGGGAAGCCTTCCTTGATTTACAGTATCTGAGATGGGCAATACTGTACACCTGGCTAATGTTACCTGGTCATAGCTCTGTCTTCCCTACTGTGTGTCAAATGCTGTATTATCAAAATCTGTCCCTTCCCAGCCCTCAATAAATACTTACTAAGAGGATGTCCTGGAGTCTCTCCTGGTCCTCCCTCCCTTCTTCCCTCTCTGCAAATATGTGTGTGTGTGTGTGTGTGTGTGTGTGTGTGTGTGTGTGTGTGTGTGAATAATGCACATGCATTAATACATATGTATGTGCGTGTGTACACACATGTACACAAGGGTGGATGATGCTCTTACAGTTCATTTCCATCATATAATAAGGCTTATATCTAAGTTCATTACAACTATACTAAGGGGGAAAATTCAGTTCTTCAGTCCCAATAGGCACACTTCAGATGCTCAGCATCCATGTGTGGCTAGATATGGTCAGGCCCAGAGGATGGTGTAGATACAGAACACTGGTGTCACCACAGGAAGTTCCTTTAGTCACCACTATCAAAGAACGAGCTTTGGGAAGCTTCCTACCCCCGGATTCTTTCCCACTGTGAGGAGGAGGAGGAGGAGGAGGAGGAGGAGGAGGAGGAGGAGTCGTCTCCATGTGTCCATCTCAGGATCTGAGGGACCAGGACATCTGGTAATATGCATTGTTGGATGGCTAGATGCATGGCAAGTGTGTGTGTGAATGGGTGGATATACATATATATAAAATATATGGTTGTATGTATATGTGTGTATATATGTATGTGTATATGTGTGTATAAATGTACAGATGTATGTATAAATGTACCTATGTATGAATATGTGTTCCTGAATTCCATATTTCTGAAACTCCCATCTGTGTATGCCCCGGGGTGGGATGGGGTTGGGAGGAGCAGCGTTGCTTCCTAGCTAGTGTGTTTTATCATTTGTACACAATTTAGAGTCACCTGGGAAGAAGGTAGCTCGCCTGAAGAACTGCCTTCATTGGATTGGCCCCTGGGATGTCTGTAAGGAATTTCCTTAAGTTCTAATGGCTACAGGAGGGCCCAGCCCACGGTGAGTGGTGCCTTCTCTAGACTACTGGGCATGGGCTGTATAGGCCATGAGGCAGTCTGGAGAGGAGGGCAGTGAGCTGGCCCTGCCCCTTGCCAGCTACAGCTCTTGGGAGAGTCCGTCCTGCCTCTCTGCTGGGCAGCACAGTGGAGCTGACTCTGGAGGTGTGGGTGCTGGTGAGCCAGTCCCGAGGACACGAGAGTGGGAGAGCTGAGCCTGCTTCCTGCCAATGGCCATGTGGCCCAGCTAGATTAGTGCCGAGGAACTCTTCCTGGTAGGCGGTGCAGATAAGGGAGAGCTGGTGTGCTCAGCTACTACCCAGGCCCAGATCCAAAATCTACATCGTCTGTGAACTGCTGGGGCAACGTGAAAGGGCCTGTCCTACTGATCCAAGGTTGTGGTATCCCTGTGACACAGGGCAACAACAGGATAACTGGGAGGAGTCCTGGTGGGGATCCAGTATTGATGGTGTCGCAGAAGCCAGAGGCCTCGAACCAGACCAGTGACTCATTACAATGAACATTTGCAAGTGAAGATGTGTGGACAGAGGAATATACTGTGGGACACACTGTGACGCACTACAGCTTCCATGATGAGATGTTTTCTATTTTTGCTTGTCTGTGTGGTTTTTATTTGGGTGGGGGGAGGGAGATTGCGAGGGCAGAGAGCAGGTAGATGCAAGGGAATGGGGAGATGAGTGGGACTGGGATGCATGTCGTGGAAAAAAGTCAATAAAACGTTAAAAAATAATAAACTGTGTAAGCTATAGGGAAAGATTTGAAAAGGAAGGGAGGAAGGAAGGAAAGAAGGGAGGGAGGGAG
>NW_022196906.1:37952210-37955922 GCF_008632895.1 Mastomys coucha | reverse complement strand
AAGGAAGGAAGGAAGGAAGGAAGGAAGGAAGGAAGGAAGGAAGGAAGGAAGGAAGGAAGAAAAGTAGCCCATCAAGTCGAGCGAGGAGAAAGCCAATAGACATCGTTGCTCCAGGTCTTTACTCCAGTTCTGTCTCAGCTTTCCCTCTGTGATGGAGTATCATTTGGAAGTGTATCATTTGGAAATAAACCCTTCCCTCTGCAGCTTGCTTTTGGTTAGCGATTTCTGCAGCAACAGAGAAACAAGCCGAACAGCCTGTGAGCTGGCAGGTGAGTGTCCTCTGCTCTCTGCAGCTGCTCCTGGCTCTGCAAAGAAGCAGAGGGCAGTTCACAGCCTCTGCTTTGCTTGAAATGCTTGACTCTTGGTGGCTGTCCTGGCACTCGAGGATGTAAGTGTTTCGTGGTCCCTGCGGTTAATGACTGCAGGGCAGCAGTGGAGACTCCAAGCTTCAGGTAGAAAAGCTGAGCAGTGTCACAGGATGGAAGTAGCCAGGGTGGCTGGCATCAGCAGGATGGAAGTAGCCAAGGTGGCTGGCATCGAGGAGCTTTCTCTATAGACCTGAACCCAAGAGAGGCACTGAGATACTTGGAGAAGGACGGGGTAGTCTTGAGGTCAGAATCTAGTCCAGGTCAGGGACGAAAGGAGCTGAGGCAGGCCTAGGGGAGCCCCTAGCCCTAGCAAAGTGGGTTGGACATCCTGGGCCTGATGCAGAGAAGGTGGGAGCTGAGCAATGCTCTGTCCATCCCTGGGGGCTGCTCTGTACTCAGTTCCAGAAGGCTCCTGGGCAACTTTATCCTGTTTTGGCTGGCATGGAGAGAAGACTAACACCTAGGAGGGAAAATCTAATTAGGTCCACCACATATATTTATTCATGAACATGCTTATACAGACACACGTACTTACACTCGATCACAAACACACCCCTACACACACACACACACACACACACACACACACACACACATACACACACACACACACAGGAAAATGTGTACGCATGCTCTCACATGCATCCACAGACTTTCACAAGTGCACACATATACAGGTACAGAGACACGTATCTCCCTCCTAGAACTCCAATAGGTCCTTGGCTAACCTGTGGTATTGTTGGGAAGAAGCCTCAAGGAGACTGGATTGGGCAGAGGCCTGTGCTTTAGGTGAGCCACCCCAAGGTGAGGCTTGGCAGTTCTGGGAAGATAAGAGGCCCCCTCACCTGCCGTGGGCCCAGGAACTGGGAGGAGAGGGTGACAGTGAACCAGGTCTTGGAGCTGGAAGGCTTCGGGAGCTTGGTGAGTGAGACTTGACATGTTCAGTGACAGCGAGGGATGGGTGACACAGGCAGGCAGCGTCTTCTGCCTCTGTCCCTGTTGCTCCCAGACTTTTCTGGTCTGTCTTTGATTCCTCAGCATCTTTGTGCCAGGAGTCTCCCCAGAATTTCCAGAAAGTTTTCTAGATCCCAGAGACAGGCCCTGGGAGGTGTGGGGAGAAAGGATGGAGGAGGGCTGGCTGTTCGTCATTGGTCTATCCATCTGGTGACCCAAAACTAGAAACAGGGGCCAGGCTGGGACACTTATAGCCTGGGTCCTCTTGGGGTATGGGTAGTGAATGTGTCTCCTGGGGCTGGGGGAGGGGCAGCCTCCAGGTTTTGAGTCTGCTGGCTGTCCTAGGGACCATGAGATGCCCGGGCTCTCTGATGGGGCCCTGGTACTCTAGGGAGTGCACAAGGAGCCATGGTATATAGAGGGGAAAGGTGCATCCTCTATGCTGCCTGAGTCCTGTGCTTATCTCCTTCCAAGATGGATTGTGTGATCTGGTCTGTGACCTAAGTGATGGGGACATGCAGAGTATGAGAGCTTTGTTGGTGGGTAGTAATGTTCGGGATGGCCACTCAGGAGCTGATAGTGGACCTTTTGTCCCAAGGACCCCACGGTCACAGACCCTAGGAAGTGGGGCAGGGAAAGGCTGGGGGCTCATGTAGTTCCCACTTAGGATCCTGGTACCTCAGCCGGGGGTAAGCGGAAAGGCATGGGCTGTGGGCTTAGGGAGCGAGGTCAGGTCCTAGGTCCTGCTGCTGGGCCACTGTGGGCCTCAGACTTTTCTCTTCAGACACCAGAAGCAGGCATCGGATCCCATTACGGATAGTTGTGAGCCACCATGTGGTTGTCAGGAATTGAACTCAGGACCTCTGGAAGAGCAGTCAGAGCTCTTAGCCACTGAGCCATCTCTCTAGCCCAGGCCTCAGACTTCTCGGTGGTGAAGAATGGAGATCACAATGCCTTGTGGGCCCTTCTGAGGGCAGGGCTAGTCTGTATGTAAGATTGCTTGACATGTGGAGGACTGGGGAGAAGAGAGGGGATGTCTCTTGACTTCTCTCTGTTCTCTATCTTCCCATTAGCTCTTTTGTTCCCAGACTGACCTGGAACTTTCAGCAATCAAGAACTGAAGGAGGACAGACTTATGGATGGCCTGGATACCCAGACTCCCAGGACACGGCCAGGGCCTTCTCCATCTCTCCTGGTTGGTCACACCGCACAGAGCCACACCGCAGCCACATGGGTGCCACCTGCCTTCCAAATGCTGTGTTGAGACCAATGGACAGAACTGTCGGGGCTGGGGAGGCTTCTGGTTACACCAGGCTCTGTGACACGGGGAAGGGTGGAGCTGAGGAGGGTTCCACAAGTTCTTCTTTATGACTTCTGTGTGGATGGCAACTCTGCAGGCTCGCACAGCTTGTGTGCCTTTGGCCCACCTCCATCTCTTCTGTGGAATTTAAACTGTTAATAATTGAAGTTGCATTCTGTCTAGAGCTTTGGCATAGAGAGTTTAATAACAGTGTTGTATTCCTTACTGTTCTTGTTGTGGTGATCAAATACCCAATAAAAGTGATTTGAAAGAAGAAGCACATTTGGCTTAGTTTAAGGATGGTTGAGAAGGCAGGGTGGCAGGTGACTCCAGGGTTGCAGGGGACTTCCCAGCACACCAGGGAGCAGGGAGTGTTTGCATCCAGCTCCCCCTCCCTCTGGGGAGCTGATGCCCCCTGTGTTTAGGGTGGGTTTTCCCTCCTGGTTAATGCTCTCTTCAAGAGTCCTCATAGGCTTGTACAAAAACCAGCCTCATGAATACCCCATGGGCTTTTAATCCAATCATGGTGACAATTGAAATTAAACACTGCACACGTATATGTCACTTTTGTATAAAAATGAAGAAAAATGATATAATATGCCATTTTGCATTTTCTCAACCTTGGATGTTCGGAGAGTTTCCTAGTCAGTGTACATCAGCTAGCACACTAAAGTAAGGCTAGCCGACTTTTTTGCTGTTTGTTTTTTGAGGCAGGGTCGAGTGTATCAGGCTAGCTACACACTCTGTGTGTCATTGCAGATGACCCCTGCCTCTCCCTCCTGAGAACTGAGGTTATAGGTATGAACATCATGTCCTGTTTACTAGGGCTGGGGATCAAGCTGGGGCTTTGTGCAGGTTAGGTGAGTACTCTACCCACTAAACATCCCTGGCCCCGTTTTCCAGTATGTGTGTATATATATGTGTGTGTGAGAGGGTGGGGAGGGAGGGAAGAAGGGAAGGAGGAAGGGCGGGAGAGAGAGAGTGTGAGAGAGGGGAGATGGAGGGAGAGAGAGGGAGGGAGAGAGAGGGAGGAGGGAGAGTGTGTGTGTGTGAGAAAGACAGGGGGAGGGAGAGGGAGAGGGAGGGAGTG
>NW_022196906.1:37919437-37952175 GCF_008632895.1 Mastomys coucha | reverse complement strand
AGAGAGAGAGAGAGAGAGAGAGAGAGAGAGAGAGAGAGAGCATGTTTACATGTGTGGACATGTGTGGAAGCCAGATACAACCTCAGCAGGCATCCTCAGAACTTCCTTTGTTACAGGTTTTCTCACTGAACCTGAAGCTCATCTATTCTGCTAGATTGACTAGTTAATGAATGTTAGGGACCCACTGTCTCTACCTCCCCAGTGCTGGGGTCACAGGCATGTGCTGCCATGCTTGGGTTCTTGGAACTCCTTATATAGTGGGTACATTTCTGACTGAGCCATCTTCTCCAGAGATGTGTGTGTGTGTGTGTGTGTGTGTGTGTGTGTAACACAGAGGAATTGAGTTGGCGCCTACCTAGAGCCTTCACCTCTATGAACTAGTAATGTTAACAATATTGGAAGATAATCAGCATACCACCGAAGGAGAAAGGGAAGCACCAACCCAGCTACAAACCCTTTGATTTATGAAGGTGACCTGCCTGTATGAGACACCAGTGCAATAGTGGTGTAAGGCGTGTAGAAGTAACCAACCAATGTCTGATTTGGGTTAAGGTCCACTCCATGAAATGGAACCCATACTTGTCACTGCTTGTGTGGCCAAAACCCTGAGACTAGATAGGCCAGGGACCTATGAGAAAACCAAATACTACACTAGTCTGTCCCAGAGGAGCCAGGACCATCTAGGTCATCTGAAGATAAAGGTTCTTGGAGGACACTTGATTAAACATGGGCTGTAAATGTGTGTGTGTAGGGGGGTAACCCTGTCTCCAGAGCCCACTTCCCAGTGAGCTCAGATAGCATGGGACAATTTACTACCATGACACACTTTACATGAGGGTCTTGGAGGCATGGGTCAAACTTAGGTCTTTGTGCTTGTATGACAGGCACTTTACTGACCAAACCATCTCTCCAGTCCAGTTTCTTTTCTTTTAAAAGGGGTGTGTGTGTGCGTGTCTGTCTGTCTGTCTGTCTGTCAGTCATGTGTGTGTGTGTGTGTGTGTGTGTGTGTGTGGTGTCTGTCTGTCTGTCATGTGGGTGTCTCTCTGCCTAAAGAGGTCAGAAAGCACCAGATGAGGCTAGAGCTATAGGCTGAAGTGAGCTACTCCACATGGGTGTCAGAAACTGAACTTAGGTCCTCTGGAGGAGCAGCAAGTGCAATCTCTTCAGCCCACAGTTTTCGTGTTTTCTTTTCTTGACACAGATGTCCATGCGTGCACTTGTATGTTCAGGAAGCAGGTGGTGTGTGTGTATGGATTAGGGTCTCCGCCTGATCAAGGGATTTGAGACAACTTGGTGCGAGGCCCTTAGCCCTCCTTCACAGGGCCGCAGGGTCACCTTCCCCTTTGCTGCCTGACTCTCTTGCCTTTGCTCTTTCCTGGAGACCTTGTCTTCTCCCTCAGCTGAGAACTTACTTCCTGTCTCACGGAGAATAGAGAAGCACTAGGAGGGAATGTCCGCAGTCTCCCCACCGCACCCGCCCCATCTTCAACAGTGTCTATGTCCTCTACTGTCCGGGTCTTCTGACCTTCACAGACCCGCAGAGAGATGGTCTTCAGGAGGCAAAAAAACAATTAACTTGATTCAAGACGACTCAGTAGCTGATGTTGCTTCAAACTTCAGGAGTGTGGTGGTTTGAATAGAGATAGCCCTGTAGGTTCATGTGCTTGAATGCTTGGCCCATAGGGAGTGGCACTATTAGGAAGTGTGGCTTCATTGTAGGAGATGTAGCCTTGTTAGAGCAAGTTCGTCACTGTGGAGGTGGGCTTTGAGGCCTTAAACACTCAAGCTTCACCCAGTGTGGAAAAAAAAAATCCAGTCTCCTAATTGTCTGCAGATCAGGATGTAGAATTCTCAGTTCTTTCTCCAGCATCAAGTCTATCTGTACATTGTCATTCTTTCTACCATGATGATAATGAACTAAACCTCTGAAACTGTAAGCCAGCCCCAATGAAATGTTTTCCCTTATAAGAGTTACCATGGTCATTGTGTTTCTTCACAGCAATGAATCCCTAACTAAGACAAGGAGTCTGACCTGTGTGTCTTATTTTAAGCACAGCAGTTTGATGACAGTTCCTGTGGTGATTAACTCAATTCTGCAAGCACAACAAAGCATACACGAATCTCCCTGGGGACAAAGTAAGCTGAGTACAGATGAGACACACTGCAGTGAAGCAGCAGTAAAGTCCATAAGGATAGTGTGGTGGTTTGAATAGGTGTGTGAATGCTTAGCCCTTAGGGAGTAGCACTACCAGGAGGTGTACCTTGCTGGAGTAGATGTGGCTTTGTTGGAGGAAGCGTGTGTCACTAGGGGGCCGAACTTTGAGGTCTCAGAAGCTCAGGTCAGTTGACTTCTTGCTGCCTGTGGGATCAGATGTAGAACTCACAGTTCCCTCTAGGCACCGTGTCTGCTTGCACCCTGCTGCGCTTCCTGCCATGATGATGACGGACTGAACCTCTGAAACTGTAAGCCATCCTCAATGAAATGGTCTCTTTATATGAGTTGCTGTGGTCATGGTGTCTCTTCACAGCAATAAAACCCTTGCTAAGACAGATAGATTGAGAAAAACAAGCTCACAATAAGGGGTCTAGGGGAGGATCCAGTGCTGGAAAAGTCTCTAGCCACACAGATAGAGCAAAGGTCACCAGGCTAGTAAGCATGTCTGCTCCAGCCTTCTGGGAGGATGACAGATATTGCATTTCTTCCCTTGAAGGAATAAACCTGTGTACTTAATGGTCAGGTTCCCCAGAGCTTATCTGTGAGCACAGAGACTTCTGTGTTCCCTATATTCTACCTCCTTCCTGGGCTGAGGCTACCCCTCCATTCCAACCAAAGCCTTTAAAAGATATGTAATATTGAGATATAGCATACTCCATAAAGTGTGCATTAGAAAAGTCTACAATTCAGTAGTGTGGAGCATAGTCACTGAGATATGCAACCCTCAGCACGCTCTAATTCCTGAATATTTTCCTCATCCCCATATGAAATCCTGAACCCACTAGTAGCCACTCTGCCTCCAGCCCTGGCCACCATTTATGTGCTGACTGTGGAAAAGTCTAGTACTTTAGATTCACGTCTTAGTACTTCTTATCAATAGACTCACATAATCTGTGGTCCACTGTGACTGGCTTCTTCCTGTTGGGCTATTGTTCCCATTGTAACTTGAAGCAGTTGTATTTTATTCCTCTTTATGGTTGACTAACATTCCCTGTATTGATATACCACATTTTGTTTACTGGTGATGGACATTTGGGTTGTTTTCATTACTAACCCAGCCTGGCGTGTAACATGGCAACTTCAGCAACACATTTTTGAAAAAAAAGAGGAAAAAAAGCAACCACAGATGAGGAGATAGGAGGCTCCAGTCTCAAATTCCTGTCTCCAAAGACAGGGTTTGGGGAAAGATAAACAGAGGTGGTGTTGTCTCTAGTTAAGTAAAATCAAAAAAAAATTTTTTTTTCAAGAGCAGGTGGTGTCTGGAGTAGAGAGGTTGATAAATTGTTTCTGTGTTTGCAACAATGTGTGTTTTCATCCTTTGGGCCTCTGTCTCGGAGAGATTGCCGAGCTCTGGGTTAAACTCTGTGTTTAACATTCTGAGGGATTATCTTTTTCCCCAAAGTGACTGACTGCTTCCTTCACATTCTCACCAACAGCTCAAGTCAAGAGGAATCTGTGTCCCTGTGTTTGTGGGCACTCGTTTATTTCTTGCATTTATAGTTGGTACTACTTGGGTGACCCTGTCCCAGTGCCCTGGCCATCTCTTAACAAGGATCAGTGGCTCCTTTCTCCTTTCTGACTTGGGGTCTGGTCTGACTTTTCACTACTGTCTGACCTCTCCTTCCCTGTTTCTCCAATGTTCTGAGCAAGTTCCTGGGTCCTATCTCCACCAGTGCTGGGGTAAACAGGCTAGATAATGCTATTTTTCCTCCACTGAGCCCAGCAATAAAGTCCCAGGCTTTTGAAGTCATCTTTCAGGTTCTGCCATACTCGCAGCCCCTCCCAGTTGGAACTCATTCCTACTTCAGTCGGGGATGAGCCAGCTCAGAAATTAACATGGCTCTTTCCTCACCTTCTGGACATTCCTCAGTGTCCCTGACTCTGTGAGGCCATGTCTGACCTCTTGAATAAGATCACAGTATCCCAGGCACTCCCTGTCTGCTTTAGATTCCTCCTCAGTGCTTAAGCATCCTGTGCCCTTTCATGTGTATATTACATGTCAACTCCACTCACCAACACTCTCTCCCATCCAACTGTAACCTCCACCAAGGCTGGGTTTCTGGTCTTTCAGTTTATTCCCATGTACCCAGCCTTCAAATGTTGCCTGCCATGCAGAGACGTTAGATGAATGAATCCATGCCCACATCCACTTCTATTGCTATTCCCTAAATGGCCAGCAGGTGGCACGATAACCACAGCAATACTAGACTCCTGGCTCCCAGCTACTTTTTGCAGAAGTTCACCTCTGTACCCCTAGTTCAGAGGTAAACATTCTTGGATGGTCATGTGACATTATATGTGCCTCTTGGGCCAAGCTTTTGTCTGTTTCTCTCCTGGCTGGACTCAGAGAATTTACCATTACAGCTGGTTTGTGGAGGACCACCAATATCTTGCCTACCACCAGGCTCTGGATCCAGGTAGATAGTGGGGTATCAGGCAACTTCTGATAGTTGAGCCCAAGGAATCTTTATGAATCTTACAGCGGTCTAGCCAGCCTCCCTGACCTTCAGTCACATCTCTGTCCTTCCTTCTGGGATGGGGCAGGTGCAAGGAGAGGTAGCTGCTGGAATCCTCAGGTTAAGTCTAGCTATGTTCATTGCCAGCCCTTGGAGGCCTTTCTTCTCCGACATCCCTGCTCTTCAGCAGGTGAGGGATGCGAAGCCCCTCATGCATCTTGTAATCATCAGATGGATGTACCAGATAGAACTCTAAGCCTAGATTGGGGCTTGTTCCCGGCTTTGTTGATTGCCAGCTGCGTGACCTTGGTTAAAGTGTGCACCTGGTTTTTGCCATCTGGCTGTTGGGAGAGACTTGCCTGTCCAGAAGGTTGTAAGGAAGGTGAGATAGTCCCGGGGAGCATACAGAGCAGGTATTTGCTGGATGGGCTAGCTCTTGTTATAGAGACAGGAGCTATGAGGAATAGTATCCTTTCACAGTCACCTAAGCAGGCATGAGTGCAGAACTTCCGCCATGTGCTCACAGATGTGCACAGCTTTGGGAGAACTGGAGGGTCCAAAGCGACCTTGTTCCTGCATTTACAGAGTCAGGAATGAATGGAAGAGATGGGCTCAAACCTACAGGAAGCAAGGTTAAATAATAAACAGGAGACAGAGTACAGAAGATGTCAGCAGACTGCTCGTGATGAATACTGCTGATCAGGAAAGATGGGAAAGGCCGTGAGCTGGCCAGAGAGGCTGGGGTGTGGGAACAGGGAAGCTGTGGTCCGCATGGGAAAGGAAGGTGAATGTCATGGCTGTGGCTATGGAGGGAACCAGCATGGGGTGGTGGCAGCTGCATGGCCCCATTCCCAACAGCACCTACGGTTGGTCTTGGGCTGGATTCTAGGAGCTGCTCTTGATCATGATCAATGTTACCAGCTTGGGGGAAAAAGAAACCATCTGGAGGTGTCCTGTCACTTGCATGGGGCTGTAGCTGGAGTCAGCTGTGGCCACCTGGCATCCAATCTGATCCTCTCTCAGAGAACAGTTTGTGGGTGAACCGAAGGGTGAACAGGATGGCACACTGAGCAAGGGGTCCCCATGTCACACTGGGGATGACTGGTAGGAGGAGCTAGTATAGTCAGCTTGGGCATTGACCCCAGGGGTCCATTAGGACAATACAGAGCCTGGGGCTGATCCAGCAGGATCCTGTGGGTGGAAGGCATGATGAGGACTGTCACCACCCTGTCCTAATGTCACCTTTGGGAAACGTAAAACTGCCAAGAGCTCATGAAAGCTGCCACAGCCAGCGGATGACAGATGAACACTAGGTTGTGAGCTCTGTATCCCGCTGAGCCTGCCGTCACTGTGTCCAGGAATCTTGTGCTTTGTACCACTCGGCCAGCATTTCCATATTGTCCTACAGCAGAGGCAGTCAAGGACCTGAGGCTGTCATGGAATGAGGGGCAGGGAGGGCCATGTGGCTCCTTTTAACCCTTTCCCTTTTCAGAACTAAAGCTTGAACTACATTAAAGGGGTGCCCAGGGTGGCCAGCTTTCCACATTAGTCCTGAGTCAGCCACCTGCACCTTTCTCCCATGTCCCCATTCATCCTGGCTCTCAAAGACTCCCGAGGAAGGGCTTGAGGTGGCAGGAAAGGATACTGGAGGCTGGTGTTCAGCACGGCAATGCCATTTTCCAAAGCAGCTGACCTCTGTGGCCCTCCTCTGCTACAGAAGCTGCCATCTTGGGTAGCCTGTCAGGCATTTCACAGTGCCTGATTCTGGTCCTAGAGACCTGGCTAGCCCTGCCCCTCTCCCTGTCTGCCCATGTTCAGTGATGCTACCCTGCCTAGCCGTCTGCCTCTGCTGGTCTCTTGGGACCCTGGGACTGGGACAGCCTGTCTGCTCCACTGTGCCCATCCCCCACAGCACAGAGCAAGGCTCACTCAGATTAATTAATCTGCTGCCCAGCCCGCTCCTCCAGCTTATCTTTTATTCATGGACAAGCAGCGTTCCTCGCTTTACTAGGACGGGCATCAATATTTCATCTTGCTTAGCCTGCCAGCTCCTGGCTTCCCTCCACCCCCACTCTGCTTCCCACTGCCTTTAGGACCTCGAGGGCTGGGTATTCTGGCCAGCCCAGAGTCATCAGATGCCAGGCTGCCTTTGACCTGTTCTCCACACCATCCCTGGCAGAGCAGGGCCCTGCCTGCATACCTTTCTTCGTAAGTAAACTAGAGAGGTGTGGGAGGTGGGGCTACAGGGCACAGGGGATGGGATGGGATGGGATGGGATGTCTTGAGGGATTCTGGCTTGTGAGATGCTGGAGCATTTCTGGGCTAGGTATGGCTGACACAAGTGTGTCTTTACCAGGTTGTTAGGATTCAAGATGAGGGCTTTTGTTGTTTGTTTGTTTGTTTTAAGTGCCCAGTGGTAGTCCTGGCATGATGTAAGTGACCTTTTGGGCCAGAAATCTTATGCCTAAGTGGGAAGAACGAGAGTACGAGCATGGACTGATCCAGGAGCACCTGGACCATCTCATCTCATTAGCTCTAGACCCTCAGCCTTGCCAGTGGGTGCTCAGAACTCTAGGGGCTGAACTTCACATCTGCTGGGGCTCAGAGCTGCCCACAGGGACCTTCTGGAAGGGAACAAATTACGATATGCAAAATCAAATGTGATATACCTGAGTGGGTGATTGTGCGAGTATTGGGGTATGGATGTATGTGAGAGAAGGAATGGGGTTTTACTGGGTTTGGGGTGCCCCCTAGCTTTCAGCTGATGCTCCACAAAGTTACCAAGGTTGTAAAGCACGGTGCTCTAGGCAGGACGTGGGATGGGATGTCCCAGGTGCCACTGGCGTGAAGTGTGAGTGCGAACATGGGCAGTATGGGTGCATGAGTGTGCACAGTCTTCAAGAGTATGTGAATGTTACAACCTTTTGAGGGCACTGGGGACACGGAGGAGCCTGGTGGCATTGTGGTCCTTTCTTGGAGATTCTGCCTGGACCTGGCCCCTCTTGGCTCACATGGAAGCAGTAATGCCCAGTGACCTGCTGGCAATGTTCAGCAGCCTTTCCTGGGCTTGTGGTCCCACTGTCTGTGTGCTGGGTCTGTGGCCATTGTGTGTGTGTGTGTGTGAGTGCATGTGTGTATGTGCGTGAATGCATTTGTGTGTGTGTGTTTGTGCATGCATGTATGTGTGTGTGAGTGCATATGTGTATGTGTGAGTGAATGTGTATGTGTGAATGCATTTGTGTGTGTGTGTGTGTGTGAATGCATTTGTGTGTGTGTGTGAATGCATTTGTGTGTGTGTGTGTTTGTGCATGCATGTATGTGTGTGTGAGTGCATATATGTGTGTGTGTGTGTTTGTGTTTGTGTTTGTGTTTAGTCCCTGGGCCTGGCTTTGATGAGGTGCAGGCCAGGGGACTGCCCCCTGACATGAGTCTTTCAGGCTTCAAGAGGGTACCACAAGGCATCCACTTGCTGCCTCTTTCAGACCTATACTAAGTCTTTCAAGAAAGACATTGAACATGAATTACACTCAGAACCTAACCACATCCCCCATCTGTGCGATGTAATCTCTGGCTCCTCTATGACCCCGAGGATCGCACCTAGCAAACAGAGCAGCTTGGAGAAATAGTCTAGATCTCTTAGCCATGTTTCGCTAACCTGCCTTCTGGGTACTGCTCCAGCTGTCTCCCTATCTCAGGTGCACCAGACACCCATCCCTGGGGCCACGAGCCCTTCTCTCCTCCAGATGTTGTTGGGCGCACTCTCTGGCCTCCTTCAGATCTCTGCTGACATGCTGCCTGCTGTTTGAGGCCCAGCTTTATCCTCTGTGTGGTTTCTGTGATTTCCTTTCACAATATGCACAGACTCCTCACATAGCGCCAAGCAGCTCCCCATGTGTACTGGGCAGCAGCTTGTCTCCAGCCAGCACAGTGAACACTTTGGGAACTAGGAGATCACGTTCACCAGCTCATCCGTGGTAGGGATTGCTGCAAAGGGATGGACCAGCATTACAGAGCGAGTGAGTGAATTAATGTGAGTGCGTGAATGAATGAATCACTGTTACTTTTTCCCTAAGGTCAACCGCTAGAAAAATCCTTAGCCTGTGTGTGTTCATTGTTTCCTAGTTTGGTTATCCATTCATTTATCAGTATGCTTATTAAGTTCCTACTACATCCCGGGAGTGGGGACCATCCTGCCAGGTGGGTACACACGGCTTGCTTTCTAATGGTGACTGATGGGGTCCAAGGCTTTTGTCCTATTCTCTTTCCTGCTTTGGCCGTCCCCATGTGAAGAGTTAGTTTAGTGAGACTTTCTGAGTCTGAAGACCTCTCCTCTGAGTTCTTCTCATAGCCCCACTTCCCTCTTCACTGTCCTGGTGGATTTTAATAATTAGAGAATTCATTAAACAGACTCACAGTGACCAGCAACATGGGGGCTCGGGTGGTCTCTCTCAGAGCTCTCTTAGCCATGATCTCTGTACCTCATCTTTGTCTCTGGGTCTCTGTCACCTGTTCCCTTCTTCCTTCACTGGTTGAATTGCTTTCCCAGAAGGTCCCATCACTGTCACTGTGACAAGGCTTTCCACCTAGATAACTAATCTTAAGGTACCATTTACTCTATCTATCTATCTATCTATCTATCTATCTATCTATCTATCCATCTATCTCTCTATCTAATTTTTTTGTGTGTGCATGCACACACGCATGTGCATGTGTGTGTTCATGCTTGTATGTATGGAAGCCAGAGGTTACCTCTGAGTGTCTTCCTGAATCTTCACCTTAGTTTTTGAGACAGGGTCTCTTCCTAGCCAGAGCTTGCTGATTTAACAAGCCAAACTGGCCAGCAAGTAAGAATCCTCCTATCAGCACCTCTGCATGAGATTACACACACAGACAGCCACACTTGATTTTTTTA
The DNA here is from genome assembly GCF_008632895.1 of Mastomys coucha. Taxonomy (NCBI): domain Eukaryota; kingdom Metazoa; phylum Chordata; class Mammalia; order Rodentia; family Muridae; genus Mastomys; species Mastomys coucha. The sequence goes on along the minus strand of NW_022196906.1, from coordinate 37,942,592 downwards.
AAAAAAGATTTATTTATTTATTCATTATATATAAGTACACTGTAGCTGTCTTCAGACATGCCAGAAGAGGGCATCAGATCTCATTACGGGTAGTTATGAGCCACCATGTGGTTGCTGGGACTTGAACTCAGAACCTCCGGAGGAGCAGTCAGTGCTCTTAACCACTGAGCCATCTCTCCAGCTCCCACACTTGACTTTTTTAATGTGGGTGCTGAGGATTCAACTTAGGTCTTCATACTGTGCAGCAAGGGCTTTACCGACTGATCCATCTCTCTAACCATTACGGTATTTAATGTATTCTTTTCAACAATTTCAAGTCTTCTGGCAGAAAAATGTATGTAGATTATTGTTGTAGGTGTGTGTGTGCATGTGTGTATGTCTGTGGTTATGCATGTGTGTGCATGTGTATGCATGTATGTGTGCTTGTGTGTGCATGTATGCATGCATGTGTACAAGCTGTGTGCATGTGTGCCTATGTGTGTGCACGTGTGTGTACCCGTGAGCATGTGTAAGTATGTTTTTGTGTGTGCATGTGTATGTGTCTGTGGTTATGCATGTGTGTGTGCATGTGTATACATGTATGTGTGCATGTGTGTGCATGTGTACAAGCTGTGTGCATGTGTGCCTATGTGTGTGTATGCACATGTGAGCACAGATATATGTGCATGTGTGAGTGTGGCACGTGTGTGTACCTGTGAGCATGTGTAAGTATGTTTTTGTGTGTGTGTGTGTGTGTGTGTGTGTGTGTGTGTGTGTAGCAGGGATGGTTCTGGAAAGTGAAGCCAGGTTCAGATGAAAGATTTGAGAGAGATAAGTTGAAGTTGGCTGTCTTGCATGAGAGGAGGCAGCCTCTTGCTGCTGCCATTTCTTCTGTTAGGCTCTTTGGCTAAGAGTCAGTGTGGCCTGGCAGTGGCTTAGTGAGAACATCCTTGGATCCCTGCACTATTGAGGCTACAATGACCTTTGCCATCTGAAGTTTGGTGTTAGTAAAAGGGGTGATTAATGGGAATGGGGAGGCAGCAGTGATTGGCAGAGGGGGATGGTCAGGAATTATGGGCATCCCCTACTCTTCTTATGGGGAGAGATATCCCTCTCATCAGCACCACAGGCTTAAACACTGGACTAAACTTTGGAAAAGGGAGTGATAAAGATGGAAGAAAGCTTTTCTTGAGAGTCAGAGGGGTCCAGGCCTCTTGTGGATTTTTACTCTGATGCACAACCCCCTTTTGTTCCTGAGATGATTAATCTTCATCGTCAACCTTAACGGATCTAGAATCACCCAGCAGACACACTTTTGGGTGTGCCTGTGAGGTGCTCCCAGGGAGGTATAACTGAGGAGGGCAGAGAGTGTATATGTTGAAAGAGAAGTGGGAGAGGGTGCGTATCACCAGCATTTCCTGCATGCTGCTTCCTAATTGTGGGTGCAGCGTGACCTGCCACCTCATGCTCCTGTGCCGTGACTCCCCTGCCTTGAGAGTCTACACTCTGAAACCAGAAGTCAAAGCCAGCCCTTCCTTCCTTGAGTTGCTTTGGTCACAACATAGCTAATATTCCCTGTTCCTCTGTTCCCTGGCACACATCCTGGCTTAAGAAGAAAGGCCGTAGGGAGCAATAGCGGCTGCTCTGTGCCAGGGCCAAGGCACCATGGCTAATTGGCCTGTGCCCTTGAACAAGCTAAGAAACTTTTCTGTTTGGCTTCTTCACCATGCAACACTGAAGATAGTAACATTGCCTTGCCTGGGGGTTAGAGTGAGGATTAAATGAATTAATATGATAAGGAATTAATTCTGCAGAACATTTGCTTAGAGGACCACTACTATCATCTGAGGAATTTTAAAAGCCACCACCACCCCAACAACTCCTCCTGGGAAGGATTCCCCCTTCAGCTGGGCATAGCAGGAGACTTCTGTAGTCCCAACACTGCTGAGGCAGGAGGATGGAGAGCTTGAGGTTGGCTGGGGTTACATAGTGAGAACCATTTTCAAAATCTAAAAAGACAAATGAACAATCCTTCTTTCACTCCCCCACCCCCACAAACCCTCCTTTTAAAATATACAGAATAGCATCTGATATGAATATAATGTGAATATACTCAAGAGTTTAAGGTCTGGATAAGATGTGCTCCATCAGCTGTGTGATGTTAGGTCAGTCACCGCTCCGCCTCTCTGAGTTAAGGCCGACCTTGAATTTCTGCTCCTTCTGCCCCATGATTTAGGTAGTGTTAGGGATCTAACACAGAGTTTTGTACACCCTAAACTAGTACTCTACCAACTGGGCCACACTACCAGGCCCCCTTTTCCTTGTTTGTTTATATAGTATCTCAACCTGTAGTCCAGGATGGCTGTGGATTCTTGGCAAACTTCTTGACTCAGTTTCCCAGGTGTGAGCCACCAGTCCTGGTCTAATCTCTTTTCTGTCGATGAAATGACAGAAGACTTCTGCAGAGAGGAAAGAAAACAACATGTTTGGAGGACTCGGTACAAACGGGAGCATCAATGGGCTCAGTCAGCAAACAGGCAACAGGGACCTCCAGCATCTCCAGGTCCTGTCCCAGGTTTGTGATGGATTATGGTCTCACCCCAGGGGGTGATGCAGAGCCATCACACACGTGAGAAGACTGGAAAGGAGAAAGAGTGACTCTTCAGCAGGGCTGGGACTCAGCTCGGCTGGCTGTCTCTGCAGTAGGTGGTCTCAGAGATCTGGCACTGATAGCTATTGCATGACTATGGTAGCTAGGCACTTAGTGCCTCATCTGAGAGCTGGTGATAACTGGTGGGAATGGCACATTCTTGGGAGGGTGATTAGGATCCCTAGTGAAGTCCCCTGGGACCAGGTTGCCTCAGCCTGCCTTGTTCTCTCCACCTGCAGGCTGTCCTCACCTGTCCACTCTGGGCAACTCCCAGGCCTGGCATCTGTGCCCAAGAGCTCTGGGCAGTTCCCAGTGCAGGAAAAGCACTATAATGTCACCCTGGCTCCACCGGCACAGGTTTCTTGGAAACCATTAGATCTCTGTAGACCTCATGAGGGATAAAGGCTGGCCCATACTAAGGGTTAAGCTTTGGACACATTCTCATTTTTTACTGAGATTGCAAGGAGGAAGGGGGAAAAAAACGAGTGAAAAATTGCCCCATCTTGATTGTGCGGGGAGAAGCAATTTCCTCTCCAAATCTCTTTTTCTGATTCTCAGAAGATGCAATTTGGAAATGTCCTAGTGGCTCTGGCCAGAGTGTGGACCAGCTCACCTATATGGCCTAGGGAAGGGGGTTGAGGAGACCATGATGAGATATGAGGAAGGTCTTGGCAGACAGGAGGGGTGTGCTGGGGAGAGGAGTTCCAAACTTGAATGGCATGGGAGTTAGCACCCACAAGAGACCCTGTTCTGGAGTCTGTAACTTGGGAGATTGTGTAGACAGAAGAACAAGCCCCCATGATAGGCCAGCACTTTGCAAGCCTCTTTAACTGGCAGGTTTTCTGGGTGTTGGGTAGACAAGGGCATTGACAGACATCCAGGGTCCTGGCATGGAGTATCAGAGGCACCTGGACAAGCTCTGAACCCTCCTTGCTGTGTGTACTGCTGCCACTCTGCAGTTCTGTTGTTTCATAGATCTTAGGAGATGTCTATGAGAGCCCAGCCTGGAGAGGCACAGGCTTCCTCAGGAGAGGCAGGGAGTGATGACTGAGACTCCCAGTGTCCTCTCAGGAGCCTTCCCCTTTCTTTGACATGATACTGACCTTGTAGTCTGAACCCATCATCCATCCTCCAACTAGCCCAGAACCAGCTATCGCCTCCAAGCAACTAAACCATCACTTGCTACCCATGCTGCTGACCAGTCTGTTTCCCTATATATAGAGCATCAAAAAGGAAACCCACCCACCAGTCAACCTGCTAGTCAGTCTACCCCCTTTTCATTCTTTCACCCTAGCTAGTTTACTAACCAATCTATCCATCATGGTGACGACAACAGAGAAGACTGACTGTAAAGAACTATAGGCTGGAGATATGACAATTGGTGAAGTGCCTGCCAGGTATGCTGGAGCCTGGGTTTCGATTCTCAACACCTAAACTGGGAGTGGTAGTGACCTGTAGTCCTGGTACTCATGATCTGGAGGCTGGATGATCAGAAGTTCAAAGTCATCCTTGGCTATATTTTGAGTTTGAGGCCAACCTGAGATACATGAGACCCCATCTTAAAATTAAAACAAATGCTAAACTACCACCCAAACTGCCAAAGAACTATTAACTATAGAAGATTTTCTATCATCATAAGGGATTGCGTACCTTCTCTCAAAAGTACCCAAATGGCTGGGCCTGGACCAGTGGTAGAATACTTCCTTAGTGTCTGGAAGGTTGGACTAAATCAGGAGGAACTCCTCCCATCCCAGCACTCCCAGGGCAGAGGTCTGAGCCCTGTATGGGAAGGGACAGCCAGCCCTCTGCGTGGCTGGAGTCTGATGAGGTCCCACATCACTGCTGGAGGAATGGGAAGCTGTTTGCTGTGGTTCCCTAGCTGTGGGGCACTGGTAGAAAAACCTTTCCTTCAACAGTGTCCTTCCAGCCCCACATTCCACACAGCTGAACAAAGAGCCACGAGGTAAGGAAAAAATGTTCACAGGTCTCTGCAATCTGCCCAGCAACCTTATCCAGTATGTAGGTGCCCACCCCCCGCCCCCATGGACCAATGCAGCAAGTTTGTTTTCCCAGCATACATCTGTTTCAGTCTCTGTGCTCTGAGCAGTGGGGGGCCCAACAGCAAAAACTTGGGTTCCATCTTAAAGAGGGGACCCCTGGGAGTCTATCCAAAGAATTAGACATGGTCTGGGATGTTATTTAGAGGTGGAGTGTTGGCCCCAGGCTCCGTTCAAGTGCAGAAAAACAAACAAACAAACAAACAAACTGAAGCAAACACCATGAGCAAGTGGGGGCTAAGCTGATAACCATCTGTGGTCAACAAGGACTTGCCACAGGGACAGCTACAGAGTCGGCAAGCTCTGATGATGACCAGGAGGGGACCACTATGGCCTGACTATGAAAGAGCTCCACAGAATGAGTGGGGTAAAGATTTAGGAAGGGGATGGAGGGAAGAAGCCCCTCTGAGACCATAGGTGTCCGTAAGGACTAGGGACCAGGAAGACACGAATGAGAAAGGTTTACTGAGTTGTGGGAGTCCAGGATGTTTTAGCTGCTTGGGGCCTGCAAGGGATGAGTATGTATCTTGTCACCCTGCACCTTTGTGGGGGGGGGGGCTGATCAAACTGTCAGGTTTTTTCTTCTCCAGGTAATGAGTCAGGCTTCTATGTGGTAGATACCTCCATCATCAAGGAAAAAACTGACTGTTTTTTTTTTTTTCTTTTTTCTTTTTTAAGGTTTGCTCTACATCAGGCAGACAGCAGAAAGGACTTCCGGTCCAGATCAGGAGGCTCATGAATCTAATTCTCTGTGGGCTGTCAGGAAGAGAGTCACACACATCTGTGCTGGATGACAGGTTGACCAGGGAAGAGTCAGGGGCATAACCATAATGACCTTTCCTAACCTTGTCAAAGTGGCCCAGGTCTACTTGCTCCTAGGTTCCCATCAATGGCTCAAGCACCATTAAGTATCTTAGAATAAAAATCTGACTTCGAAATCAATTGATGGAGAAAGGTTCCTCAAACATTTCCCATAGAAAGTAATTAAATTCCAATAGGTGAAGATGGAGCGGCTGGTGACGTGCGGTGCCCCCCGCCCCCGCACCCACCCCCACCCCATCCCCCGCACTGGCGCCGGGCTGCTGAGCAATGAAATCACGGGCGTGCGCAGCCCAGAGCTGGCAGCCGCACAAAGGAAATGGGAACAGTCAAATATCTCCCTCCTCGTTGAGTTCCATTTACATGTTTATAATAGAGGTTCTTAAGGCCCTAATGAGAAGGCTGCTCATCGCAGGGAAGAGGATGATTAAGGTTCTGCCAGACGAGATCGGGGACGGGAACAAAGGACTGTTAATTACTACAGAGGGACGGACAAGGGAGAGTCAGGCCCAGGCTGGTGCCGCTCTGCTCTGCTCTGCTTTCCCAACATCTCCTCTGTCCCCTGCGCAGGTGACTTCTGAGGAGTGGGTGGGGCAGCTCTGGGGGTTACAGGCTCTGTCTCTGGGGACACATTCAAAGACTTTCCCAAGGAGTATTTCAGGTTAGACCGTGGCGCATGCTGTTGTGTAATCCAGGAGCAAGGGAGCAGAAGACACCACACTGCTTGCTTGGCCACTGGGTAGGCCACTCAAAGGCAACTCGCTTGAACTTTGGGCCCAAGAAAGGGACATCACCCAAGACAGATGAAAAAATCTCTGCCCAGGCTGGAGGATGCCTGAGAGACTTAGATCCAGGTCAGAACTGGTGGCTACCCATGTCTCCTGATGCCAAAGTGAGGCCTTGTTAACAACTAGAGTTCATGGTATGTGGGAGAATGACAGATGTACTGTCATGTTCTAAGACCTTTATCATATTACTAAACATCTACTATGTTCATGCGCTGAGTGCTTGTATCAATGTGAAATATGTGACCATGTTCTGAGCACCTATACCAACATCCACTAAGCACCAACCGTCATGCACTGTACCTACAGTTCTGTGCACTGAGAACCTACACTCTTGTTCACCAAGCAGATATACCCTCGTGTGCACTGAGCACCTGTGATGGTCTAGATTTTATTGGTATTAGATCATCAAGTTTTAAAACCCACCTAGGGTATAGATGGGTTATCTGTTTACACCTGAGAAAGCTGAGATCCCAAGAGGTTGATGATCTACACAGGGTACCTCCCTAGTCAACAGCAGACCTGGGCTTTGAACCCAGGTTTGACCCTAAGCCTATACTAATCAATACATGATAGTTGATGCTTAGGATACAGTGATACACCATGTATGGCAGTGTAAACAATCAGTGCATGGTGGGGTAGATGCTCAGTGCATGGTGGGGTAGATGCTCAGTGTATGGTGGTGTAGACAGTCTATGTGTAGATGCTCAGTGTATGGTGTTGTAGATGTTCAATATATGGTGGTGTAGACCGTCTATGGTGGTGTAGATGCTCAGTGTATGGTGGTGTAGACAGTCTATGGTGATGTAGATGCTCAGTGCATGGTGGAGTAGATGCTCAGTGTATGTTGGTGCGGAAAGTGAATGGTGGTCGGGCAGTGGTGGCACACGCCTTTAATCCCAGCACTTGGGAGGCAGAGGCAGGTGGATTTCTGAGTTCGAGGCCAGCCTGGTCTACAGAGTGAGTTCCAGGACAGCCAATGCTACATGGCTACACAGAGAAACCCTGCCTCGAAAAACCAAAAAACCAAAACCAAAACCAAAACCAAAAAAAGAAAAGAAAAAAGAAAGGAAAGTGGATGGTGATAGAGGTCAGTATACAATGTAGATGCCCAGTACAGAGTAACCTAGATGCTCAGCATGCAGTAGTATAGGTGCTCAGTATACGATGCAGGCATATAGTACAGTAGTATAGGCTCTCAACATATTATGGTAGATGTGCTTAGTGCAGAATAGTAACCTCCCCATTCTTTGGAGATGAATTGGTGGTCTGAGGCTGAAGATATTGGAAATCTCTCTATCCCTCCTGTAGACACTGGGCTAACTAAATGTGTGCAGAGGTCAGTGTCTTCAAGCTTGGTTCTGATTCCAGTTCCTCTTCTTGTGAAGGGAGTGTTGGTTAATATCAAGAATGAAGAGGAATTCTTAGTCTGTCTGGGAGGAGGCAGAGATGAGAAGGGGATTTTTTTCCCAACCCCAAGGCTTTGGGGCTCAGGTTCAGCCTGGGGTTAGGGTGGAATGTAAGTTGATATCAGTACTAGGAATAAGGCTGGAAATAATGAGCATGGTTAAAGGAAGGCATGAGGTTTTGACTTCAAGTGTGAGGTCTGGGTGGAGTCCCAGATAAAGCAAGCTCTCGGGTGGCTCAGGACTCGGTTACTGTCAGCCACATGTTCTACCTGAGCTAGAACCCTCCTCAGCATTGGTGATACCAGACAATGCTGGAGTTTGCAGCAAGGGTCACAGCTGTGGGCTGGGTCAGGAGCTTGGCAAGGAAAAAGTCTGGCAGACAATGACATGTCAGGGAGTGGCCAGCTATGCCATGCCAGGCAGGACATGAAGCCAGCACCACGGACAGCTCCAGGAGGGGTTGTGGGTTGTCGCTTCCTTAGGGAAGCGGCTGACATTTCCCACCTGCTGCCCCTCAAGCCATGACATCACAGTCACAGATCCCCAAGAAGACCCTCCAGGGCCTTGGTCTCTCAGCTTAGGTACCAGTTAGAAAGCTCTGGTTGGGATGGTTATTTTTCTAACACTGCACTTCCATTTCCATTTAATCCCCAGGTTCACTTGGCTCAGCGTGACGTCCTACTCTTCTGATTCCCCTTCCCATAGGGAAATTAGAAGTCTCCTCATCTTTTTATTTTCTTCTCTTCATCTCATTGTCTGGGCCCTCGGGGTGAGTCCTGGATGGCTGGGTTTTTGTGGCAGGCACTCAGGGTAGACAGGTCTGTTCCTGTACCATTGTCAGTATGAACAGCAGTCTCTCAAGAGGAGAAGCCTTGGAGAAAGCAATGCCATCATTTCCCAAAGGAAAGGGTTTGGCTATGGGGTTCTTTCATGGAGCAGGATTCTGTCCATTGCTTCCCACCTTCTGTGTGTCTCTTTGCCTCCTGGAATCTCACCACGAGTACTGGTGTGGAAAGGGAGAGAAGGGAAGCAGTCTATATGACCTGGGCGTAAGTGCTGGGGTGCCCTGGCCCATCTGTATGTCAGATCCTCATTGATCTCCATGACATTCACTGAGTGGGGCTAAGAAAGTTAAAGGTCCTGAGAGGCTGGATTGCAAGTCAATTGCCTCCAGTCCCACACCCACCTCCCTTTAGGACAGGCCAAGGCAATTTTTAAAGAGCTATAAGAATTTGGAAGGGATGTGAGCCTTCTAACCAAAGCTCCTGCTTCTTTCTTAGTTATAGGCATGTGGACTTCGCCCTCATGTACAAATTTAGCATAAGAAATCCAGGGTGGTGTGTGTACAGAGAGAGGTAGACACAGACAAACAGACATGAAGACAGATACAAAGACAAACACAGATTCACACACACACACACACACACACACACACACACAGAGAGAGAGAGAGAGAGAGAGAGAGAGAGAGAGAGAGAGAGAGAGAGAGAGAGAGAGAGAGAGAGAGAGAGAGAGATTAACTTGAGGACTCGTTCTGGAATCTGGTGTGCCCAGGCTTATGGCTGACAGTCATGGAAAACTCCTGGCATACAGAGGTGGCTGCAAGCATTTTCCTTCTTTGCTCAACAAAGGCCGATGCTGACCTCTGAGGTATCACAGAACCATCTATGATTTTCTTATGGACACCCAAATTCTCAGTCAGATCCTGTCATGAGTGGAGGGCTTTGTGCAGAAGGGATTCCTGGGTGAGAATCTAGCAGATGCTGGCTCTGTAATCCCAGGCCTGCCCAAGATCTGGGCTATGATTGTCCTTCGAGGGATTTTGCACCTCAGAGTGTACAGAGGGCACTGGGAGGCAGAGAGAAGGAGTGGCAGGGCTGTTTGGCTTGCAGTAGAACAGATCCCGGGTCTGACCCTGCTTCCTGCTTTCTAAATGTGTGGCCTTGGGAAAGTCATCAGTTTCAGAGCCTCAGTTTGGTCATCTTGAAGATGGGGATAATCATAGCAGTTTTGTGGGGCACCAGGCCCAGCATCTGGCACCAAGAACAGCACACTCAAGACCACAGGAGGGATCTGAAAGCTGATCAGGACCTCCCTCCACTTCAGGGCCTCTGCTCTCCAATCCAAAATACTGGATCCAAGGACCAAGCATCGAGTTCCCTCCCTCAGAATGGTTGGAGTGAACCTTCCATCCTGATTAGCTCCACCGGGCTCCCTCGTGACCTTTTCATTAGGAAATTATGTTTAATAGAAATTGTTCTGACACCTCTCAGCGGTGTTCCCCTGCAAATCATTACTGAAGGGAGGGGCCCAGAGCTCAGCTCCTGGGGGAGGGGCTGTACCTTTCCTCACCTCTTCAACCTGATCCAATGTTGCTGTAGCTCTGTGGGTAGAGGAACATGGGACAGAGGCGTTCAGGCTTGGTGTCCTTGTGTAGCAAGAGGCCAGCCGTTCGGGAACATCTGGATGAGCCAGTCCCACGCACCCTCCCACGGGGCTGCTTTGGGACTTGCAAGCTCATAAGCTATTGCCAACAATGATGCTGGTGTGTGGATGGCACACCCAGGTCTTGTTGTGTCCCCATACTTTGTCCAGAAGGTAAAACACAGTGCAGGATCTGTAGTACAACCAATTTAAGTGTATCCCTGACTAGCTTACAAATAAATGAGACTTAGACACAGATTAGCATTCCTCCAACTTTAGAGATGGGCCATAAGGGAGAAGATGTTTCTGATAAAATAAATAAAGGGGTGTTATCAGAGACAGCTTCAGACTGTCCAGGCTATCCATAGACAGAATACCTACAGCAGAGACTAACTCTTCAACCTTGGTTGAGGCAATCACTGCCGATGAAACACCAAGTCTTACCACTGAGATGGTTGACTGACCAACCTGTTTGGATTGAGCAATGGTTGATGAGGCCCAGGGTCATAGGTTTGTGCCCCACATTGGACACTAGAATACTAATATAATAAGGATAGAAAAACAAACACTAGAGGAAATTTTAGAGAAATTTATAAGCAAAATCGAGGAGGAGATTAAGATGATAAATATATAAGAAATGGAAAATAATAATTGGAGAGAAGTCTCAGAAGAAATTTTACAAAAGATTATAAGTAAAATTGAGGTATATGTTAAGATAAGGAGAGAGGAGAAAGCTGCCATGAGGGGAGATGGACCATGAACACAGGGCCAGGAGAGACAGCAATATGTGGGGTACACGGCTGGGGAGGTAGCCAGGCCTGCCATTAGAAAAGTAGATTAGGCATTACCTAATCTGTCTAATAGAGATTGTCAAAGCCAAACAAAATAGCCATAGTCTGAGTCTCATTTATTTGTTAGCTAGCCTGGGATAAGCTTAAATTGCTTCTACTACAAGGCTCTCCCTGTTGTGCAGCACAGGAGGAGTTGAGGTGGGGGAACTCTGTGGTCTCTCCTCAGCTGCAGATTCTGTGTTCTCTGCTGCTCCTCCCTGGAGAAACACCTTGTGGTTACTCCAGCTGAACATCCCTTCCATGCAGGGATGATGTGTATGCCAGTGTGTGACCCGAACCGGGGATTTATTTCATCCTCTCCCTTGGCTGAGCCTGTTTCAAATTTTTTCTTATCCCCCACATCTTATCCCCATCCAAGTTCATCTGGAAGTCTTGGTATTTGGTTCTGAGAAATCTTAAACACACTAACAAACCAAAAAAAAAAAAAAAAAAAAAAAAAAAAAAAAAAAAAAAAAAAACCAAAAAACCTTCAAACTTTTATTTTATTACATTTATTTACTTAATTGGTACGCATGTACATTTATGTGGTGGTGTGCACACATGTGGAGATCAGAGGACAACTTGTAGGAGTTGGTTCTCTCCCTCCACTATGGGATTAAACTCAGGTGGCCAGGCGCAGAGGCAAGCACCTTTACCCTCCAGGCCACCTTGGTGTTTTGGTTTTGAGCAGTCTTCCAGAATATTCCTGTTTCTTCCTTAACTCCTGTGTGTAGCAATGAATGCTTGGGTGGAGGAGCTGCTGATGGAAGGTCATCAAGGCTTTTCTCTGGGTCATCTTCCTTCCAGATCTTGTCCTGATGGGTCCTAGGCTCCTTATACCGTTGGTGCCTTAGATACAAAAGTGTTCATGCAATGTGCCTCTCTGTGTGTGTGTATCAATGGCACACACATACAAGCGTCCTCCGAAGCAAGAAGAGTGTGTCAGATCCCATGGGATTGGAGTTACAGGCCGTTATGAGCCAGTCTACATGGGTTGTGGGAATTGAACTCTGGTCCTCTGGAAGAGCAGCAAGACTTCTTAAGCCAGACCCGATGACTCATCCCTGATGAGGTTTTGTTTTTCTAGGAAGAGACCTGGTGACTCATTCTGTTGTTCCCTGAATGAAAGGGGGTGTAGGAAGCCAGGCAGCTCAGACAGTGCTTGCTCCCAAGGGCTTTGGGATCCAGGGCCAGCCCTGACCATCTCTGTGTCCTTTTTATCCAATAACTGGTGAGAGCCCCCCTTACCACCTCACCATTCAGTGCCTGAGACTGGAGGCCTAATCTCTCCCTGCCATATCACTCAGTGGTGTAATTGTGCAGAAAAAAATGTATTAAAATGCAAAACACTCCATTGTACTTCTTTATGTTAAACCCCTTCTTCGCTCTATCTCCCTTTTAATTTTACAAGGGTTTTTCTCTCTCCCCCTTTTATAGAAAGATGAGGCAGGCATGCAGGGAATCATTTCAACTCCCCTATAAATCTCCAAAATGAATACTTAAATTTGAGGCAAAAAATACATTCTTACACCTTTAATTTCCCTGCTATGAAGTGTAATGAAAAAAACCTGATTATTTTTAATTCTCCCCTTTAATAATTCAGCGGAAGAGTGATTTAAGGCTAGGGCTCGTAATTACCTTTCCACTTTCTTGGCAAATGGAGTTTTAATAGAAATGAGAGATCTGGCAACTGAATAGATTCCAGCAGGTTGCTGGGGGTCAGACTGGACACCAGTTTGGTGGCCCTCAGGTTGTAAAGGCTGGACTTCTGAGACCAAGCAGATGGAGAGGAAGCACAAGTCCTGTGATGGCTTGGGTCAGCTGTCACATGGTAGCTGAAGGTCACAGACTGGGTGATGAAGAGCATACTCATCTTGGAATTAGTGAAAAGTCGGCCAGGAAAGTCTTGGTTGCCAAAGAGGGAAGTTACCATGAGCTGAGCAAATCCTGCTTGTCAAACACAGGGCTGAGCACTCCAGGCAGGGACAGAGATGCCAAAGCCAAAGAAACTGACAGAGATGGAGGCTGCACTCATGCTTGCCTCACTCTAAAGCCACCACTGCCCTCTACTGACTAATGGTCCACACGAAGCCAGAGTCCACTGCTCAGGCCCAGTGTTTGCTCAGATACACTGGTGAGTGGGGTTGGGGTGGGACTCTGTGGAGAGGGGCTTTGGGTTGGGACAGACAGCAGCCCTGAGCCTTTCAGGCACTTCAAGGACTCGGAGCCCAGTGTCTTCATCTATAAAATGGCTGGTGAGGGAGGTGTCTCATCAGGGAAAGGCACTTGCTGACAAGTCATCTGATGGCCTGGGTTTGACCCGTGGGTCACACTCATGCCCACTTACACTCGTACCACACACACACACACACACACACACACACACACACACACACACACACACACACAGAGAGAGAGAGAGAGAGAGAGAGAGAGAGAGAGAGAGAGAGAGAGAGGATAAAAACATGCCAAAAAAGTAAAATGGGAATAATTAACAAATGACCTGCCTGCCAGGCAGTGATGGAGCATGCCTTGGCTTTAATCTCAGCATTCGGGAGGGATGCAGAGAAAGGAGGATCTTCAGGACAGTGAGGGCTGCACAGAGAAATTCTGTCTCAAAAAACCAAACCAAACCAAACCTAAACAACACCCCCTGATGTACGTGATGGTTGTGAGATACACACATGGGAAAGCCTTGTCAATCCTAGGTTGCTCTACAAGAGAAATTAGAATTGTCATTGTTGGATGAGAGACGTTAGAACGGGCCCATCTCTGGCCCTGATGCTTGAATCCTCAGGCTTCTAAAACTCAGCTCAGACCTTGCCTCCTCCTCTAGAAAGCCTCCTGGATTGACCTTTCCCAAAGATATTGTTGGTGACTTTTCACCTGCCACTTTCTCTGTATCTCATATTTGGTTGTTTAAGTGTTAAAATTCATTGACAGAGTACATGTGTACATGTGTGTGTATATACACATGCGTGTGTGTGTTTTATAAATGACTTGCAGGCTAGGACAAAGCCTGTTTCTCCCTCTTTTCCTCCCTCCTTTCCTCTCGACCCCTTTCTTTTTTCCTGCAGTACTGGGACTTGAATCCAGGACCTTGCACAGCCTGGAAGCACTCTACCACTGAGCCACACTTCTGGACATTGCTTTTAAAACACTTTTTCTTTCATAAGTGCAAAACTGCCTCTGCATTCACACTGAAACCATCAATACAGCTGATTCACCGCCTGAATAGAGACAGGGATGGTGAAATATCGCAGATAATTCTAAACCAAGAAATATGGCTATTAGGTTGCTGCGGCAGGAAATAAGATGCTGGTATGAACCTGGGCACTCGTGCGCGCGCACGCGCGCGCACACACACACACACACACACACACACACACACACACCAGGTCCATGACTGGCTCAACCGAGCTTGCCTGCCTTGTTATCTGCTTGCAGACACTTATGAAGTGCTTTCCCATAAATTTAAGAGTACGATTTTTTTTTCAGCAGCCCCAAACAGAGAGAAGCAGAGGCTAACAGCATCCCTGTGCTTTTTTCAGAGGAAGATGGAGAAAGGTAAGCTGACCTGTCCCTCACTCTATGGGGAGCAGGGAGAACTCAAGCCTTCAGTCTCCTATCAGGACTGCTCAGTGGCAGGGAAGGACTTCCGGTTGTATCTGGGAGAACATGAAGAAGAAGCTTCCCAGGGCTCATAGCCCCCAGAACTGTGAGTCTGAGAGACAGAGCCCTTCCCAGGACAAGCTGGGGTCTGATTCTGACCCAGCACAGGAAATGGTGAACCTGGCTTAAGATCCACAAGCTTGCTGCCTGTGGAGCTACTAGTGGCTCGGCCCTGAGAACCTCATCAGGAGAGGAGGCATTAGAGTCCAAAGAGATGGTTCCAAGGACCTCTGCCCAGCCTGTGGGGACACCTCCCTGCTCCCCACCATCCTCTGAAATGAGGCAGGCGAGGCTGCAGTAGAGGGGCCCTCAGAGGCACTTGAGGCCTGATTGGGAATAAGTGTCTGATAATGACGCCCATCAAATGTCAAGCGGCCTTGCTGCGGTTCCTAGGGCTGATTGCTTTCTTGGGGTGGGGGTGTCTGGCCCCGGATGCTTCTCCACTGTGGAGATCCCACTCCAGGTTTTGTCTGCAACGAGACCTCTTCTCTGATGTGGACAGCTCAGGCCCAGAGCAGCACATAGCCTGGCTTTTCCTAGTTGGAGAATTACCAAGCAGGGTGGACACAGGGAGTCGATAAAGCTGGAAAGCTGGGGCTGAGGCTGCCCTAGACCAAGAAATTGGACTGAGAAGCTCTGTAGAAAGGGTAGCTCCTTTAAGGCCCCCAAGGAACACAGACCCACCCATCCTTCTCCAACCTCATGACTCTCAGACTTCTCTCTCTCTCCCCCCTTCCTTTCTTTCTAACATTTATTTATTTGCATTTATTTATTTGCATTTATTTATTTATTTATTTGCACACGTGTGTAAGCTATGGCACCCATGTAAAGATCAGAAGAATTAGTTCTTTCCTTCTGATATGTGGATCTCAGGGATTGAACTCAGGTCACCAAGCTTGGTGGCAAGCACCTTTACCCACTAAGCCTTCTTGCTATGACTCCTCTGCCTCCAGGTCTTCCATCCATCCTTCCTTCCTTCCTCCCTCCCTCCCTCCACCCCTCCCTCCCTTTCTCCCTCCTTCCTTCTTTCCCTTCCTTCCTTCCTCCCTCCTTTCCTTCTTCCTTTCCTATTTTATTTTATTATTTTATTTTATTTTGAGACAGAGTTTCTCTGTTTATCCCTGGCTATCCTGGAGCTCACTCTGTAGACCAGGCTAGCCTCAAGCTCAGAGATCCATCTGCCTCTGCCTTGCAAGTGCTGGGGTTAAAGGCGTGCGCCACCACTGCCCAGCACTTCAGACCTCTTATTAAGAACTTTTCCTAGGACTTGGAAACAGATCATCACAAGCATGGTTCATGATTACTTCAGAGACTCTGGCCACCTGAGCCATTCTCTGGTTCGTGGCTGAAGTTCACAGCTGAGCTAAAAACTGGCTATGCTTTGAGCAGCACCTGTATTGGTATAAGTTTTGGGGGGGGTCAGATGGTTACAGGCTAGTGCAAGGAGATCTCATCTGAGATAGCTGGGCCTTGTCTGCTTGTCCCTCCTCTGGCATGCCAGTCTGATGGGTGGCTTGGTGTTGTGGGGTTCTAGGAATGAATAGAAAGCTACAAGGACTCTAGCGACCTGGCCTTGGAACTGGCCTGCTGCCATCTCTGCTGAACTCTATGGATCTATTTGAGTTTTTTTGTGAAGACAAGTTCTTGTTCTTATCACCATTGCCATTATCATCACTGTTGGATTTTGGAGAGGGAAAAGAGAGGCGGGTCAAGAAAACGAGGTGCTGAGCCAAATTGTACTCCAGACAGACAGCAGTCATCACAGCAGGGAGAGGGACTCAGTGAGAGCCTTCATTTCTCCAGACAGCAAGGTGTCTGTCTCCTCCTAAAAGTTTCTGTAGGAGGGAGAGGACCTCCATCAGGGCTGAAGATCCAGGATGAGTTAAATTGTAACCTATGTACTTGACAGAGGTGGGCAGAGGGGCATACATGATTTAGGCTCTGTGACGAGGGTCACAGTTTTTCAGATGGGGGGTGGAGCCTGGTTCATATATGACCTGTAGGACTTGATAGCGGGAAGCCTGAGTGTGTTTCTCTCCTGCTTGTGGCAGGGCTGACCGACTCTCCTCAGCAGCTGTGAGGAGGAGGAGAGCCTGGGGGCTCACAGTCCCAGTCACCATCATGGCACATCTAACGTTACTAAGGGCTTTCAATGTGTCAGGTCTCTTTAGAAACCCCACAAAAACAACAGCAAGATTAATCTACAGAAGAACCGTATGAAGCCGATTGTACTTAGGACAACAGGTTTGGATCCAGATGGTTTAACGCCATTGGAGGTCTGACCCTCAATGCTTAGGCCACGTGGACAGCTGCAGTTTGCTCTATGCCTGTCTAAGGCCCCCTAGAAGCATAAGGCAGTGTGCTGCATGGGAAGACACTGGATATTCCTGGGAAGGGGTAGTTGGATGTGTGAGGCTGTGAGGCAAATAGGGTATGGAGGAAAGATGCATGAGCAGAGAGCCTCTGGGTCGGGCCTCCCTTCCCAGGAAGTGATGTATCATCTAGCTACCCAACAGCCATTAACTCTCTCACAGGGCTTCTTTCTGCTGGGTTGTTTATCATGCCCAAGGGCGTGAAATTGATTCCAGAAAGCTTGTCCGTTTCCTCCTGCAGAGGGGACAGAGTGAGGTTTACATACACAAGGGCTGGCCAGGATGAGGGACATGCCTGGGTTATCCACATGTGAGCGTATCTCTCCAGAGACCCCCGGAGCACCATCCCCAAGTCGCAGGACGCACACCATGCAGATCCTGCACCTGGGCCTGGGGATAGGGGAGCAGACAGCTGCCACCGTTCTTGTTGCTGTGATAGAATGCTTGAAAGATGCGATTTAAAGGGAAGAGGATTTACTCTGGTTCAGGATTAGAAGGGATGTAGTTCATCATGGCAGGGAAGTCATAGGAGAGGGAATGGGTTGCAGCTGTGGTCACAGCAGCTTGCTCACATCAAGGAGGTAGAAAGAGGGCCAGAAGCAGGGCCAGTTATAAACCTCAAGGTCTGTCTCCCATTCCCCACTGACTCACTTCCTCCAGCCAGGCACCATCAAGTTGCATAGATTCCCCCCAAACCAGCTGAGGATTCATATTCAGATATGTGAGCCTACAAGGGACATACATTTCCAGACCACAGTGGGCCAGCTGCACGGAAGGAGGTGCTACAGGGCTTCCTGCCAGGCAGAGGTGGGGAACCAGTGAGGGGCCAGAGGGCATAATGTGGCATTTTAGGAGACATTCTTAATGGAGGCTATAGTGCTTAGAGCCATAAATGAGAACCTGGGGGCTGATGGTGGGAAAGGTAGGCAAAGTGTCAATCATATCCATATATGCTGCTCCAACCAGAGAGCCAGAGAAAAGACTTTTGTTCTTTCTTCGTTTCTTCCTTTTTCCTTCTTTCTTTTCTTTCTCCCTTTCTTTCTTCCTCCCTCCCTCCCTCTCTTTCTTTCTTTCTTTCTTTCTTTCTTTCTTTCTTTCTTTCTTTCTTTCTCTTTTCTTCCTTCCTTCTTTCTTTCTTCCTTCCTTCCTTTCTCTCTCTCTTCCTTCCTTCCTCATGTTTCCTCCCTCTCTGTCTCTATCTCTCTGTCTCTGTCTCTGTCTCTGTCTTTCTCTGTCTCTCTCTCTCTCTCTCTCTCTCTCTCTCTCTCTCTGTGTGTGTGTGTGTATGTGTGTGTGCACCCTCTGTGGCCCAGGCTGGCCTCAAACATAAGTAGCTAAAGATGATCTTGAACTCCTAATCCTTCTGTTTCTATCTGCAAGTGCTGGACTTGAAGGGACACACCACCATGCCTGACCCGAGCCTGGACTTTCTGATGTAACATTAGCAGCAAATGCTAGGTGAGCTACTGTTAAGCTGGGGTTCTATAGGAGACCTGAGATCTAAGGATAGATAAGATGTGGCCTAAATCTCATGGATCTCAGAGCAGTGTGTGTGTATGTGTGTGTGTGTGTGTGTGCGCCTGTGGGTGTGTGTTGGGGGATGGAACGTCAGAGACTTAAATAGAAGTCCACGCTCTTGTAAAGACTGCCAAAAGGGAGGCATGAGCAAAGTTCCCAGGCTCTAGAGTGAGGTTGCCGTTAAAAGCAAGGGCTGCCCAGCCTGGGTCAACAGGGTGAAGAGCTCATTAGGGATAGAACAGTTCTCTACATCAGTCAGTGCTGTGGTCTGGACAATCCCCCACCAAGTCTACATGGTGAAATTCTAATGCCCTCACAAATGAGATTAATACCCTTATAAAAGAGGCTCACGGAGACCCTTTGTTCCTGGTTGATGACATGAGGACACAGCTAGAAGGTGCTGTGACTCCCTCAACCCCCTCACTGGTCATCAGATCTGCCAAGCCATTCATTTTGTACTTCCCACAGCTATGAGACATAAATTTCTGACGTCTCTATACCTCCCAGCCTATGGTACTTGGTTACAACAGCCTGAATGGATTCAGGGTTTGGAGCTGTGGCAATAGGAGCCAATTCTAACTGCCAAAGCAGAATAGGACTTTATTTGACAAATTCTGGGTGTCTCATACACTTACGAGGAAAGCTTTAGAGGCTAAGAACCAATGTGGAGGTTAAACTTGCAGGCACAATGCCCACTACGCACAGAGCCAGACCACAGGGAGCCTGCAAAGGCCACCGCTGTTCCTCCAGGCGCCAGCAGAGCCTCTTCCTGCTGTCAGCCCCCTGCTGACTAACTTCCAGGCCAAGAGCTTAATCTTGACATAACATCTACCTCAACAGCCAGAAACTTCCATTACTCCCCCTGCCAAGCATGATGGATTCTGGGCATTGTCTCCTTGCTCACACTCCTTCCTTCTGGAGCCAGGCCTCTGATGAGTTAATCCGAGAAGTGGAGTCTAAATCACATGTCTGAACTCCAGCTGAGGAGGCTGGAGAGTGGAGCTTCCACCTTCTATCTTGGGAAGGTGTGAGTCATGAGGTAGATTCTACTCCCAAACCTGGAAAGACATTTGCAGCTCAACCAGGAAGTGTCGTATGGTCCACTGCAAGGGTGCTGAGTCCTCAGAGAGACAAGTCCCCTACATCTTGCTACCAGTGAACTTCAGCTATGCCTAGGACTAAGTCAGCAGCCATTCCGTACTGTACAGTGATAGTGAGGCTGGTGAGGACCCCACTGCTGGGCTGTGCAGTCTTTCTATTTTGGGATCTCCCTGGAAGCTTTCTGACCTCTGGACAGCTCTTTGGGTTATGTGTGGGCTAGTCTTTTCACACAGCCTGTGATCTGAGCCATCAGTCTGATTCTCTGCTCTTTGGAGGTCAGGCGACAGCCTGGCTCTTAGAATTGGGTGAAAAGGAACTGTGCTGGCCCAAGAGGGGAAGGCTGAAACCAACATGGTCAATGATTAAAAGATGCATTGATTTCAGCAGTGCCTAAGCACCGAGTCCGCTGTGTGATGCCAGCCAGGACTGTACCTCACCCCATTTGCTCTTCTCCAGCTTTGTTCTGATGTCTCCTTGGGATGCAGGGTGTGTGCACACAGCTGGCTCCATCCCCAGGACATGAACAACCCAATGGGACTGAGTCAGGACACTCTCTTCAGCAGCATTTGGTTAAGATGTGAAGTGTTAAGCCAGTGTGAAGCCAATACGAAGTGAGCATTTATATGGGTAGGGTGGAGACAGACTTTTCTGCTCTGAAAATTCAGATCTCAGAGTTTCTATCTTCTAGGTTTATTGTTATGGATAGATTCAAGGCCCTAACTTATCCCAGCTGTCTCCTGGTCTAGTAATAAGATGTCATATGCATGCAAGAGAGCCATAGAGGAAACACACATACACAAATACACACACACAAATATACACACATGCGTACGCACATAGACACATACATGTACATACACACAGACACACATACACACATGCACATGCATAGACACATACATGCACATACACACAGACACATGCATAGACACATACATGCACATACACACAGACACACACATGCATAAACACATACATGCATATATACACACAGACACACAGACACATACATGCACATACACACGCAGACAGACACACAGACACAAAGGAGCCTTCCTTTGAAGTAAGTTCTATTCCTCAAAGACCCCAGCATCTGGATAAGGATTCTCAGAGTAGGTGTCCTATGGCTTTTTGTTGTCTCAGAGCACAGACACTTTCAGGGAAGTGTGAAGCTGGCTACCAACACTTGGGACTCAGCTGGAAAGAGACCCAGAGTAGAACAGGAGGATGGCAGGGCATGCTGCCCCAGGGCACTGCCTTCTAGGACACCCAGATGGGTGAGACAGGCTTCCTGTTCTCTTGTTCTGCCAGGTCAAAGTCCTCCTGAGGCTGGGTGTCAGTGAACTCTTGCATGTCTGTGACTCCAAATGAGACACTGGTTGTTGAGGACATTGCTGTGTCTCAAAACACCATTCCCTGCTCCTGCATTATTTAAAGAGGGAGGGAGGGCCCTGTGTTCCAGAGGGCTCCAAACTGCTCCCTGTTTCCCTGGGAGGGGAGCTGGGAGGAACATAAATAAGACAATTTATTCAGAGAAACCATCTCCCCTATTTACATTTAAATTGAATAATTTAAAACACCTTTACCCATTTCCATAAATTATCCCCTTTGGACGGGCAGCCCAACTGTGCAGAGGGGTTGCCATCCTGGGAAAGGCCTAATTACAGCCCCGCTACATGGTGGGCATGGGAGGGGCCACATGGAGAGGCAGGGAGCTGCCTATGCAGGCACATGCTGGTCTTGGAGCTGGTAGGATGAAGGTGGCCAGGAGACATGAAAACGAGGTCCCTTTAAGAGCTTATACACAGAAAAATCAGTAATTTTGGCTCATCTGGTAGAAGTCCTGTGGCCAAGTCTGGCAACCTGAATTCAATCCATTTGGTAGAAGGGGAGACCAGACTCTTACAAGCTGTCCACTGACCTCCACAACTGTCCTGCCTCCCATATAAAATAAATGAAAAAAAATGTAAACAGAGTGGAAAAAAACTTCAAATTTTCCTCTTCTTGGGAACAATGACACTGGAACTAAACTCTTACCAAGGACACCACCCCAAGTTTGGCCTTGGGTCATCCATGGTGTCTTGACAACTCCCACAGACACATCCTCTGGTGACCTATGAAGAAGGAAGATCTGAGTTTCTTTTGGGCTTTTCCTTGAGCCAGTTACTTGCCAGGCTCTGGGCTGAATGCTGGGGACTCAGGTGTCACTCTGTCCTGAGCTTCAGGGTCTCCGGGGCTGTGCGCTTAGAGCAGGGGTGAGACAGACAGGACAGCAGAACAGTATGGGTGCATAGATGCAACATGGATGCACAGATGCAGCACAGATGCAGCACAGACGCACATATGTAGCAAGGATGCACAGATGCATGGGTACATGGATGTGGATGTGCAGGTGTTTGGGTGCACAGGTGCACAGGTTCAGCACAGATGCATGGATGTGTGGTTATAGCATGGATGCAACGCGGATGCACCATGGATGCATGAATGTGGATGCACAGAGGCACGGTGCATGGGTATAGCATGGATGTAGCACAGATGTAGTATGGATGCATGGATCCATGGGCACAGCTGTTGAAATGGCTGATCAACCCCAAGAGGTTCTGACACGTAAGCCCTAGGAAAGGCTACCGTGAGACAGGGAGCCTCTTAACCTAAGAAAAAGGGGGACAGGATGACATTTAAAGGACTTGTGACAGACTGGGGAGGTCTAGGGGCCTATAGGGGGCAGGTAGCTGGATTTATCTCTTGGAAGAACTGGAGGGGGCAGGAAACAGAGCTGAAGCGCGAGCTTGGTGGCATTGCCACAGAGCTATTTTCAGAGTAGCATGAGGTAGAGCTTCTGTGGGCACGATGTGGGCACTTGACCCTTTGTCCCTGATACCTTTTGAGTCCTTTAGGGAGGAAGCTTCCCTGGTGACTAAGTGC
Organism: Mastomys coucha; assembly: GCF_008632895.1. Lineage (NCBI taxonomy): Eukaryota > Metazoa > Chordata > Mammalia > Rodentia > Muridae > Mastomys > Mastomys coucha. The sequence continues at coordinate 37,920,051 of NW_022196906.1, read as the reverse complement.
CCCTCGTTCCCCACCCGCCAACAGTCTCATGGGGCCTGAGGGTCTTTCCAGGCCCTGTGGATGCAGAGGGCACCCTGTTTCTTGGCATGTGCCAATTTAAGTCACAAACTCTGGGGGATCCTTCTGCTTTTAAGAATCTCTTGGGTAACATACCCTGTCACTTCTGCCTGACTAGATGTGAGAACCACCCACTGGTTCCATGAATCCCCCAGGATGTCCTCCCCTTGGCTTTCCCGGAGCCCCTGTCCTCTGTGTATGAGGGTGACAGCCCCATGGGATGCTGCTTTCTCCCCGATTAAGGCATTGGGATGGAGGGTGAGCTATGTGGGACAGTCTCACAGGGAGCCTGGTGACAGGCTCTTCCATGCTGTGGCAGGTCTGTGTTGTTTAACAGATAGGGAAACTGAGGCTCCAAGCCTGTGGAGCCAGGGCTTGAGCTGAGTCACTTGGCCCTGATACTGCTGGCAGCTGAGCTGTGTGGCCATCGAGGATGCTGACAGTGGTCACTGATGTGCCGTCTCGTGCTGGAAGCTATATGAGCAGATGGGCTGGAAACCATTCTGAAACTCTTCGGCCTACTTACGTGTCAGAGGACTCTTTTTTTTTTTTTTTTT
>NW_022196906.1:37904855-37918695 GCF_008632895.1 Mastomys coucha | reverse complement strand
GGGTCTGTTCCGTCCAAACACTGTTGAAGCAAGACACAGACCCACGGTCCCTCCTAAGCGCTACTCTGTCAGAGGACTCTTATCTGTGCATCCCTTTGCCATCTCATGGTCCTGCTAGGGAATGAGGAACAGTCTGACAGGGGGAACATATCTACAGACCAAGACACTTCTCTCTCTTTTCTGCATTGTCCCCAGCATCTACTGTGCCTTCTAGTGAAGTCAGTGGCTTGGCCTTTCCCTCTTGGAGCCAGGTTCAGATCTCTTGTCCACCATTTTCTAGCTATGCGACTTTGGGAAAGCTTGCTTGCTGTCTCTGAACCTAAGTCTCTCTGGGATGGTGATGTTGACCTCAGAAGCTTGTGCAACTCGGATGAAGTTGCATAGGGAGTGGGTGTGTGCCATTGAGCTTGGCACACAGCAGGTGGTCACCAAACACCAGCATCTTTCCTGGTCAGCCTGTCACTTCTTAATGAGAGCCTTCCAGCTACTCCCTGACTTCCTGACTTTCTCCAACGTCCCAGGGGAAAGCCTCTACCCTGACTTTCCAGCGCTTGTGGTACCTTGGACACAGAAGCATGCTGTTTTACAGATGCCAAGCATGGCTTTTGAGCGTCATGGGAAGGCCTGTTCTGTTGCCTGGCTCTCCCAGTTTTTTGCTGTGTGACCTTGGGTAACTGTCTTAAGATGCCTGTGGTCTCACTCCATTTATGTCTTGCTCCCCATTGTTAAAAGAGACAAGAGAATACTTACACCATGTGGGGGTGCACTGAACTCACCCAACACCTACAATACTTATTTTTGAACCCATCATGTATACAAGGGTGGGTGGCCTTGAACTCCTGTCTTACTGTGTCTATGCTCTGAGTGCTGGGTAAGATCATAGGCATGCTCCACCATGTCTAGTTCATGCCATGCTATGGATTAAACCCAGAGCTTTGCATGTGCCAGACAGGCACTCTGTCAACTGAGCCACATCTCCAGCCTGCTCCCATAACCCCAAAGCAGGCACTGACCCCTCTCTCTTCCAGGCCTGTTCACATTTCATGCAAAGACAATCACCATCCTGGAGGGATCTGTGAGAACCTTCCCCACACTCACTCCACAGGTCCCCACACTATTCACCATGAGTCTGGTAAGTGTACGTGAGCTATGCATGTGCCTGGATTGTGGTGTCAACCAGAGAGCTTTTGGAGGACCTTCTGTTGAGGTTTCCAACGTGAGGTGGTCAATGACCTGTAAGATCAAATTTTATCTAACAGGCTGATTGGCATCTGTGATGTGCAAGGGAACCATCTATGCTGCACTCTGAGCTTTATTGGCACTTCAGGGATTTCTCTAGATTCTATCCCGGAAGGATCTCCGGATGCCATTTTTCTCCAGCCTGGAGCTGGCTCATTAGCTGGATTTTATAGGCCTGGGAGAGGGAGACTAACAAGATGCAAAGGGAGAATTCACACAGAGTGAGACCCAGGAAATCCTGGACTATGGCACAGCCACACCAACTGTTTGGGTTTTAATAAATTCCTAACTTTTCATAAAGCAGGGGGGTTTCATCAGAAGGCAAGTCATCAACAAGGCCCCAAGGTTTTGATTTTCCAGCACTTCAGGTCAGCTAGTAGGTCTGACAGCTAGTAGGTCTGATCTGAATTTCTCTTGCTGCATTTGAAGCCACCAACATTCCTGGTGATTGGGGAAGGGGGAGCACCACTGGGCGAGGTGAGTCACCCCTTCCTCAGCCTAGAGGGCTGCACAGTGTTGGTCTCTTGAGGGGAGAGTGCTCTGACCTGATTTCTTGCTAATTAAATATCTAATGGGAAGTATCTGTCTGTTAGAATCGATGCCATCACCTTGGGGATGGGCCTTCTTCGTTTTGTTTTGTTTTGTTTTTTAAAAAAAGATCTGTAGCTTGCCTACAATTTTCAGAGACAAGCCTCCCCAGCAGTCTCTCTCTCTATGATGTGTAGGTTCCAGAGAGCCGAGAAAGAGTTGTGAGTTTGAATCTCATCCTGACCTTCCCTGAGCCCACATTGTACACCTCAAGCAGGATCTAGAAATGGGTCCGGGCTTCAGTCGAGGCTGCTTTCTATTGCCTGCTTTCCAAGAGTGGGAGGAGGGAAAAAAAGAGTGTGTGCTTTTTCTCTGCGTTAATAAAACCCAAAATGAGTCTTCATTAAGGGCTCCATTAGGAAGCCACTGTTATTCTTGGCACTCATTAGCGTTGCTGCTCACCACTAAATTGCCACACTGGCATTTTCCCAGGGTTTTGCAGAGCCCCCTCCAGATGCTGGGGGCTAGTGCTTAAGATAGCTTCTGCGTGCTGCTTCTTGGGAACGAACGAAGGAGTAGTTACCTCGGCCTCACCTCACCCATTCAGCTCACCCACTTTCCCATCTCTACATTCTGGTTTGCTCCTCTCGCAGACGCCAAGGACTCTTTGCTTTAAGCTGTTTAAAGATCTAGGGGACCCTACATGGAAGTTCCTCCTCTTGTCTACCTTCTCCATTCCCTGCAACATAAGCCATTTGGACCTTTCACAATGGGACTGAGGAATATCTTTCTAAGAATATTGTGCTTATTTTTTTCTTCCTGAATTCAGCTCCTAAGTTATTTACTTATTTTGCATGTGTGTGTGTGTGTGTGTGTGTGTGTGAGAGAGAGAGAGAGAGAGAGAGAGAGAGAGAGAGGTATGCATGCATGTTTGTGTGTGTTCATGTGTGTAAGGGTGCAGTTGTCTGGGTGCATGTGTGTGTGTGTTTGTGTAGCTACCAGAGGTTAATGTTGAGTATCTTTCTCAATTGCTCTTCAAGGCATGGGTGGTGGTGGTGATGGTGGTGGTGTCTTGCTGAACCTGAAGTGTCTTGTTCATAGGCAGGCCACCATGTCTACTTGGCTTTTCGTGGGCTTTGGGATCTGAACTCTGGTCCTTACATTGGCATGGCAAGGCCTTTACCTGATGCATCCCTCCTAAGTTGGTTTGGATGACTGGAAAGCCTACCTCCTTCATTATCCCCATGGTGATGAAAGTCTACCTCCTTCATGCGTGCCTGTGGCGAGATGCAAGTCTATATGATGTGCGCCCACGCTGTCTTTCCTCACACAGTCTTCTCTGTCTCATCAAACGCCACCTTTCCTTGGCTCTCAAAGGCTCTGTAGCACCAGAAAAAGCCAAGCCTGGAGGTGCCAGCCTGTGATCCTAGATCCTTTCAATACCAAAGCAAGAAGTACAAAAGCTCAAGGCAGCCTGGTCAGCATAGTGAGACTCTGTTTCAAACTGAAGAGTCAAAGAAAGCTAGGGATGTAGCTCATTGGTAACACCCTGGCTTAGCAAACAGGAGGTTCTAGGTTTTATCCTCAGCACTACAAAAAGAAAACACTCTGACAAAGATCTGAAAACAAAACCCTTAACAAACGGCCCTCTGCATAAAGTCTTAAACAATGTTCTTAGCCAGCTGTCAGTCCCCACAGGTGAGGATTTGGGGTCCTGTGGTTTTACAGATGAAACAAAGTATCCACCAAGGAGTACAGGTCTTTGTCATGTTATCATAGAAGAAACAAATGTTAGGATTAATACAGTGAGATTGGGACCACTGGAGAAGGAAATGAGAGAGATTCCAGCTGGACTTGTCAATGGATACACTGATGAGAGGAAGGGCAGAGCTCTAGAAAAGCAACCAACGCCATCTCAGAAGGCTCTGGCTTGCTCCCGTACCCCTCTCTAAGGGGCACATATAGGACACCATGGCCCTTTTCCTTAGCAAACTTCTTGACATTATGGGGATTCACACCTTTAGACACATGTTCTTGAATCTAATACACCAACGTGTAACAGACTGATTTGTGGGTACGAATCCCTTCAAAGAAAACCTTCACTCATTTCAGGAAAGGATCATCCCAGATTGCAGCAAAGGTGGGAAGGGGTGAAATGGGACACTAGAGTGGTCCAGGTTGCAGAGGCAGCCCTTGGCTCTTGTGACCCTGTTCGGTCAACCCTCTACCCCAGAAAAAGTACTTAGTTTTGATTTCATACCTGCTAAAATAAACCTTGGGGGGGTGGGAGATGGCTTTCTGCCCATGCTGTCATGGGCATGATTCATGGTGCGTGCCCAAGTGCCCCCTCAAAATAAGTAATGTAATTTTAAAAAATAAAATAAACCTTGGTCATTTGCTGGCTCTGCCTGTACTCCAGCGGGAAGTCTTCTCCTTGGGGAGCCTGAGAGCTGAGATTGTTGCTGTAGTTGTAGAAGGATGTAGGAAGAGGGCTCGCCCACACCAGTCACAGAGGTGTTATGAGGCTAAGACAGACTCAACCTCGGGTTCCTGGCTTCTAATAGAGAGCATTTCCCCAAGCCATTTTGATCCCCTTGCACCTTTCAAATACTGTGTTAGTGACATCAGAAAGCATGCTGAGATCCATAGCTATTGGTTACCTACAGATGCACCGGGAAATAAGTAGGTAGGCTTTTCTCACTCATCGGAACCTTCCCATCCAAGTCATTGTGCTCCTTGCATGTAGTCCGTTAGAAAGCCTGGTATCTATTCCAGGTATGTCACATTGCCAAACCACTTTGGGAACTTTCCTTTGCAAGTCTGTGGCACATATTGATGTTTTCTGGGTGTGCTGGGTTTTCAGGAAATTCTCCCAAAGCATCTAGATTCTAGTTGGGAGAGTAAGCACCTGAATAGGAGACTCTTGGGAGTAAAATAATTTCTTTTAAGCTTGTTGGTGGTGGCAGAAAGAGTTCCAGTTCAAGGCCAACTTGAGCTACATCATTACAATTTGATATGGGCCTGAGCTATTAGGGGAGATCTTGTCTCAACCCCTCTCCCCTCCAAAGGACTCTAAATTATTTCTCAGTGAAGTATGGTATAGACAGCCTTGCACTGCCGATCTCAGCTCCGTGTGGTATAGACTCATTCCTCAGGGCTTGAGCTCTTGGAATAGGAAATTAAGGAAACGAAGCTTGACTGGCAGTTGCCTGGGAAGGGGGCTCCAGTGCTCAGAGCCAAAGGACTTACGATCTTTGCTCGTGTTCTAAGCTGCTTTGGGGCCTAGGGAGTTGTAGTTCCTCTGGCAGAGATTGGCCAATGACTCTGGGGTATCTGAAACATAGGTGGTTCACGGATTACCTTCTCCTTGCCAAGGCACTGTGAAGCATGGCTCTAACTGGAATGCAGAGTGAGTGGAAACTCTCTTTTGTCCACTCTTTTGTGGCAAGGGTGGGAGTCTAGCTTTTTGTTGTCTTTATCAGCATAAAAAACAAACAAACACTAACTCTCTTGCCTTCCTGGGTATTTTTATGGGTCCCAGGGAGGAAAGTGGGACACACTGCTTCTGGCTCTCCTGTTGTCAGAGCTGGTGGCAATATGGCCATGTGTTGTCTTTGGTACGTTTCTCCTGTGTTGCACCTGGATGCTGTTGTTTCCCCTTGGCAGATCCCCATTTCTCTGGTTGTACTAGACCTGGACCTTCAGGTTTCACAAATATTCTGTTGTGGAAGAACCAAGCCAGCACTTCCTCACTTGTCTGCTGTTTGTAGCCTCTGGAGGCAGGAAGTGTGTGGTAGGCAGGAGGAGGTGGAGGAAACTCTGGGGACACTTCTTCTCTGCTTTCTAGAGTGGTCAGGGAGTGTCTTGTGATGTCATATGCATGTGGCGATGGCTCTTGGAGCTGTGTACTCAGTGGGAATGGTGGGAAATGGCATTGCCTCTGACATCATCGTTCTTGTCACCTGGAGAGTGCAGGGTGAGGCTGTGCTGAAATGAGGTGATCCAGAGTGAGAGTTTGGCTCACGACTGGTGCATGATAGGCATCCAAAAATGAGAGCCAGGGCTGGAGAGAAGGCTCACTGGGGTAAAGTGCTTGATGCAAAAACCCTAACAATATCATTCTGGATTCCTGCAACCCACATAGAAAGCCAGATGTGCAGTGAGCATCTGCAGGCCCAGCACTGCTGTGGAAGGAAGGGAGACAAAACAGGGTAATAATCTGGATCTCAAGGGGCAGCCGGCCTGGGACACACAGAAGGCCTGGGACATACAGCACAATGGCAGACAAGAGAGAGAGCTGGCCTCAAAAACAACATGGAAGGAGAGAACTGACTGCTGGAAAGTTGTCCTCTGACCTCCACATGTGAGCTGTGGCATAAGTGCCTGAACTGGCGGAAGGAAGGAAGGATGGGAGGAGGGAAGGAAGGAGGGAGGGAGGGAGAGAGGGAAAGAAGGAAAGGAGGAAGAAAGGAAGGAGGGAGGGAAGGAAGGAGGGAAGGAGGGAGAGAGGGAAGGAAGGAAAAAGAATACAATGAAAGCTTCAGTAGGTGTGTAGCTCAGTGGTAAAGCATTCACCTTCCTAAAGATCAAGGGTTGATACCGGTTTTATAAATAGTCACTGTTGTGATTCCCAGCTCCCAGGCAGGTCTGGGTTGTGTGAGGGAGGAAAGAGCCCTGGAGGGAGCTGTCCATGGTCCCAAATCCATCTACCACCAGGAGGACCCATTGGTCCCATAACTGTGGGTCAGACGGGATTCAAAGCACCAGCAGAAGGACTGCTCTGACCTGGAGCCTCTCCGGGCACGTAGATGAGAGTATATGCCACACCCCACCAGTGACAGGTATGCGGTTGGGAATATTCTCTCCACACTGTGTATGGTGGAGGCCGAGTGGGAGGGCATGGAGGAAGAGCACTGCACTAGTTAGGCCAGGTGGTGAGGAAGGCTCCTAGAACTCCCTCATGGAAGGACCTGCTGCTCCCACCCCTCTCCTCATCCCCACCCATCAGTTCAGAGTAAATCTGAGCTCAGAGCTGCGCTGGTCCCCTGCCGGGCACTCCAAACTAATTTTCTGGTACATTATACACTTGGCCTTTTGAACAATCAATGGCCTTAAATGCTGTTTGGTTCCTGCAGCCAAATCCATGAGAAATAAGACATAATCCATCTGGCTGATATGACTGAAGCAAGGCAGGAAGGAGAGAGAAAGACAGAGCCTGGAGCTGCCAAGGGGGTCTTTGCTTGCCTCTGAGGGCGGGGAACTGGAGGGAGCTGCCAGCTCTGGAGAGAATGGGCCTTTAAGAGATATTGATGGCCGGCTAATCACAGTGCCGTTTGTCTCAATGCCGCCTGCCCACTCTAGCTGTCACTCTGAGAGCTGAGCTCTGTGGGGGAAGGCTGGGGCGGGGCTTGGGATTCTGATTTGGTACAGATGTCTCCCAAGCCCAGGCTGCTGTGTCTGGCTTAGGTCTCAGTCTAAGGCAGGAAATGCAGGGCAGAGCTGGAGAGTAGGGTCTGGTCCTAAAATAGGCTTGGGACTAGGTGGAGGGGCCAATCTTTGTTCACCAGTTAGTGTGACCCCTGGGGGTCTCACCTGGGGGCCTGGGCTGGCATGACTTAACGTGCAGGAAGCTACCTATAGAGGGAGGGCATTGACTCAGTTTCCCTTCTAAGAAGTGAGATGGGAAAGAAGAACCTGTCTCTCTCTTTACAAGGCCGAGACTCCTGGAAGGACAAACAGGTGAGCAGCTCAGACTGTGCCTGCTGCTGCAGACAGCCAGCTGGGACTGTCACCCCAGGGACTCCCAACACCCAAAGCTCTTCTCACAGCCTCTGGTTCACAAGGCACCAGATGATGAGATGTGGGAGTCAGATGCCTGACCCAAGGCTAGCTCAACCCACCTATCTCTCGAAGGAGTCATTGTCTGGAGACAGGTAGGTGGCAAGATGGAACTCAGTAGTGGGATGAAGGCATTTGGCCATTTCCCTGTGAGAAAGAACCTGGAAGGAGAGAAGTGGTGTCCACTGGTGGTTTGGAGTCCCTGGTAGCTGTGGCCTATTGAGATGAGGGGCAGGAAATCCACCCACCTGAGGGATATTTGGGAGAGTTTTTCTGAGCAAGCAGGTGACAGGGCTGAAGTGGTGGGGTGGGATAGGATCCTGCTCTGCATACTTCCTCAGGGAAGGGGTCCAACTGTCTGCCTCTGCATTTCTAGGTGCCACCTCATACCCAGGTGGCTGCTTGTGCCACATCTGAGACTCAAGTGCTACCTCAGTTGGCCCCTGGGACAGAGTGGCATAGGAAGTTGCATGGGGGCTATCAAGGACTCAAGTAGGTGTCAAGGTGAGTGAGTCAGAGGCAAGGGTGAGCGGGGGCGAGGGAGGGGCACTGCCACACAAAGGGAGCCTCAAGATGGTGAGCTCCGAGGGATGGAGAAGCAGGACTAGGAGTCTGTTTGGGCTGTGGAGTCCCCATCTCCTTTGTTTTCCAGCGCCAGGGGTCTGCTCTGTGAAGTCCTGTCCTGTCTAGTCTAGTCCAGAGGCACTCAGCTCTCAGTGGCTGCCACAGCAGTGACATGGTGACATGAAGCACAATGGCATCTCTGAAAAGAGGGTGGGACCTGCACATCATCCAGAAGGGTGATTATACTTACAGCCTGTTCCATGAGGTGCAGGCTTGTCTCACAAGAGGTATGCTTGTTCCTGCCACAGAGGCAGCTCAGGAGCTGAGCTGGGAGGCCAGGGCTGGAGGGGATAGGGCTGCCTGGGACAGGAACCATCAGGAAGATGAATGGCTGACACTAAGGGACACCTGTCCTTCCTCAGGTCCTGGGAATGAAGGTAAGATGGGGAGGCTGGGCCAGAAGACCTCTGGAAGGAGGTACAGGGGAAACTGGGTGTCACACATGTGTGCTAACCCTTGCTATCACTGTCACAACGGCAGCCATTCCTAATACTCAAACGGCGTTTGTACTTTTCAAAGTAACTCTCATGGACTGAGGAGAGGGCTCCGTGGGTAAGGTGGTTGCATCGCAAGCATAAGGACCTGCACCCAGATTCCCTGCAATAGACATAAAAACCTGGGCTTAAAGGTACAGACCTATATTATCTTAGCACTTGGGAAGTTAGAGATAGGCAGGTGGATAGCTTGGGCGTTCTCCTTGTAGATATGAGTCTCCTGCTTCCTCTTCCCCTAATCTCATCTCAGGTCAGTTCTAGAAAGGTCTCCAGGTCCGGATTATTTAAGGTATTTGGCCTCACCTCCTGAAACACACAAACACCTTCCTGTGTTGAATGTTCCCACTCAGACCACACTGGTCCCTCTGAGGACATTGCTTTCCCACCACGCAGACTGGCAGCTGCCCTCTCTCCTTGGCTCCTTCCTTAGCCCAGGACTGGCAGCTGTTCTGCCAGATGATGCTTCCAACCTATACTCTTGACCTCTTTAAGGCCTCCCACTTGGATTCTGGGGATAAAATCTTTTCCTTCTCATCCCATTCCCAATGCGGCTACAGTTCTTCCTTCTGTGAAGTTTTAATATTCTAATTAATTTGTTATTTCATTTATTTATTTCTTTTGTGTGGGTATGCATGCACGTGTGCCATGGCACACATGTGGAAGTCTGAGGGCAACTTGTGGGAGTTGGTTTTTTATCTTCCAACATCTGAGCCTTGAGGACAGAAGTCTGGTCATCAAGATGGGGAGCAAGACCTTTCTTTACAAGATGGGTTATATCAATAGCTCTGATTATGAGTGTTCTCCTCCTCCCCTTCTTTCTCATTAGTGTTTGAAATATGGTCTCATTGTGTTATAGCCCAGGCTTGCCTCAAACTCAAGAGTGCCCAAACCCTGAGACCCCAAGAGCAGCCTGTGCCTGTGAGGGGAGACTTTTGTAGAACTAACTTAGAAAGATGAATACAGTTCTCACTGTTTGTTTATAGAGGTGCAGAGAAGGGGAGGCCCTAACTGTCTGAGACCTTTGTCCTTGGATAGAAGATGCAGCAGATAACCTCATCAGATGACGAGCCAATCAGAGGATGATTCAATCAGGGAGTGACCCAACTGGTGGCTAATCTACTCAGTGGTTGATCTCACGAAAAGCCAATCTAATCTAATTGGTAATTGATTCAATCAGTGGCTGATATCCTCTGGTGGTGATCCATCATTGACTAATCTAATCTGCTGCTCACCCAATCAGAGGCCAGGACCAGTATGTGTCCTCCTAATCCAGGCTTGATCCAATCAGTGGTGGATCTGCTCAGAAGTTCATTCAAACATGGTGATCTAAAGGGACACAAGCTGGGCTAGAGAATCAGCTTTTCCCAAAGGGAGACCCTAAGTGGGCTCTCTCTCTTTCTCTCTCTCTCTCCCCCCTCTCTCTCCCTCTCTCCCTCTCCCTATCCCTCTCTCTCTCCCCCTCTCTCCCTCTCCCTCTTCTTCTCCCTCTCCTTCTCCCTCCCATCTCCCTCTCCCCTCCCTGTCTCCTTGTCTCCCTCCCTCCCTTCTTCCCTCCTTCTTTCCCTCTTTCCCTCCCTTCCTTTCTGGCAAGTGCTATGCTAAGCTACCGTCCCAGCTCTTTCCTCTTTAATTTGTTTTTAGTTTTTGGCAAAAGGGGAAGTGCTGCTTAGGCTGGCTGGCCTGGAACTCACTGTGTACCCCAGACTGGTTTCAAACTTGTGATCCTCCTGCCTCCGCCTGCTGGGTGCTGAGATTGCAGGTATGCACCCCTGAGTCGAGCAGGAAGGTGATATTTTGCTGTCTAATTTCTTGGTTTTAAAAGTATCCCTGAAGCCTCACTTGCTGGGTGGCAGAGCTTGTTCCCATCTTCCATGAAAAAACAAGGTTCAGGAAGGAGCCATGAAGTTGTCTCCTTTTCTTTTCCTTTTTTGAGACAGTGTTTTGATGATTTTTGTTGGCCTGGAATTCCTGGGTTCCTTTCCTCCCTTGTAGTTGTGATTATAGGTGCACTACAGTGCCCAGCTAATTCTGTCTAGCATGTAGGTTGTGCACACTACTTGATTTCTTTGTTCAGATCCCTCCCCTTGGCTGAGTCTCTTACTGTAGGGGTCACCCCACTCCCCTCCTCTCTCTTGTCTCTCTCTACCTGGCCTTGCTGGAGAAATTTTAAAGGGACAGCTCTGTCAACAGGATTGAGGGTAGAGGGAACCCAGGAGCCACAAACACCTGTAAAACCAATTTAAAACTCAGTCTAGCCAACCAGCCCCCAAAGGAGCCAAAGAGAACTACAGAGTAACTCAAAAGCAGACACTAATGGAGGAGAAAAGAAATGTAGTTACATATTCATCAGCCTTTAAATATTCATGAGGACTGTAAAGCAGATTAATTTTCATGCCTCATTTCTCCCATGGTTCTCACTGCCCATATTTTACTGCAGCAGCAGAAGGAAAAGCAGCTATGGATCTCCTGGCCACGGCTCTGACCGACCCAGCAGGGGCTGGGGGCAGGGCGAGTGACTTCAGGAGTGAACCATTAGTCTCCTGAGGGGCCAGGGTCCCTCCTGCTGGTTTGGGACAGTGTAAGAAAAGCAGGGAGCCTGTAAGGGAAGAATGGAGAAGTCTGAAGACAGAAAGGACTTTGTGCTGGGCCTCCCCCAGGGGAAAAGAGAAAGGGCCCTCCCAGAGCCAGCCTGAGTTTCATCTGAACTCTCCAAAGCTAATTAATTGCCCATGACAAGAGAGCAGGGGATGGAGAAGAGACCAAGGGGTGAAGCAAGGAGAAGCAGCACGGTGAGGGGAGAAATGGAAAGAATGATTGGATGAGTTGGAGAGCCGTTAGCATGAAACCATGGAAGGCAAAAGCAGTGTGGATTGGGGCCAGCTATCTAGCAGGACTTTCTGATTCTAGGGCTTTTGGACCTTTTCTGGATGTAGACCAAGGGTGAGGAGAAAGAGTGGTTGTCCTGGTCTGAGAGGGCAAGGTAGAGTCAGAGAAGATGGATGGGGTGTTAGCTGCAGAGTGTCAAGGTGAGCTACCCCCCACAGCGGCAAATCTAGGTCACCAGTGAGAACCAAGGGATTTGCAAGCCACAGGCCCCTGGGGACAATTGCTGATGCAGCTTCTTGGAGCTCCTGAATGATGTCCCTGGGTGGTGGCACATCTGTTTAAATAAGGCCCGCCTGCTGGGGTTTGGACTAACTTCCCCCCAAATGACATGGAGGTATTAGCCCCTGTAAGACACAGCATCTTCTGCAGGTCCTGCTGCCTCTGTGGAGGTCAGTGGAGGCTCCAACATGGAGATGGGTGTTCAACGTGCTCTCTGGGGACACCTGGGCACCACCAACAGAAACAGAGGTTTCTAGAGGTTCTTCCCTCTAGGCTATGACTGATCTATCAACTGCTAGCTTAGTTGCCCTTCTTAAATCTATCATAGGCATCTCAGGCCTGAGTGTACAGTCAACCTGTCTCTACCCCACTAAAGCTCTCTGGATGTCAGTCACATTAATGGTGACTTTATTCTTCTAGGCCCCTCAGTTCAGTAATGTCCTTGGACCCAGCACCATTGGTCTTTCAGCACAACACTCAGAATTCTGCCCCTTCTCAGAATCCCTCCTCTTTCAGGATCCCATCCCTTTCTCAGATCCTGCCCCCTTCTCAGAATCCTGCCCCTTTCTCATCCCTTCAGATACTGCCACTCAGGTCTAGTACTCCCATCTTAGCCATCTCCCTTCGCCCTCCTACAACCCAGTGCACTGAACACTAAAACCAAATGAAGGCCTTTACCGCAGCGAGTTGTATCCGGTCTGTGAGGAAGAGTCCAATAGCTTTCCCTTAACCACTTGCTGAGGCAGGGGAACTGCTACAAGTCTGAGGCCAGCCTAGACTACTTAGCTAGACCTTGTCTCAGGATCATTTGAGGTAGGAAGACATGCCCTAAATCTGGCCCACACCTTCTGGTAGCAGCCTGAAGAAAAAGGCTTGGAAGAAGGAAGCTTTGTGGGTTTTTTTTTTGTTTGTTTTGTTTTTGTTTTTTTTTTTGCCTGCTTGCCCCCACTCTTGCTGTCAAGTTCTTTCACCCTGTTCCTGAGACATCCCTTCACTGGTATTAGTACCTGCACTTTCAGAATTCCGATGTGGATGGAAGACTAGTAGCTCTCAGACCTCCAGGTTCTCCAGCACCAGTCTCGTGGTCTGAACTACTACAAGATCCTTTAACTTTTCTGTCAGGAGACAGCCATTGTTGAACTACTTGAACCACAGCCTGTAAGCCACGCGAATAAATCCTTTTTTAATACCATTCTATCAGCTCTGTTCCTCTTTCCTATGTGTTCTCTCTCTCTCCTACTCTTGTTTTTTTTTTTTCCCAGAGTTCCTTTCACCTTCTAACATAAAACACACTTACTTATCTTGCTTGTTGTTATTGTTCATCCGCCTTGAGTGGGAGGCTGCCCCTATGCCCGTGGATTAATTTGATTTTGAAAATGCTCACCTGGAGAAACAATCGGAGGCTGGCTTCAGGAAACAACTACTTTTAGGTGGTGGTTCCTAAGAGAAGGGGACTCAGCGATGAGCTCTGTGGAGCTGAATGACGTGACTGCCTGGAGGAAGTTTCTGGACAAAGCAACAGAGCTCGGGTCCCAGAGGGGGTCTGATGGTGGAGTTGGTGAGACCATGGCATTTTGGGAGGCTAAACTTGTTTGGAAGAATTAGAAGAGACTCACATACAGAGTTCTAAAGATCTGTGTGAGCCTTTAGATCTGTTAAGGGCTGGACACGTGACTTAGTGGTTAGGAGCACTGGCTGCTTTCTCAGAGGACCCACGTTTGATTCCCAGCACCCACATGACACCTCACAACTGTCTGTAAATTGAGTCCTAGGGGATCCAACACCCTCTTCTCATGCACAGATTTACTTGTAGGCCACACATTGATATTCATAAAATTAGAACAACAGCACCTTGCTGAATATAGACAGGTACACATTTGAGGAGTTAATAAAAGAGCTTACAAGCAAGTCTTAAGCCAGCTGGGGCAGTGCACTTAATCCTGACAGGGCAGAGGCAGAGGCAGAGGCAGAGGCAGAGGCAGAGGCAGAGGCAGAGGCAGAGGCAGAGGCAG
>NW_022196906.1:37861703-37904053 GCF_008632895.1 Mastomys coucha | reverse complement strand
CAGAGGCGGCAGAGAGGCAGAGGCAGAGGCAGAGGCAGAGGCAGAGGCAGAGGCAGGAGAATTTCTGTGAGTTCATTTTTGTAGCCTGGTCTACAGAATGAGTTCCAAGCCAGCTACATTTGCATATTTCCCCCCTCCCCGGAAAAGTAAGTCTTAAAAAGAAGTAAGAACAAAGGCATGGTGGTACAGTCCTGTAATCCAGCTCTCTGGTGGCAGAGGAAGGAGTCGTGAATCGGAGGCCAGCCTGGGCTATCTAGCAAGCTCTTATCCCAAAACAACAACAACAACAACAACAACAACAACGATAAATCAAGGCTGTTCCAAATAACCTTGAACCAGAAGTCCAGCACTCTTTTTAAAAAATAAACTGTACTATATAAAAAAAATCTTGCAAATAAAAAAATGTCATCACTCTTGAAAGGAATATAACACAATCCAGAGCTTGACAAAGTAAAAATTTCAACATATGTCGTCTAATAAGAGTTAATAGTTATGTAAAGAAGCAGAAAAGTATTACTCATTGCCACAAGAAAAATCTGCCAACAGAAAAAGAACACAAGAGAGAAGCTGGACAGCGTTGGCAGGCGACCGATACCAAAGCAGTGATTGTAAATATACTCCACATGCTCAAGATGCAGACGGAGCATGGACATGAGGAGATAAGTGGAATATTAAGAAAAACACGATTTATAAAAACGAAAACAGAGTTATCTGAAATGAAAAAAAAAAGTTAAATAAATCATTCTGTCCCTGCTGCTGCCAGCACAACCACATGGGGGCACTCCAACAGTTCTCATGGCCAGTGGTGCCCACCACCAGCCCGACTCTTCCCTGGGTGACTACATTGTTTTTCTTTATTTCTCAGTATTCTGAGAATACTTCTTTTCTATTTGGTCCCTGAATGCAAGCTGAACTCTGGGTGGTAGTGACCTGCTCTCTGGAGACCTCTATCGGCTGGTGTCTCCGGAACCCTTCTGTGACCTCTGATGGCAGCCCTCGATCCTCTTCCACTCCACCATCAGTCCTGCTTCATTAGCCTTCCTCCCACAATTACCCGGGTCTTCTGCAAGGGCAGCAATGCTGAGCCATGTCTCCAGCTCCGACTTTCTCCTTTTTATTCAGTCTGAAACCCCAACTGATGGGATGGTTTTGCCCACATTTAGAGTGGATCTTTCCTCTTTAGTTAAACCTTTCTGGAAACAGAAACCCTCACAGGCACACCATGGTGATTCTAAATCTAATCTAAATCTAAATGAAGATTAACCATCGTAAAGCTCTCAAGATGGTAGGCCAAACCTGGCCTCTTCCTCGTGGGGCCCCAGATCTAGGCAGGTTTGCACAGGGCAAAAATTTGTTGCATGTGTGGAGAAAGTCCACAGGGAGAAGGAAAACTCCGTTTGGAGGCCATCAAAGATTCCATGGGAGAGGCAGAGTTTCTGCTGAGGTTTGAGGATAGCTCAGGCCCAGGCTGCGGGGATGTCAGGGACAGGCATTCTGAACAGAACTACTTCCTCTGAAACTCTCTGGCTTCATTTCCTTTTGTCACTTCTGTTTTCTCCACAAACCCTCAGAGCCCTTGTCTGCCAGTGCCAACATTGCCACGGAGCTACCTTGCCCCATCTAGGTCTCAAGTGGGTCACATCCTACCTCATTTGCATCCTCCTCTCTCCATTGGCTCTTTTAGTATGATGGTGGCCAAGGTCTACTAACCTTTGGAGATGCCTCCAGGGCCTGGTGGATAGAAAGAATTGAATCATCAAGGATGGGATGGAGTCCAGAAGTGGTGGCTTGGATAGATGAGGACAAGTTAATGATGTTGACAAATCCTGGGGATAGAGAACTGAGAGCACACCCAAAGTGGGGACCTTAAACAAGATGTGGTTCTCAAAACAGACTTGGAGCAGCATGCACCCCTCCTCATCTCTTACCTTCCTGGGCCTGTCCCTCTGGGAAATCCTGATGGGTCTGCTGGGTGTCTCTTCCCAATCTCAGGACAAGGGGGATCCTTGAGATAGTTGCCATGGAGTCAAGGCGAGCTCTTGGTCCCACGGGTATTCCCACTGGAATCTTCTAGCCCAAGCTGGGTGGTCCAGCTTGGAGATCTGGTAATGCAGAGAACCCAGATGGGGACACCTCAGGAGAAGGCACACAGTGGGTACCCATGGGTCCTAACTGGGCACCTAATGGAACTGGGTCTGATTTCCCCTCCACTGTCTTGAAGGTTGAGTCAAGTCATTTAACCTCCATTTCCTTAACTCATTAGTGAGACCCAGGCAACTGCCTGCAACCTCCAGTGAGCATGCTTAGCTTGGATGAGCAGCAGAGGCTGAAGTGACGGACTTTCTGAGAGGACAAAGGCTGCTGCCCCGGAGCCCCCATCCTGGTCCCTCTGTAGGCTCCACCAGCTGCTTATACACCATCCTCCAAGCTCTCTGACCCTTGTTCTGAATCTTGTCTGACAGCCCCCAGAGGGGCCCATTGTGTCTTTAATTGCAAGTCTCTTGCTCCACAAAGCCATCAGCACCTAATGTCCCGTGTCATTGCTGGTTCTCTGTCTGCAGACAACTCGCTCCTTGGTGCTGCTCAGCCACCCAGGGCAGCTCCATCTGGTCAGGAGTTGCCACAGTCAGTGGCAAGATAAGACCTTCAGGGATGTGAGGGTAGCAATTGGTTTAACAATAAATTAATATCAGAGTTAAGGATCCTGTGACTCTACCACAGGTTCTTTCTACCACTCTGGACCATCCCCAAGCCTCTATGGTCTCTCTCATCTCAAGCTCAGAGCCTTTTGGTTAACGTGTTCTCTGCAGAGGAGTGCCCTGAACCCATAAACAGTTGAGTCTCTGCTGGCTTGGCTCTGAGACTTCATTTTTGAAGTAAGACCCAGTGACAAGTTAAGGTTCAGATGGTAAACTTGGAGACAGACTAGGACCAAGAGAGGAATTGTCTCAGATGTCTACCTTCTGACACCCTGGTCTTGGGTATCTAGGCATTTCTTAACCTATGGATCATGAGCCCTTTGGGGGCTGAATGGCCCTTTCACAGGGGTCGAATATCAGCCATTCACATTATGATTCACAACAGTAGCATAATTACGGTTATGAAGTAACAATGAAAATAACTTTATGGTCGGGGATCACCACAACATGAGGAACGTATTAAAGGGTCGCAGCATCAGGAAGGTTGAGAACCACTGAGATAGTGGGACCCCCTGGCTTCTATTCCTGTTCCCTATTCATAAAAGCATGCATTTTCCCTAGGAGTGCACAGGAAACTTGGTTTGATGCCAGTGGCTTTGGCTGCTCAATGGGAGAGGCCACAAGAACACAGGCTTCGTGAGTTCAGAGTGACAGATTTTGTTCAATGGAGCCCTGAGCCAGGATGGGGGGAGGTACTTAAAGACAGCCCCTGGGGGATATTCCCATATCTGGGAATCTATTCTCTGTAATCTAGATCCTTCCAACCTCCCTGCCTCATTCTTGCCACCTTCACTCCTGGGCAGCAGGGTTTGGGTCTTCTGCTGTGAGCCCAGGAGAGACATAAACCATGTTCTTGCTTCCTCTCTGCACTGCTGAGATTTGTGGCATTTCCACAGAGGGTTTCCATAAATACTGAGGGAGAACAAAAGGGAGGGTAATTACCGCAATACAAACAGCATGCAAATTGTCACACTCCCCGAGTGCGGGTCTCCCCGCCTCACACAACCACTCTGAAGCCAGGAGGCTGCCAAGACCAGGTTCCCAGATCTGCCTGCCTGTTACCTGGCATGGCTCAGCCAAGGCTGTGTCCAGAGCTGCAGCCAGGTGAAAGCCCTGCCCCTTAATTCTAGCTTTCTGTTTGAAAGGTGTGCCTCAGCCACAGTTGGTCATCTGCACTATGGTGTCTGACACTCAGAGGAGCACGACATGCCACTTGGGGGCAGGCTGACGTTTCACCTTCTCACTAGCACCTGTTATCAGTTAGCACACCCATGCCCACTCCCCAGGGCCTTGTCCCTGCGTGCTCCATGTGTCTTCACTGTTGTGATGGATATTGGTGGAATGATTGTGTGACTTCCTCTGGCCTCTAACTGACCTGTTCATAAAGTGTCAGGCTCGTGGCAGCCATTTGTTCAATGGGACTCAACCTTTCCCCTCTCAGGTTGATGGGACTAGAAATTGGCAACTGAGCTGACACTAACCAAAATCCAGTCTTAGGTCACATGCACACACATGGCCACATGAACTGTCATGGTTGCCTCCAGGATGAAACAAGGCTGGCTGTGTTCATGGAGTAGTAGAAGAAGAGACACGCACTAAGCTACATGCCAGCCTTCCCCACCTAGGTTCCAGGAAACATTCCTATGTTTTTAAAAAGAAAACTTCCCCCTTTTTTCTGAAATGGTAGTTTGATTGGGTCTGTTTTCCCACTCTAATCTCAATAGTGTGGCCAGGACAAGCCAGATAGGACCGTTAGGGTCCCAAGAGGACCACGCTGGGCACTTGCCCGGAATTTGCATGAGCAACTGAAATATCCCTTAAAGGTGAGGAGAGAATCAAGGTGTGGCACATTTAATTCTCCTCTGTAGGACAGCCTGAGGTGGAGTGCACCTCCCCAAGATGCACCCCCCTCCCAGGGGCTCAGGAGTACGGAGGAAAAGGCCCTCATTTAGAATAGTGTTCCCTCTGCCCTTATCAGTCACTACATCAGGAAATCAATGACTGATGTAGTGGGATACTTCAGCCAGAGGCTTAACCGTCTTCTAGTTTCCACCTCTGGCCAGCTGTCTGTCCCACACCCCTCCACCCTGCCCAGCTGAGAACTATACCACACCATGAATCTAAAGCCTGAGTCTGAGGACTAGCTTGGCCTCTGAAGAGCTGTATGACTGTAGACAAACAACTTCAACTACCTAGGCCTTGCTGCCCTTGTCTAAACAATGCTCACTTAGAAACCCTATGGGTGTATCAGACTTCAACCTGTTCCCAATCCTGAGACCCTTTGAAATAGCTCAGGGCCATGGTGTGTGCAGGGCCCTGGTGTGGGTGGGGTCTTAGAATCTCACCCTTTTTTGCCATGTTTACCTACTCTCCTGGTCAGACAGAGACACCCTGAGACCTGGCATCCTGTCCTGTCCCTTCTTTTTACTTCTAGATCCTTCCACATACCTGGAGCAGGAATGAGCCCAGAGGAACCACTCCCTCACCAGTCTCCAAAACTCTCCTTCCAGGCAAATAGGAGAGTCCAGAGCTGTACTCTTCACTAGTTAGAAGTATGGGCTGCCCATTCATTTCCTTGCTCCTGCACTTTCGCAGAGGGGTCCACCCCTGAGCCAGTGTTCATACTCTCAGTGCAGTGGCTCCTTCTCTCTCTCTCTCTCTCTCTCTCTCTCTCTCTCTCTCTCTCTTCCCCCCCCCCACTTCTGGCACAGGCCAGGAACCTGGTTCTCCCTCCCCTCGTTTCAGTTTGTAGCTTGGGCCCCCTCGCTTCTCTGTTCCCAGACTGGCTCGTCTCCCCCAGGCAGCTGGAGCAGGGCGCCTTCGATTTCTCTATTCAGTCTGAGGCATAGCAATTTTCTGCTCTCCCGTAATTAGGGGAATTTTAAGCAAACTCCCCAGCGGATGATTACAGCAGGTTCAATCCCGGCTCCTTTGATCAGCGAAGAATGAGGACGTTGTTGGAATACTCCTCGACCTGCTGGCCAGATAAACGGGAGCGCAAGGCTGGCTCTCGGGCGCCCCCTGGAGGACTCTGGGCTTTTGTCCCGTGTGGCACCCAGCGTGTCCCTGAGTAAGGGCCCAAATGAATTTTTAACTTCATATGGCTTCCCGGATGTGTTTTCTCTGGCTTTGGGCCAAGATCTTGGCTGAGAACCAAGGCTAGAGGTGGCAGCTTGGGTTTTTATGAAAGGCTGTGCAGGGAGCATGCTGCACCCACTGCAGCTTTTGTGGTCCACTCTTCCAGGAGGCCCGCGCCTCAGCTTGAGTAACTCCAGTTTTCTGGCACTGCAGAGGGGTTGGGGGGGGGGTGTGCCTCCTTGCAGTAAAAAGACCTTCTTCCAGGTTAAGTGGGTTCCCTAAGCTTGTTGGGCCATGCAAAGACAGTGTAGAATAACAGGAAAAGCGGTATTTTTAACTGTCTCCTGACTACATGACGTTGTGTTAATGGATGAACTTCAATATCCGCGCTATAGGATTATCTTGAGAATTACATGGAAAATGGAGCAGAATCCCGCCTGGCCTCTGGTAGTGCTCAGTAACTATCACTCTGGGTTTCCCTTCCCCGCTACTTATTAATATTTGTTCTGTAAGCACGGACGCCCTCCAGATTCAGCCCCATTCCCCCTCTGTTTATCACCAGACCTGTGTTCCCACACAAAGTTGTGCCCAAGAGTAGACGGGGGTACATTAAGAGGCTACTAACATCTTCAGCGTTGCTGAGTGGTGGCCTTGGTTTTTCCATAGGTTAATTAGGCCATTTTTTAGGATAATTGTGGCTGTATATCCCTACACTAATTAAGTGACTTTAAACCATCTCCATGCCGCAGTTCTGTGAATTATAATTAAGCATTGCTACAAAGTGCCTCCTCCATCCCCAGATCCTACTCCTAGCCTGTCCTGACTTCTCCCAGGCTCGGGAGAGACTGCTCTGGAATTGTGTGCTCGGAAAAGACTTATTTTCCTGGGATTGTGTCAGGATGTTTCCCAATGAATATTGGATGAGGCATTTGTTGTTTTCTTTGTTTTCACAAGGAGAGAGAGAATTACGGCTGGATATGGCTGGATGCGAATTTATCCTCCTCTCTTCCTGTTCTGCTGGGTAGATTTGAATGGATTCCCAGGGGATGCAGGAAGGGAGGGAACGAGCAAGGTAATGCGTGCATGCTCTGGCATATGGGTGCTTGTGCCAGTCTATTGTGAACGCAAGGCTGCCCGTGCTGTCGCTGTTGCTCACCGGGGACTATGTCTAACATCAGCCAGCACTGCTCATCCTCACCCGCCAAATACGCAGACACCTGTTCAAGGGCCTGGATCTGTCTTTTTATTCTTGATGTAGTGGATTTCTTGCTCCCATCCCCTCCCCTGCAATAGTGGGGAGGAAGGACAAAGCTTCATGAATGGTTGCAGGGGCTCTACCAGCAAGCCATGCTCATACCCTCTGACACCTTAGCTTTTATATTTAGGTGTCTGCAGGTGCACATGTGTATGTGTGCATGAAGACTACCTGGCTATTGTGCCTCAGTCATCTCTTCTTGATTTCTTGAGTCCACCATATTTAGCAAGGCTGGCTGACCAGTAAGCCTCAGGGGTCCATCTGCCTCGATCTCCCCAGAACTGGGAGCAAAAACATTTACTCCCATGACTGGCTTTTAAAATGTGGACTCGGGAACCTGGCAGTGGTGGCGCAAGCCTTTAATTCCAGCACTTGGGAGGCAGAGGCAGGCAGATTTTTGAGTTTGAGGCCAGTCTGGTCTACATTGTGAGTTCCAGGATAGCCAGGGCTATACAGAGAAACCCTGTCTCAGAAAAAAAACAAAAACAAAAAATAAAATAAAATAAATAAAATGTGGACTCAAGGTTGGGGGGATTAGACCCTGGGGACTAGAGAGATTTGAACTTGTATCCTCATGCTTGCAAGTGAAGCAATTTACCCTTTGACTATCACTCTAGCCCCACAGCTTTACTCTTCATAGACTCTGTAAGTTAGTTCCTCACAGGACAGTCCGCCCACTCTTCTAGTAACACCAGGACCAGCTGGAGTCAAGGGAGCAGTATTGAAGTCTTCAGGGCATCTAATTTAGGGACTTGTCTCTGCCACTCCTGAGCCTCACCTTCCTTATAACCAAGAATGTCATTAGGTTGCTGAGAATGTTAACGGAGGCAGAAGGTTTGGAACAAGTGATGTCATGTGTGGAAGTGGCACATTCTATGCTGTTCTCTCAGTCATATCATCCATGGAAAGAGCCACACCCTTTCAGCATCTTCTCTGCATGGACTCACTCTTGGGCTCACTGTATTATATATGCATAAATGAGACCCGAAGGTGGGGTATCATAACCTGGGATCCCCTCATCAGTGCCATTGGGTTCAGGATGCCTGTTCTCCTTAGTAAGGGAAACCACAAAGCCCCTGCCACATCCTCCAGCACAAGAGTTTGGAGAGGCCACAGTGGACAGGAGGGCAGACATGTTGGACCCCAGGTTTGGAACTTTTGAACCTCTACTCTTTTTGTTTGTTTGTTTGTTTTGTTTTTTGTTTTGTTTTGTTTTGTTTTGTTTTTTCAAGACAGGGTTTCTCTGTATAGCCCTAGCTGCCCTGGAACTCACTCTGTAGACCAGGCTGGCCTCGGACTCAGAAATCCGCCTGCCTCTGCCTCTCAAGTGCTGGGATTAAAGGCATGTGCTGCCACTGCCTGGCTTGAACCTCCACTCTTATTGGTGCCTCTTTTTGACCTCCTGGGCTTATCCTGTTCCCCTCCTCCCTCCTCTATCCTCCTTCCTCCTCCCTCCTTCCTCATTCCTTTTCCCACACTGTCCTGCCTCTTCACTTTCCCAGGGAGTAGCCGTCAGGCAGCAAAGGAAAAGGGGACATATCCATTCTGTGCTCTTGCTGTGCAGAGATGGCCTCAGGCATTTTGAGTGCGACACTAATCAAATAAGGACAGGTGACAATACACCAGCATCTTTGGAAGCTGGGAAAGACACTTGCTGTCCTCCGAAACAGGACAGGAATTGGGGGAGTGGAAGGAGGTAGCATTTATTTAACCTGGCTGTCACACGCAGCCCCCGGCTCCTTTGACAAGTGAACATGGTGTGAAGGTACAGATAAGCCCCACTGGAGAATTGACAGCAGCGCAGGAGGCCAGCATGCCTCTCTCTCGCTGCTGGGCCTGTGGCTTACAGCTCTATTAAAACAGAAGGAGTGGGACTGGAGAGATGGTTCAGTGGGTAAGCGAAAGCCAGCGTGAGGACCTAAGTTTGGAACTTCAACATTCAGATAAAAGCTGAGCATGGTGGTGGTGTATGCCGGGAGGAAGGAGGAGACATGAGGATCTCTGGGGCTCCCTGAGTGGTCTAGCTGATGCAGTGAGCTCCAGGTTTAGAAAGAGACCCTGCTTCAAAAAATAAAGTGGAGAAGTGATTAAGGAAACAGTCTGACCCCTGACACTTGGACCTCTACCCCCAACACATGCAGTAGAGGGAGGGAAAGAGGCAAAGGAGCACGCATCCCTGTGCCTTGAAAGTGTGGGGGGGCTATTCGCCCCCGGCGCTAGGGGAAAGACATCTGAGCTAACAAGAAATGGACACCCAGGAGAGACACCTAACTCCATTTCGACAGGGATGGGGAGCTGCTGCATTCTTACCAGAGACAGATGAGACCCAGGGTGCACTTCCTGCTACTTTCATTGAAGAAAATGAGGAAGAGTGGAACAGAAGGTAGAGGTTCAGGAAACAGGCCGCTGTGGCAGCGATGGTGGCCCAAGCATGTAAAGTCCACATAGCTACTGGAATGGGAAGCTGGGAAGGGGTGGGCAGTGTACTGGGGCAGGGAGAGTGGACCACGAGGAAGAACAGTGCTTCCAGGGGATAGTCTGCAGTGTGGTGATGAAGTTGAAGGAAACAGCCTCCCTTGCAGAAGGACACCACACACACACACACACACACACACACACACACACACACACCCTGGGTAGAAGCCCAAGCCTACAATGGAGTGGTATTTGGGACAGGGCCTTTGGGAGGTAATTAAAGGTTAGCTGAGGTCATGAGATTGAGACCTTGATGACAGGATTAGTACCCTTATAAGAAGAGACCCCAGAGGCCTAACTTCTCCTCTCCCTGTCCCTGCCCTAGTTCCTTGTTAGTGCACATGGAAAGGCTGCGTCAGTATACTGCAAGGAAGCGGCTGTTTGCAAGGCAGGAAGAGAGCCCTGGTCTGGATCTGGCCAGGCTAAGACGCCCCCTCCCCCAATCTAGGCTCCCAGCCTCCAGCATCCCACTGTGATGGTAATTCTAATTGTCAATGTGATTGGATTAAGAAGCCTCTAGGCAATGGTGAAGCACACCTCTGGGTGTTTTTGACAGAGATGATTAGGTTGTGAGGGCTCTGACCTAATCAATGGATTGAGCCCTTAATGGATTCAAAATACGATGACATTATTGGGAAGTGAGGAAAGGGCGGGAGGTGGAGCCTAGCCAGAAGTATATCACTGTGGGCGTGTCCTTTGGGTTACAGCTTCTTTAGCCTCTTCCTGTCTTTGCTCTCTCTGTTTCCTCTCTGTTGAATAAGAACAGCTGAGCTCCCATGCAGCTATCTGCTACCATGATGTTCTGCCCAAGCACACAGGGTCAAGCAACCATAGACTAAACCTATGAGACTGAGAGAGAAAAAAAAACAAACCAAAAACAAAAAAGCCATGCTTGCCTGCCTGTCACCATGCTCCCCACCATGATGGCCATGGATTCTAACCTTCTAAACTATAACCAAGCCTCCAACTGACGCTTTCTTCTGTAGTTGTCTTGTCCTGGCCATGGTGTTTGGTCATTACAGTAGTAAAGTAACTTAGCAAACCCAGCTCAGTGTGGGGGAGGAGAAGAAGAATGGGAACTCTATTCGCTTTATCCCTCCTCACTGGGTCAGTGCCCAGGGCCAGGGACAAGGGGCTCCAGGTCTTAGCTCTGCTAAACTAGCACCATCTAGGCTAGAACCAAAAGTGTCACAGTCAGTGCCTCTCCACCACAGTTGTGGCTCTCTCAGGCATGGGGTGTTGGCCTTCTCTGTCTGAAGAGCTTTGGGAATAATGGTGGAGCAGTTGGGAGGACCAAGAGCTCCCTACCTAAAGGGAGCAGTCAAGGACAAGTCAAGGATAGAGGCACTGGGGATGGCTCTGTATGTGCATGGCCTGACAGCCTGCCTTGTCTGGGAACCAGGTACTCTTTACATGTAAGGCTAGAGGGCCATGGTGCCAGGAGATCATGATTGAGAAAGGGACCTCTTTTTGCCCCTGTGTGTTGAGCTGGTGGAGTTGGGAGAATGGGTCTGAGTAACCGAGTAACATCAAGGCTCCTATGGACAGACAGGGGCTTGAGAGTCTCTGGATACCTGATGGAAGGTGGTCCTTTAGACAGATTTCCTCATTGCTCAAGGCTATGAGAGGGAACTGGAGTGGAAAGGCAGAGAACAAAGAGCCAGGAGGGAGCCTCTCAACATCTCCTGTGCTGGAAGAAGGTGGTGTGGTTGGGGCTGAGTGCCTCCAGGACCCAGGACAGCTCCCACAGCGTGGCGAGAGAGATGCTCATTTTGCTGAGGCAAAATCTCGTGCACACATTTTCCAGACTGGCATCGAACTTGATATGTAGCTAATGATGACCTTGAATTTCTGATCCTCTTGCCTCTACCTCCCAAGCACGTGGAAGATAGGAAGGTGCATATTCAGCACCTTCAAGATCTTGCCATGTTATGCAAGCTGGCTTGGAACCTGCTGTGTAGCTCAGGATGCCTCAAATGGAAGATCCTCCTGCTTCAATGTACCAGTGCTGAGACTGCATGTGAGAAATATCATCGGAAGAAACAGTCACTTTAAATTTTACACAAATATGGGCTGGTGAGAGGACTCGCTGTTGGTAAAGTCTTTGCTATGCAAGCATGAGGAGCGAGTTTGGATCTCCCTAGGATCATGTAAAATTCTAGGCATGGTGGTGTATGCCCACAACTCCAGTGCTTGGTGGGAAAGATACAGGGGAATGCTGGGACTCTGACTAGCCAGTCTAGCTGAAACAGTCAACTCTGAACTAGTGACCGTGTCTCTAAAAATAATGTAGAGATTGATAAAGATACCTTCAATGCCAGTGTCTATACATACACACAGGGGCTGTCACACTTGTACATATGTGCAACACACACGGTGGGGTGTATTTACAGAAATAAGACTGGAAAGATGGCTTAGTAGGTAAAGGGATAGTTGCACAGACATGAAGAGCTGAGTTCAAATACCCAGTACTCACATTTTAATAAAGTCCAGACACAGAAATCCTAGCACAATAGAGGCAGAAATAGGAGGATTCCCTGGAGCTCACTGGCTGGCTAGTCTTGTCAAATTGGCTAACTCTATATTCAATGAGAGGCTCTGTCTCAAAAAATAAGGTAGAGGATAACAGAGGAAGTCACCTGACTTTGATCTTTGGTCTTTATAAGCATGTATTCACACACCTGTACAGACACAAAAACACTTAAACTCAGGCATATACAAAATACAAAAATAAACATATAAGAGAAATAAGAAAAGTCAATCTGTGTTTTTTTTTAAATTTAATATAAATCTAGGCTCACAGCAGAAGCTAGAGGAAGGCACATGCCCTCTGCCTGTCTCTTCCCCAGAGTCAACATGGCATACTAGATTGACACACTTCTACAGCAGCATGCACAGACATGTTATTATCATGGTTTACAACTGGCTTCAGACTGCTGTTTTATGTCCTGTGGCATTTGAAAATGTGCAATGTAAGTGTCCACCATTATAATGCCACACAGGACAATTTCACTGTCCTAACAATCTTGCATCTTCTGCCTGATCATCCCCACCTCCCTTCTGGCAGCCACCAACAGATCTTTCCACTGTCTCTACCATTTGTCTTTTCCAGAATGTCACAGCAGGAGTCATTTGTGTGTAGCCTTCAGATGGGCTTTGTTTACTGGGCAGTATGCTTTGAAGGTCTCTCCACATCCTTTTCATCCTCTCATTACTTTTGGGCACAAATAATATTCCATTGTCTGTATGTAGCACGGTTTCTCCATTCATCTACTGAAGGATGATCTCGATTTCCTCTGAGTGTTGGCGATTATGAATAGAGATGCCGTATTACTTACTTTTTCCACGGCTGTGACAAAATATCTGATAAAAGATACTTAAGGATGAGATGATTTTGGCTCCCTGTTCATGGAGGGCAGTCATAGTTGGGGGGGGGTGAGGCAGCTGGTCACAAGTGCCATCAGGACAAGAGGTGATGGAACAGTACCATACACATTTAAGATAGGGTTTCCCACCTCAATTAACCCAATCAAGGTAACCCCACAGGCATTCCCAGAGGCCTGTCTCCTTGCTCATTCTAGATCCTGCTCAAGTTGACAGTCCGTGTTAACCATCAGAGGAACATCCTCCATGGGGTTTTGATGAAAAGTTAAGTTTATAAGACATGGGTAGATACCAACAAGTGGGATTGTTGGGTTCCATATTTAGTTTCATGACTGTCAAACTGTGTTGGAGGTGGTTGAACCATGTAAGGGTCATGGGAGCAATGGACAAGATAATCTGTTGTAAGAAACATGAGAACAGTAAACAAATAGATAGAGATTATAGAGTTCCTGTTGCTCCATGTTCTCGTCAGCTTTTGGTGAAGTCAGCTCTGGACTTTGGCCATTCTCATAAGCAGGTATCTAATGTCTTCTTTTATTTAGTACACTCCCTCTTGACATATGATTTGGCGTATCTTTAATATATTTAGACCTTCTTTCTATGTATCTGTTAAAGTCTTATTGCTTTTTGTTTGCTTTTCAAGTCAGGGTTTCTCTATGTAATAGCCTTGGCTGTCCTAGAACTTGCTCTGTAAACCAGGTTTAGATCCCCTGTATATGCTTCACAAGCACTGGGATTAAAAGTGTGTGCTGCTGGGCGGTGGTGGCGCACGCCTTTAATCCCAGCACTTGGGAGGCAGAGGCAGGTGGATTTCTGAGTTTGAGGCCAGCCTGGTCTACAGAGTGAGTTCCAGGACAGCCAGGGCTACACAGAGAAACCCTGTCTCAAAAAACCAAAAAAAAAAAAAAAAAAAAAAGTGTGTGCCATCGCCCACCTGGTTTTGTTATTTTTTTTTAAATCTAGGTTGTCTTGTTATTGTTGAATTTTAAGAGTTCTTAGTATATTTGAGTTATTTATGAAATCCATATTTTGCAGATTTTTTCCCCACTTTGTAACAAATCATCTCATTTGTTGACATTGTTCTTTGAAGAACCCAAGGTTTTCCTTTTCTCCTGACATTCCTCCTCCTTCTTGTCCTTTTTTCTTTGACAAGATGTTGCTTTGTGGCTCAGGCTGACCTTAAACTTACAACTCCCCTACCTCAGCACCCTGAGTGTTGGGGTTGTAGACATGTTCCACCATGTTCAGTTAGAAGTTTTAAATTTTAATAAAAGTTAATGTTTTAGTTTAATTTTAATAAAGTTTAGAATCTCAGTTCACCTTCTTCCTACAACATAATACTGTAGAGTGAATGACTTATTATGATTTTAATGATTTAGGCATAAAATGATTAAGCAAAGAGGAATGTGTGTTATAAGAAACATAATTTTATTCTTTTTTTATGTGTTCTGTCTGTGAGTAGGTATATGCATACACCATATGCCTCAGCGCTTACAGAGGCTAGAAGAGGTCACTGGACAGAAGCTGTGTTCTGCCACATTGGTGCTCTTAATCATTCAATCATCTCTCCAGCCCTTTGACATGCTATTTTTATTTTTGAAGCTATGTAACCCTTGTAGGTCTAATTCTACATAGCCCAAGGTGGTCTTGAACTCACAGTAATTCTTGTATTTCAGTCTGGCACAAGCTGGGATTTCAGTGTGGGCCACTATGCTCAGCTTTAAAGTGAGTATTTGTATGAACAGATGCTTATTTGACTTGGGTTCTAGAGGCTAAGAGGCCCAAGGTTAGGGGGCTACCTCTGGTCAGGACGTTCAGCTGCATTGCTGCATGGTGGATGATATCATATGACCACGTGATGAAAGAGAAGTGGGTAGAAAGGATGAAGGGAAGGAGGGAGAGAGAGAGGGAGGGAGAGAGGAGAGGGAGAGATGGGGAGGGGGGGGAGGGAGGGGGAGCGAGGGGAAGGGAGGGGGAAAGAGGAGAGAGAACAAGTGCTCTGGTGACTTTAACCCATTAGATCTATTTCCCTACCATGTTGTCCTGGGGGTTCTAATTCTACCACATGATGAGTCAAACCACAGCATGCAGTTTGCTGACTCTTGTTTTCAAAGATACTGCTCTTTCCTGTATTTAAACACACAGTAATCTAGATTTTCTCCCGTGCTATCTTTTCAGGGTTTTATCGTTTTGTGTTTTACATTTAAACTCTGGCATATTTTGAGTTACTATCCATGAAGTTCTGTCTGGGTCTAGCTTTGTTTTTGTTTGTTTATTTGTTTGTTTTTGTTTTTGTTTTTGCATTGGATCCCAGTTGAAGACAGGACTATGCTTCCAGGATCACTGGCTCCTTACTAGACAGCGGTTGCTCACCACTACTGTTGAGTCCTTGATTTCTGAGATCCCTGTCTATCCGGTTGTCTATTCTTCCTCTATTACCACACTGTCAGGATAACATTCTTGAAGTTTACAGACATCAGACTATTTCTCCTTCAGTGTTGTCCTGGCTGTTGTAGGTCTTTTTTTTTTTTACTTAAACTTTAGGATCAGTTTATCAATATACACAACATAACTGCCTTGGCTTTTGATTGAGGTTGATTATGGGGATAAAATTCTGGTTGTCAGGCTTAGTGGCGTCTTTACCTCCTGGGCCTTCTCATGGCTCAGGATTCACCAGGTTGGGAAGAATTGACAGCCTTCCTATCAATGATCATGGGATATCTCTCCAATCTTTTATTTCTCTGATTTCTTTCATAAGACTTTGATAGTTTTCCTCATATAAATCTTATATATATTTGATATATTTATATCTAAGTATATTTGTATATATTTGTAAACTTACAAATATATGTGATACTATATATTATTTATATATAATTATATAAAATATGTTTATATCTAAATATGTTTTTAAGATAGGATCTTATGTAGTTCAGGTTGGCCTTGACCTTGCTCTACAGATCAAGGTAACCTTGAACTCCCAAACCTCCTGCTTCCATCTCCTAAATACTGTGACCACAGGTGTGTACCTCACTTTTATGCTGTTCTTCAGATCCAACTCACGGGTTAGAGTATGCTAGGCAAGTACTCTGCCTACATCCTCATCCCCTAAATATTTCATTCTCAACGGGTTCTAATATAAATGGTATTGAATTTAATTTCAAATTAAATTTATTCATCACTGGTAAGGTCAAAAACAAAGATGCAAAGTTTCTAGAGAGAAAGAGCAGATCACCTCACACAAGGAACATGAAGAAACATTGAAATGACTAGTAGGTGCTATCTAGAAACTCTTGGGGAAAAGCTTTCAGCCCCAAATGTTTTTTAACTGTAAAGGCAAACAAAAATGTCCCTGATTGCAAAGGCCATACAGAATGACTCTCAGCAATTACTAAAGTAAATCCAGTGGCCAGTGAAATGGTTCAATGGGTAGGAACTCTTTCTCCTAAGCCTGACAACCTGAGTTAAATCCTAGGAACCCACATGATAGAAGGAGAGAGTCACTCCAGGAAGCTGTCATCTGACCTACCTCCACTCACATGGTGTGGCACATATGCACACACACACACACACACACACACATCTAAGAGACAGACATATGATAAGAAAAGACAAGATTAGAAGTTTATCAAACTCTACTTATATTTGACTAAATGGACTATTATTGGTCAAGCAAAATGCAGATGTGTCAGCATTAGGGGGTTTTGAGATGAAACAAACACTCCCCCCTCCCCAAGCTGTATTTTATCACAGCAACAGAAAATAAACAAGGATGGAAGACAATGGGAAAATAGTGATTGAAATGTAAGAGTTACTATAAAACCTTCCTGCCATGCCGACTCACCAATATTCAGGCTATTTTATAGGTTTTAAAAAGAGAGTTACTAAATGTCAAGGAAAGGCCAAAACAACAAAATTAACACAATTCCTGTATCATAGTTCATTGCTGAGAAGAGACACTATGACCAAGGCAACACTTATGAAGCGTAATTGGGGCTGGCTTACAGTTCTAGAGGTTTAGTCCTTTATTATCCTGGCGGGAATTGTGGCTGTGTGCAAGGAGACATGGTACTGATGGAGCCAAGTGTTGTATATCTTGATCATCAAGCAGACGAAGGAGACTGTGTGCCACGCTGAGCATAGCTTGAACACAGGAGACCTCAAAGCCCATCTCCATAGTGACACACTTCCTCCAACAAGGCCACATCCCCTAATAGTGCCATTCCTTATGAGCCAAATTTTCAAATCCCTGAGTTCATAGGGGCCATTCCTATTCAAACCACCCAGTTTGGGCTGGGGTGAACTCAATGGTAGGGCACACATTTAGCATGGATAAAGGCCTGGGTTCAGTTCTCAATTGGTATTTAACACCAATTGCTCCAAAAATAGAGAAGAGGGAAAGCTATCCAGGCCATTTCATGAATTTGATATAATGTGGTTTACATGTTATAACAAATATTCTGAAGGAGGAGGAGAAAGAGAAGGAAGAGGGGAGGAATGGAAATAATAGGAAAGGAAAATTTAAGCTACTTTTATTTACAAATACAAACCTAAACCACTTCAGGATATCAGTTGAATTTGGTACCATACTAAGAACAATATGTAGTTTCCCAAGTAATATAATATAATGGTGAGTAACATTAATTTTTTTTTATAGTATAGAATAGAGTTTATTAAGGGCATGGGGAGGGGAGTTAAGAGGGTAGCAAAGG
The DNA here is from genome assembly GCF_008632895.1 of Mastomys coucha. NCBI lineage: Eukaryota > Metazoa > Chordata > Mammalia > Rodentia > Muridae > Mastomys > Mastomys coucha. The sequence continues at coordinate 37,886,450 of NW_022196906.1, read as the reverse complement.
CAGAGAAAGGGGAGGGAGTAGAGAAGTAGAGGCCGGCCATGACCACATGGAGAGAGGGGGGAAGGAAATGGGGAGAGAGGGGGAGCAAGAGGGAAAGAGGCAAGAGAGAGAGGCAAGAGTAAAAGCAACATGAAAATTTGAACTACTGCTGTGCGTAGTATAATTGGACCTATACTGTGGAGTGAAAAGGTCAGACTTGTAATACTACGTACTATATGATCCCATTTCTAAGACTGTTAGCATGGGCGGCAGGAGCCAAGAGTTCAGAATTGCTACCTTGTGATTAAGGGCACGGTGATACTTATCTGTTGGGGATTGGGAAAGCCCACTGTGGTGCTGGAGAATCTATGACCTTGATCAGAGTAGTGCTTAGTGTGTATAGAAGTAAAACTTCAATAGGCCATGTACCTAAGATTTATGTACTTGTGCAAGCTATCATATGAGGATGCAAAAAAATATTCTATATGGGAAGGATTCGTGTAAGTCATGTGAGATTTCTCTATCATCAGGTGTATTGTCGTAATTAATCCCTTTGAAATAGAACTGGCAGGCCAGGCATCGTGTCCTGTGCTTGTATCCTAGACCTGGAAGGTAGAAGCAGGTGGGTCAGGAGCTCAACACCCTTCTCTCCATAGCAAGTTGGAGGCCAGCCTTTTGCACAAGGCTGTCTCAAAAAATAAATAAATAAATAAATAAATAAATAAACAAACAAAAGGTAGATATTAGAGAAGTTTTTCTTGTCAAAGAGCAGATAGGAAGTCTTTTCAGATCACTGGGCTGTGGTGTCTGTCCTGATGTGACACATTCAATGTGAATGAATGCGTGAGCTCTTTCCATTTATACAACTTAAAAACAAATCTGATTTAGCCTATAGTCTATGTTTTGACAAAAACAGACAAAAAAATCAAAACCAAGAGAGTACACACACACAAGCACACACACACTTCTAAGAAAGTTCAACACAAATAAATGGCCTTTTTTTTAAAAAAAAAAATCCAGGTTTTGTGGGTTGGCTATTTATGTGTTAGAGAGATTGGGTTCAGTTCCAAACACCCATGACAGCTCAAAACTGTCATAACTCCAGTTCCAGGGGATCTGATGCCCTCTTCTGGCCTCCAAGGGCTCTAGGCACTCACATGGTACACCAATATACGTGGAGGTCAGATACTCACACTCAAAGGAAGAAAAGAAGAATAAAAATTTAAAAATTATAAAATACACGTACTTAGAGTGAGAACTCAAAATAGCTATAATTCTTTTAAATTGCAAAATCTAATGAATATTAAAGTGTTTGGGGGCCTGGAGGTGTGGCTCATTAGTTAAGAGAATTTATTTTTGCAGGAGACTCCATTTTCAGGGGTTCTGATGCCCTCTTCTGGTCCCTGCAGGCACTGCATGCAAATTGTGCACATAAAGGCTGACAGGCACACATGCATGTAAATGGAAATAAACAAACAAAAAAGTGCTTTTTTTTTCTTACTAATTTTAGATTGTTTTTTAAAGTTAATTATTTCATGTGTATGGGTGTTTTGGTTGCTTGTCCAGTTCCCTCACAATTGGACTTATAGATGGTTGTGAGGTACCATGTAGGTACAGGGACTCTAAACCATATTCTCTGCAAAAATAAGTACTCTTAACTGCTGAGCCATTGCTTCAGTCCCTTACTAATTAACCCTTGATTTACCTCTGTCTGTGTGCCTTTATGTCTACATCTTTAGTTCAGGAAGCATGAGAGAAGTCCTGTATTTCTCAGCAGGCATTCGAACACCAGGACACTAGGCAGTGACCTTAAATATTCACAGTTAAGTCACACACACATTACCTATGACTCCAGCTAGACATGTCTCCAGTTCAAATTCCCCTCTCCTGGAGCCTAGTACCTGTGGACTCTCAGGGCTAGTCAACATTCAGGCTGGTGGGATGGAGGGGAACATGGAATGGAAAGAGAGCAGTCTTCAGTGGTTTTGATGAGAACACCCCATCTTTCAACTTTTTAATTACTTACTCTAGGCCCTACCAGGGTTCCAAAAACCAGAGCAAGCCAACTTCTTATAGTAACAATGAAAACCACAAAGGTCCAAGAGATTATTAGCTAACAAAGAAGGCCCAAGATGGCAGAGGAAAACAAAATCCAGGAAAGGTCGTTAACCGGAGGCCCCAAGTAAAAAGAAACACTGTATCTATCTTTGAGATGATTTCATCTTATAAAGATACCTATTAACCTGAAATTAATCTTTACATTCAATTAAACTCCAGCAGGAATTTTAGGGAATTAAATTGATTATAAACTCTACATAGGAGAATGGAGAACTGCAAATAGCTAATCCAATTTCAACAGAACAAAGAAACAACACTTGTGCTGTGCATCTTCAAGATGGTTAGAAAGTCAAAATAATAAACGCAGTGCATTATTGTCAAAGGACTCGACAGACAGGCTGGGGAAACAGAGTAGGAGACCAGAAACAGATGTAGACATACATAGATAAACACATCTAATAAACAGAAGCAAGGCTGAATAAACAAGACCATGAAGGAACTCGGCAGACGACAGGGGATGCATTCAAAAGTAGCAGGAAGGGTTGCGTTCCATAGGGAAGACTCTCAAAGAAAACGGCCCACTTCTTTGGAAAGAAGTTAAATTGGGTTCATACACTATTTTTTAAAACTCCAAATGAATAAAGACTTAAATGTGAAAAGCAAATTTATAAATACAAATATAGGAAAATGAATCGAAAAGAACTCTGCACCTTAGAGTGAGTATTTCTTTGAAAAGAGTTTTTTTTTTTTTTTTTTTTTAAACTACATGAAATGTAAGGCACAAAATGAATGGATTTGATCATTCCAACATTATAGATTGCTGTTAAAGGACATAAACCATAAACCCCAAACCAAAAGACAACCAAACAAAAACAAACGTGTGTGGGGGATAATGGTATGGCCTTTAATCCCAGCACTTTGGAGGCAGAGAGGTAGGTAAATTTTTGTGAGTTCAAGGCCAACCTGGTCTACATAGTGACTTCCAGGACAGCTAGAGTTACATTGTGAGTCTCAAAAATAAACAAACAAAAACCCCACAATACCCACAATTAAAAAGGGGTGGTGGATGAAGGGGGTGGTTTTTCAAACTTTAAGACTGACAAAAATTAATATCCAGCATTTATTTTTAAGACTGTCAATCAAAATTTCACACATGCATACACACACACACACATGTACACACACACCAATGGGGGAAAGAAAGTTTGTTTTTGTTTTGGTTTGGTTTGGTTTGGTTTTGGTTTTTCGAGACAGGGTTTCTCTGTGTAGCCCTGGCTGTCCTGGAACTCACTCTGTAGACCAGGCTGGCCTCGGACTCAGAAATCCGCCTGTCTCTGCCTCCTAAGTGCTGGGATTAAAGGCGTGTGCCACCACTGCCAGGATAAGAAGGTGGAGTTTTAACCCCTTGGATTGTCAAAAACTAGAAAAATGAAATCCTCTCAAGTGGTAATGAGGATCTGAGCCAGCTTAAGTCCTCCTCCAGGAATGGGAAGGTAAAAATGGTGACTGAGGCTGAGATGTGGCTCACGTGGCAGAACACTTAGCATGCAATAAGCCCTGGGTTTGACACCAGCCCTTAGAGGGTGGCACTTAGAAGGTGGAGGCAGGAGAATCAGAAATTTAAGGTTGTCATCAGCCACAGATGGATTCTGAGGCTGACAAAAGCTTCTTGAGACCTGGGCCTGTGAACAGAAAACAAGTCGTGGTTTCTGTGGCCCATGTGACAAAAACTGGAACACTCCAGAGAAGATTAGCCCTGTCCCTGTGTGCCGATGACACACAGATCTATAATACGTCCTGTATTTTTTAAACAAAACACAGCTCTCATGTGTGATGGAATACCGGTCTGTAACTAAGGCAGTGAGCAATTACTACATCTTCCTCCAGCAATAGGGAAGCTCTCTCAAGCAACCCAGAGGCAGGGAATGTCAGAGATGGAGTGGAACAGAAACCATTTACATACATTTCAATGATTCGGGAGACACCATGCTTCTAAACATTACCCATGTGTCTAACTAGCCAAACTCCAGTCGACAGGATGGAGGAATAGTCCCATCCTCCAGGGTAACACAGGCCATATTAAATGACACAGCTATGTCAAAATGGCATAGGCTGGTTGCTTGTTATCTAGAATGTTTTTTTGCTATGGACTCTTGCTTCTAACTGTGCCTTGGGCTTGGGGTGAGGTGAAAATCCTGCTTCTCATGTGGCTGGGTAGAGAGAACCAGCAGAGGGTGTAAAGGCTGCTTTTAGAACACAGAGGCCATATCGGATATCCACCTGTCTAAGCAGTTTCAACAAAATGTCACTTACCCACCCACAAATAAGTTAAAAGTCCCTATTCTGGTAAGTCCTCTGGGCTATGAGGGCTAATCTTATCTTCTCTATGAGAGCCATTTACCCTGAGTCTCCATATGGCTGAAATGAGTAATTTTTAATGGGAATATCAGTCTTTGTTGGAGGACTGTCTAGGCCCTGGGTTTATTGTCCTTGTTTCCCAGGCCTCTAGGATGAGCCGCAGCAGTCTAGGAGACCCTGCTGGCCTCCCTCTGCAGCACTGCTGTCTCTGTATTTAAAAGCAAAAGACAAAAGAAGTGAAATAAACAAGAATAAGGCCCCAAATTTCCTTAAAAGCCAAAGGATTACTTAATAAAACAGTTAAGCTCAAACCTGTAAAAACAGACAGTTCTAGTGAAAAGATGAAAGTTCACTTGGATGAAACCAGAAAGGGCTAAGCAAAGTCTTTTGTCTAGATTAAAAATGACTAAAGTAACGAAGCAGGGGAGCCTGAGAAACAGTGTGTGAAACTTCTGGATTCTGGAGCCCCCTAGAGCTGCAGAATGGAGCCTGGGACACAGAGCTTTGGTCTTTCTCCTAGGCTTTCGGCCTGGGCGGGACCGCCGGGCCCACATTTGATGTATCAAATCCAGAGGAGAGTCTTACCCCTGGGGGCTGCAGAGTCTCAGTTCCTTCACTCCCGGACACTTCGCTTCCTCTTGGGCTTTGCTCTAGTGGTGCCTCAGTCACCCTTCCGTCTTCCTCCTTCCTGTGTCTGCTTCCTCACCAGAACGAGGAGGACTCTCAGCTTTGGGCTGTAGGCCCCATTCTGTCATCTCCTCACTACTGTAGGATCTGGGCACACAGGAGAGTGGCAGCTTCCTTATCTCCCACAAAGGTCCAATTCCCTGGAACCCTAGGGATCCCGGGGAGAGGTGAGGGATGTCTGCTAAGCAAGGCTCAGCTCAGGACTTCATCTAGGAAGTTCCAGGAGAGCTTCGAGGAGTCTTTCCCCACCCCAGGTCCCCAGCTGGGCCCTGGATCACAGAGAGATCATGCATCAATTAATCCTTTAACTATAGCCTTAACAGCCAAGACACCCCGCTCCAGGCAGCGTGTGTGGAGGTCATCGGTCGATGATTAACTGATATCGATTAATTGGCAGATGGAAAGGTCTTGTGTTCTGTTTTCCTTCCTCTAGTCTGTACTGCAAGCTCTTTGGAAGAAACATCTCTTTCCCACTCTGTCTCCCGTTTGTTCTATTTATTAGTCAAGAAGTACTTGACTATTTTAGGCTTCAGAAACACCAGTCTTGTCCTCCCAAAGCCTGCTATCTGGATAGGGGTGTGGTGAGGAGGAGAAAGGGAGAGAGAGAGAGAGAGAGAGAGAGAGAGAGAGAGAGAGAGAGAGAGAGAGAGAGAGAGACAGAGACAGAGACAGAGACAGACAGAGAGAGACAGAGAGAGACAGAGAGAGACAGAGAGAGACAGAGAGAGACAGAGAGAGACAGAGAGAGACATAGAAACAGAGACAGACAGACAGACAGAGACCCTTAACTCCAGGGAAGCAGACAGGAGAAAGTAACCATCCCCTTGGTACACCCCTTGGATATTGGAAAGGCTGTGGATCACTGAGGGAGACCTCCTTAGCTGGGCCCAGTGGGTATCTCTAGGGAGGGGACACCAATATAAGATCTTGGAATGAGGCAGAGCTGCCTGGAGGCCAAGGAGAGTGGGGATGGAGGTCGGATTCATGTCTGTCTGCAGGGGCTTTGGGGTAGAAAGTGCTGGATGCTTCAACACCCAAAAAGGAAGGATTGTTACTCATGGTCAGAACCTGGTCCTAACGGCCAATAACCCAGCCTTGTCCATCTATTTTTTAAAAAGCATGTATTCATTTACTTGTGTGTATGTGTGTGACTGAATGTGGACATGCATGAGTGTGCCTGGACATGCAGAGGCCAGAAGAGAGTTCAGGCATCCTCTGTTCCTCTCTGTTTACTCCTTTGAGACCAAGTTTCTTCCTGATTGTACAGCAAGCATCCTTAACCACGGAACCACCTTTGCAGCCCCTCACATGCCCTTAATAGGCCAACTAACAGACAAGTAACAGTGAAGGACAGAAAAAGGAACTCATTGGACATGCTCACATCGGGAAGAAAGGCAGAGAGAGACAGCAATTCCCCTGAGTCTATTTTGGGGTTCTGGTATAAAGTTTAGGTTATAATCCCGCCCACCACTGACACAGCACTGTCTCAGCTCCAGCATCTCTTACAAGGTGGTCTGACAGGTTGTATTTTTTTTTTTTTTAAATAATGTGAGACATGCTCCCTCTCTGGCTGGCACCAGGCTTCCTCTTGTATTGTCTCTCATCATAACTGGGGTAAATTCCAATTTCTTGGGGTATTTTGTTTCAATAGAATATCTTCCTGCTTGTCTGTCAGGATGGTAAGGGGACAGAGTGTGTGTGAGCATGAGTGTGTGTGGAGAGACGGGGGGAGGAGAGGAAGAGGGAGAGGGAGAAGGAGAGACAAAGATGGGGGATTTGAGAGGGAAACCAGGGCTGGCTTTGAGAGATGGCTCAGCCACTAAAGGCTAGGCTCACAACCAAAATTATAAGAGAAGGGAATCAGGTGACAGATCACGAAGGAAACAGGGTAAGTATATGGATTTAAGGGCAATGGAAAGGCACTGAAAGATTTTAAGCAGAGAAATAAAGTGATTTACTTTACACTTGTGGAAATACCTGTTCGAGACAATACTGAATAACATTGTGAGGGGCTGGGGACATGGCTCAGTAAGTCAAATACTTGCTATGCAAGCATGGGGACCAAAAAAAAAATCAATAAAATAAGGTGAGGTGAAGGATTGGAAAGATATCTCAGTGGACAAGATTACTTTCAGCCCCACTTCCACCCCTTTTTTTGGTTTTTCAAGACAAGGTCTCTCTGTGTTGCTGTCTAGAACTCACTATGTAGACCAGGCTGGCCCCAAACTCATAGAGATCAGCCTCCCTCTGTCTCCAGAGCACTGGGATTAAAGCTGCATGCCCTTATCACCTGAGCTCACTCTGGCTCTTGTAGAGAGCCTGAGTTCCATTCCCAGCACTCACACCAGGTGTGTTCTTGCCTGGTGTACACAGGAGCCTGTAATTCCAACTTCTGAGGACCCAATGTCCTTTCCTTGCCGCCACACACTCCTGCACTCATATGCACATCCTCACACACACATACACAGACACACAGACACACACACAGACACACACACACACACACACACACACAGACACACACACATAATTTAAAGATAAAATGGGGTAGCAGTGCACACCATTAATCCCAGAACTTAGGAGGCAGAGTTAGGTGGATCTCTGAGTTAAAGGCCAGTCTTGTCTATGTAGCAAGTTTCAGAACAGCTGAGGCTACACAGAGAGACCTTGAATCAAAATAACAAAACACAAAAAATAAAATATTAAAAACAATAAGGAAGAGAGTGACTGAGAAAGACATCTAAAGACAACCTACACACACACATACACACACACACAAATACATATACACACATGTACACACACATAATACACGCACACACATGTATACACACATACACACACATACATACACATGTATACATACATACATACATATACATGCACACATATACATACGTACACATACACACATACATATACACACATGCACACTTATACATACACAAACACACATATACACATACACACACACATGAGGGTGTACATACCTATCAATGTCCATGTGCCTGTGAAAATCCACTCACATACACATAACCCCACAACATTAATAAAAACAAGTAATATTGTAAGTTGGAATGTGTTACATCCCAAGGGACACCCATCCCCCGGAGCTTGTAGCAGGTGGTGCAGGCAGAAAGAAGTGGGGTGGGAGACTCGGGAGATGCCACCCAAGTGCAACGGACAGACAAGCCTGTTTGGATCTTGATCTGAACCAGCCAACTGTCAAAAGCCTCCGCTGACTAGACTGAGGGAATCTAAAGATGCTCTGAGAATTTCATAACCTTGGGAGCCAGTGCTCATTTTGTTGGGTGGTAATGGTATTGTAATTAGGTTCAAGGAAGACAAGCCCTCATCTGTCAGAGATGCACCGTGAAATATTTACAGGTAGAGTGAAAGGATGGCAGAGATTTGCTTTAAAATCTTCAGGAAAGAAGTGCGTGGGAGGGAACAGAAGAAACAAGACTGGCAAATGTTGTTGGTGTTCTGAGGCTGGGTGATGGGCACATGGGCCTCCTGATGCCAATGCCTGGACTTTCCTGCTAAAAAGCAATGTAAAGGAGTTTGAAAAGTTCCCTAGTTTGTTGAGGTTGTGGGGCATGGTGTCACTAAATGTAGCTCTGGAACACTTAATAGGATGATGGGTCAGTAACTGATGAGGCCGTGTGTGGGCCCAGCTTGCTCCAGACAGACTGTCTGTGAACTGGGGGCTCAGATGGAACTGAACAACCTATATGTTGGCCAACTGCTTCCTGCTACCTCAGGCTGAGCCTCAGCTTCTTACCTGTCAAATGAGACTGTTGCAGTTGCTTTCGGCAGGGTTGATACAGGCATTGAGTAAAACAGTGTCCGAAGGGGTTGGGGAGCTGGCCCAAGAGGGTAAGGACAGTAGCTCTGGAAGCAAGAGAACCTGGATTTGCATATTACTTGTTTCCCCAGGCAAAGGCAAGGCTGTGAGTGCCTGAACCCTAGCACTGGAGGAAGAAGGGGACAGACACAGGATCCTGAGAGCTTGCTGGTCAGTCTGCCTAGCTCTGCCCCAAGATAAGGTGGAAAGTGATGGAGGAAGACACCCAACATCCTGCCTGGCTTCCACATGCAGCTGAACACTCACGTGCACACACCACATGCATTTACCACACACACACACACACACACACACACACACACACACACACACACACATACTTCTCCAAAGCACTATCTCATTCCCAGTACCATTGGAGGCAGACTGATGCAGACTGTGCTGAGCACTATCATGACTGGGTTCTAGAACCCTCTCAGGGGGATCAATGTTGGGTATCTAGACGCTCGAGTTGTGATCATGTTACAGATACCTCAGCTTGATTGCATGCAAGCACGTGCTCATGATTTTCCTGTGCAGACAGGAATTTGGGCTCCAAGAGAGGCTAGGCATAGTCTTTCCAAGACTATCCAGGGAGGAAGTGAACAAGGAGATGGTCAGAGGTGAGGCGTAGTCACATGGACTGTGGAAAAGCTCATGTATTTGGTGGGCCCAGGATGGGACGGGGAGATACAACTAAAGGTGGTGGTGGAGGGGGGCACCAAATGGTTGTAAACAAAGGGCTGAAGTAGCATTGTCAACAAGAAGGGAGGGGCTGAAAGCTGATGGCAAGCAAACAAGACTATGTACAGCAGGCCTGGAACTGAGAAGCCTCAGCCCCCAATGGGCTAGCTGGCTCACAGGTCTCTGCTGCTCCCCACATCCCCCATCTGTCTCTAGCTGGCACCAAGCTCTTGCTTTATGGATGAGCCAGAGAAATCCAAGCTGACTAGGACTCTGGAGACCCTTTCTCTCTAAAGAAGCTTCTGGAACTCAGCTTGGGTAGGGCAGGGTAGTGGTCAGAGCATTTGCAGATGGGATTCCCAGTCACCAGAGTCTAGGAGGCAGGCTTGAGAGGGCAGGGTGTCTCCCTTGGCTCTCCCAGAAAACCTCCAGGCACAGGGACATGAGGCTGCTAGTTCAATTCTGTCTCCCTTGGAGGGAGAGGGAGTGGGTCCCTCCTTCACATGGGGAGCTGTTAATTCTGCCTGTGTCACATTAACACCAGTAAGACACCTGACAGCTCCCACTTTCCCAGAGTTAACACTGATTACCTCTGGAGCCCTGCACCACGTCAGAGGAGCCTTCTATCCTGTGAGGCTGACTGCAGCATGGGGGCTCAGAGCCAGCAAAGGTCTACCCTCCCTGTGTTGCGGAGGGGCTTCTCTTGCTTCTCCCAGCTCAGGTGCCCTCCTCTCACTGTCTGCCTCCTCTGAGGATCTAGATCCCCTCAGGCCTGCCTAAGCTGGGAACTGGACCTGGGAAGGTTGACAGGGAGCTTCCTGTAGATACTTCAGACAGCCTCAGGTCAATCAAAGAGGTGGGGCTGAGGCCTCACTGCAAACCAGGAAGCCAGGATCCAGAAGCTGCAAGGTCTGGGGCACTCAGGCTCTGGGCCTGAACAACGACAAGTTCCTATGCTGTCTCCTGCTCTTCAGGGCATTCCGTGAGCCTTCAGCTGAAGTGCATTCTGGGAGGCTCAGTACTTCCCTCAGTCTGGCTTGATACCACCACATTCGGTTTTCCTTTCTTAGAACCCTGCGTCCAACCAGGTGAAGGTGAGCACTCCAAAGTCAGAGAGCTGTGTTGGGGTGTCTGGGGGCCACTACTCCAACAACCACAGCCTTTCTTTGAACTCGCTTTCTTGCCTGAGGAGAAAACAAAAAGTAAAGTTGGTATCTTCTTTGTTGTATGTTACTTATGGGTGACAGTGCCTAGCCTTCTCTCTTCTCGGTGTCTTTGAGTTACTTCTGTGTCTTCCGAGCTCACCGAGAACACCGGGACCAGTGAGCCTGGCCTGAGAACAGGGACCACACCTGTTTGTCTTCCTCCTGGTCTTGCCATGCTCTGGGTAGAGCTTGCTCTATGGGAACGTCTTCATAAACTACTAACAACAGTTGCCTAGGGCTGGTATAATTAAAAACAAAAACCAAGCCAAACCTTGCACCGGGGGCTAGAAACAAGTTCTATCATAATCACAGGGTGCACAGTCTGCAATCCAAGTATCCACAGGGCCACACCTACTCTGAAGCCCAGGGAGGAGCTACCCTCCCCCCAACACCAGTCCCCTTTCCTGAATGTGGCTGTTCTGATATTCATACATATTAGGGGTTGAGACTTTTGGGGCTTCTCTAGGAGCTAGCTGTAGCAACAAGGACAGTGTCAGTAAAAGCTAATGAAGCCAAACCCACATGTCCCATAATACTAAAAATAGACCTGTCATCTGATCCAGCCTTCCACTCCAAGTTATATATCCGAAGAAAATGAGAAATGAACCCAGCATGCTAAGGGGATCTCTGTGTTACTGTGTTTACATAAAGCTATGTTTATTGTGATATTACTCACAATAGCTAAAAATGGAATCATCTGTGTGCCCATCAGCACACGAATCGGCAAGGGAAACATGATACATGCATGTAGAGAAGTCTTGTCCAGCCAGTTCGAGAGTATTCTTAGATACGCAGTGAATTCAAAGCCAGCCCTGTGTCAGGAAATGGAGGAAAAGAAAAGGTTGAAAGGCTGAGTCAGGAAGCTCAGTTGCTAGAATGTTTGCGTAGCATCCATAAAGCCCTGGGTTCCATCTCCGGTATCACATTAGCTGGCCATGGTAGTGTCCACCTGTAATCCCAGTGCTTGGGAGGTAGATGCAGGAGGACCAGGAGTTCAAGGTCATCCTAGGCTACTTAGCAAATTGGAGACCAACTTGGGATATAAGAGACTCTGCCTCAAAACCAGAGTGGTCTAGGACCCAGTCCTCCATCCCTTGTCTGCCCACTCCAGCTTAGTGAGGGAGCTGGAGTCAGCTGATCTCCTGTAATTGCTGGAGAACAGGATGGACCCTGGTTCCACCCAGGAGGAACTGGCTGAGGGGAAGCTTCTGTCCAGGGCACAAGGTGAGGACTACTCTAGCTACATCATCCTCTTCATTTTGCTCCCCCATCCTCCTAAAATCTACTTCTGCAAGTTCACACAGGCACTGCTGCCGGCCATGACCCAAGTGCTTCTCGTACTCCCTGTGGAGGTAGCTGTCAGTCACTTTACAGTAATCAGATGCCTTGCTTCCCAGTCACTCCTCACTGTTGACCCAAAACAGCAGTCTGCAGCCTGATAATTCCCAGAGTGCAGAGCTTGGCTCAGAAAGATTCCTATTTAAAGAAGAAGAAGAAGAAGAAAAAATAAGTCCACATCTGGCATATTCAAGTGAGCCTGTGTTAGCCTTCTGCTGTGGTAACATATGTCCGAGATAAATCAACTAACAAGAGAGCAGGCTGATTTGGGCTCGTCGTTTTGGAAACTTCGGTCTGGTTTGGCCCATTGCTTTGACTGTGTTGAGGCATGGTGCAAACATGTGCTGGAGCAGGCCAGAGTCAGCTGTAGAGCTCGTGTGATTTGCTAGCGATCCCCGAGGAACCCCAGATGCACCCAGGAAAGACTGGCCGGGGAGAGGAACTTCCTTCCGGGTTAGAAGCAAAATCAGAACAAAGTGACTGGAGGCTGGAGAGAGGAGTTGATGCTTAGGAGTACTTCCTGCTCTTCCAGAGGTCCTAAGCCACGTTCCCAGCCCCCATGGTGAGTGACTCACAACCACCTGTAACTCCAACTCCAGGAGATCTTACACCCCCTCCTCTGGCCTCAGCAAACACACACACACACACACACACATACACACCTTAATAAATACACAATTAGCACACACCCCCCCATACACACACCTTAATTAACTCAGGCTCACTGAATACAACAGCCGCATACTGTGTGTGCTTGGCATGGCTCCTCTGTGACTCCTTGGCAGCATCGAGCTTCAGAGGCCTTCAGTGGAGGGCCCTCCAGTTAGGACATGAACTTTAATGAGTTTGAGGCCAGCCTGGTCTACAGAGTGAGTTCCAGGACAGCCAGGGCTGTACAGAGAAATCTTCTCTTGAAAAAACAAACAAACAAACAAAACAAAAAACCAGAAAAAAAAAAAAAGATTCTCATCCCCTCCCACTACTGATGTTCCTTGTGTTCTCTTCCCCAAACACACTACCTGAAGGAGAGGGTTGGATTGGGAAGAATCTAGACCCTGACAGCTGCCCCGTTGGATTTCTCTACAGGCTTATAAATAAACTCAAGGACTGTTTCAATGCAGTTTGCAGGCTGAAGTTAGGAGCTGATTGCTGGGACACTAGGTCACGGGTGCTTGTAGTATCTCTGGGCATTATACACACACACACACACACACACACACACACACACACACACACACGCATAGATACATATACATGTGTGTATACATTTATGCACATGAGTATTTAAACAGGTGAGTAGATGGTTGAATAGTTAGGTAAAGGAGACCTGGAATTGGAATATATATCTGGGCCATTCATTTTGCTCTTTATTTTTTTAAGACACAGTAGCTTTGGAAGCATTGTGGTCCATTTTTTTTTTTTTTAATTCCAGCACCTGAAAGGTAGAGGCAGGTGGATCTCTGTGGGTTCAAGAACAGTCTTGTCTACATAGCGGGTTCCAGGCCAGCTAGAGCTACAGAGTGAGGCCCAGTCTCAAAACAAAACAAAAACAAAACCAACACAAAAAACCCTAGCCAGACAAGCAAGCATTCCTAGAGAGCTGCTGGTCAGTCTACACTGGAATCCTGGAGAAGGAGCTTCCTAGCGCCAGGCAAACAGCACCGCAGCAACAGGCTAGTGGAACATGGCGGTGTGGTAAGGGCAAGCAGGAAAATGCAAAGGCTTCCTTCCTCCATGTCCTTTCTAGCAACTGACTGCCACCAGCTGTGGCCCAGATTTAGGGCAGGTCTTCCTGCCTCAAATGATCCAATCACAAAAATCCTTCACAGATGTGCCCAGCTGCATGGGTTTTAGTTGACTGCAGATGTAGTCATGTTGACAGCCATGATTAGCCACCACAGATTTGTTCTCTCTCTCTCTCTCTCTCTCTCTCTCTCTCTCTCTCTCTCTCTCTCTCTCTCTCTCTCTCTCTCTCTCTCTCTCTCTCTCTCTCTCTCTCTCTCACACACACACACACACACACACACACACACACTGGCTTCATTTTATTTTTTAATTTATTTTAAAATTTTATTTATTCTCTCATATATTGCATCCCCTCTCTCCGCTCTTCGAGTCCCCCTCCCCTCCCCACTTACCCAGGTTCTCTCCTCCTCTGTTTCCCTTCTTAAAAGAGCAGGCCTCCCTGGGATATCAACTGAACAGGGCATAACAAGTTAACAGGCACAGACCCTCACATCAAGGCTGGCTGAGGCAACCCAGTAGAAGGAAAGCGATTCCAATAACAGGCCACAGAGTGAGAGACAGCCCTACCTCTACTGTTAGGAGTCCCATAAGATCACCAAGCTACAAAACCATAGCATAGGTTCGGAAGACCTGATTCAGACCCATAGAAGCCCTCTGATTGTCACTTCAGTCTCTGTGAGCTCTTATGATCCCACTCAGTTGATTCTGTGGGCTGTGTTCTTGTGGTGTTTGAAGTAATAAAGTGAAAAAACAAAGCTGTAGAAACAAGGTTCTGGGAATATAGAAACCAAGTTTTTGAGAATATAGAAACAAAGTTCTGGAAATGTAGGAATAAAGTAAAATAAGGGGGCCATGTTCCAGCTCCTGTAAGCAGCAAGTAGTATGGAAACAAAGTTTTACAGTAGCAGGCAGCAGCTTCAGACACTGAGAAGTTGTGTTCCAGAGAAAGCCAAGGATACGCTGTAGAAACAAGGTTTTGGTGGTCAGAATGTTGAGACAGAATGACCAGGCCATTCTGACGAAGCTAAGTAAAGACAAACAGAAATAACTGATATTGAAAGAACCCCCCAACCCCTCCCTGTGGTGAATTTCAAAAAAGAGCACAAACTGTCACCCTGACCTTGCTGATGACAATCCCCCCTACCACCTAGTTACTCAGCCCCTTCCCAGGGACTTTTCAAGGTCAGGTGCAGAGCTGAATAGGGAAGTTGGCTGACTAAGTCAGAACAACCTTTTGAGCAAGCCAACCAATGCCTGATGAGATCCTTTGTCCTGTGTTCCACCAACCAGAGTGGAGGTTGCACTAGCCCTGTTGCAGAAATCTGCCCTCTGTAAAGTATAAAAGATGTGTGCTTTCTAAGTTCATTGTTGACCTTCCCTGTGAGGATGGGCAACCCCACGTGCATTGGCCACATGCATTGGATCAATAAACCTCATGTTATTGCAGCGATTTGTCGTCAATCTGTGTTCTGGGGTAGTGAACCTAGGGTAAGACCTTGGGGGGTCTTACAACAGTGTTCACCACCTCTCTGGCTACAATCCTTCCTCTCTTCCATGAGGTTTCCTGAGCTCTTCCTAGTGTTTGGATGTGGGTCTCTTCATCTGTTCCTAGCAGTTGCTGGATGAAGCCTCTTTGATGACAATATGCTAGGCTCTGGTATAGCAGAATAGCATTAGCAATCATTTCAATGACCTTTCTTTTTAACCAGTCATGTTTGGTTCTATCCTAGGTTTCTGGGCTAACCAGCTTCTGGTTCCTGGCCATGCAAGCAGTGTCTGGCATGGGCTCCCCTTCATGGTGTGGGTCTCAAGTTGGACCAGTCATTGGTTGGCCACTTTCACAAGTTTTGTACCACCATTACCCCAGCAGATCTTGCAGGCAGGACAAATTGTAGGTTGAAGGTTTTGTGGATGGTTTAATGTCCCAGTTTTACCTCTGGAAGCATTGCCTGGTTATAGAAGAAGCCTGGTTCAGGCTCTGTACACTCCATTACTACTAGGTTCACCCTCATAGATTCCAGGGAGTTTCCATCACACTAGATTTCCACATCACCCCTTAAATGCCCCCCAATTCCAGTGGTCTCTCCCCATCCCCCAGCACTCTCTCCCTCCACCCACCCCATCCATGGTCTGCTCCCTCTCATCTTATGTTTCAAGGATTTATTTATGTCTATGTGTGTATATTCATGAGTGTGCACTGAAGGCACGCAGAGATGCCTGTGCAGCCCAGAAGAGGGTGTCAGATACCCTCAGACTGGAGTTATAGGTGGATATATGGATGTTGAGTATAGAGTCCCAGTTCTCTGCAAGAGCAGTAAGAGCCCTTAACTGTTGAACCATCTCTTCAGGCCCTTTTATCTTAAAAAAAAAATTACGTTTATTTTATTTTAGCGTGTGTGTGTGTGTGTGTGTGTGTGTGTGTGTGTGTGTGTGTGTGTGTGTGTATGGTCTGACTCACCTGTGCATATGGAGGCCAAAGGTTGAGGTACCTTCCTCAATCATTTCTACACTTTATCATTGTTATTTAAGACAGGGTTTCTCACTGATTCTAGAATTTAATGTTTTGGGTAGACTGACTGGCCAATGAATCCCTGGAATCCCCCTGTTTTTGCTCCTCCAGCATGGGGTTGATAGGTATACCACCATGCCTGACTTTTATGTGGGTGCTGGGGAGCCCAGCTCAAGTTTTTATGCCTACAAGGCATGCATTTCATCCACCGAGTCGCCGACTCAGCCTCCTCACTCATTTTTGATTTTATTTTGAATCAACTGTGAACATTTATGGGGTAGAGTGTAATGTTTTCATTCTTATACACATTGTATAATCAAGGCAGGGTAATTAACACACCTCTCATTTTAAACCATTTATCATTTCTTTGTAGTGAGGCATCCACAGTCCTTTTTCTGCTCTCTGGAGATGTATTGTATGTTATTCTTTAGCATGCCACCCTACTGTGCAGCAGAATACCAAGGCTTGTTCCGAGCTAGCTCCACACCCATTGACCAGCCTCCCCCCAAACCTCCTAGTTCACAATTTAAAAGTTACCAAAGGGAGAATTATTCTCTCCTCAATGCCAACCAATATTTCCCACTTCAGATGTATTTTTGGAGATGTTTTGGCATATCTAAACAGCAGTGGCTGGGCCTCTCCTTTTAGACAGATGGAATAAACAATTCTCACCCCTCCTTTTTCTTTCTTTCTTCATTTAGAATTAAATCTTAGAGATCGCCTCACTTCATTTCAAGGAGACATTGTGTTCCTTTCATATCTGTGTGATAATCTCTGGAATAGGAGGAAATAATTTAAATAATTTAAGCAGTCCTCAATTAAAAGGCATTAAGTGGTTTCTAATCCTTTGTTATTACAAATAATAATGCAAAGGGAAAAACCTTGAGCAAATATAATTTCCTACACGTATAAGATACATTTCTAGAAGCCCAAGGAGCATTATAAGATGTTCCTTAGAATATTCACTTCTGCTTATCAAAAGGTATTTTGTCAAAAACATTTTTTAAAGTTATCTTACATAGTCCAGGCTGGCCTTGAACTCACTGATCAGTGGAGGGTGACTTTGAACTCCTGATCTTTCTACTTCCACCTCAAGCGCTAGGATGGCAAGCATGTATCATATCTCCAGAGCTGACTTTGAACTTTAAATCTTGACACATATGCCAACTGCCTGCCATAAAGTTATGCCAATTTACAGCCTGGCTGCCACGTACGAACATGCCTGCTTGCACTTAACCTTACCAGGTCCACGGCTGAAAACGCATCTTAGAACAATTTGAATGTGCAATATTCCTAGGATGGCTGAGTGAAGGGCTTCTCTCATTTCCTTTTCTATAAATGTCTGTTTATATCTGTTTATGTTTTTTTTTCCAGACAGGGTCTTACATAGCTCAAGCTGACCTCAGACTTGTGATGCTGAACATACCCTTCACCTTATGATGCTTGTGTCTCTACTTCCCAAGGGCTAGGGTTTTAGAAGACCCCACTAAACACACACACACACACACACACACACACACACACACACACACACACACCATATCTGGTACAAGATGTTTGTAATATTTTCTTTCTCTTTTAGGGGCTGGGGGTGGTATAGGGGATTGAAGCTAGAGGTTTGTGTATATTTAGCAAGTGTTCTACCTCCTCCAAGCTCCAGCACCCCCCAGCCCTGTTCATCCCTGTGGCTGTTTCCTTGTCTGCAGTTATTATTCTTCTGATGGTTGTTGCTGTTTCTAATTGTGTGTGCATGTGCATGCGTGCATGTGATTTGTGTGTGCATGTGCCTTGTGTGCACATAGAGACCAGAAGACACTGAGTCCTGTTCTGTCACTCTCCCCCTTAGTGCCTTGTGACAGTCTCTCACTGAATCTGGAGCTAGGCTGGTGGCCAACAAGTCCAAGATATCTTCTTGTCTCAGCTACTCCCCCCCCCCCCCCCCCCCCCCCCCCCCCCCCGCTCCCCACCCCCACACCAGGGTCAAGGGTGAGTAAAGGCACACGCTCAGAACTTTTACAAGAGTGCTGGGGGTTTGAACTCAAGTCCTCATGTGTGTGCAGCAAGTGTTCTTACCCATTGAACAATTTCCCCAGCCTTTGTTGTTTTTAGTCAGAGTCTCATATAGCCCAGGTTGGCCTGAAACTTGCTACATAGCCAAGGACGACCATTAACTTCTGACTCTCCTGCTTCCATCTCCATGTGCTAGGATTGCAGGTGTGCACAGCCGTACTTGGTTTATGTGGTGCCGAGGATTGAACCCGGGGCCTCCTTCATACTAGGCAGGCTCTCTATCACTGGAGCTATCTTTCCGGCCCTCTTGAAGATTCGTGAGTACTTTTTATCAAAGAAGTTAGTTTTTCATCTGTTATAGAAATGTCAGTGTCTCAAACCTTTCCCTGTGAGTTAAGCCTTTTGCTTTTGTGTTTGAGTGTTTATGGGCCTCCTGTCTTGTGAACCAGGTGTAACTACGGGACTCACTTGTCACTTAGACATGAGCAGAAGCATACTCGTCCCTTTGGCTGAAGCCTGTCTTGCTTATGTGCTCTGTCTTGCACAGAAACTGGAGTCACCAGATGACATCTAGGCCTTTAAGTCGACAACCCAACATGGAGTAGATGATGCTGACAGTGCTGGCATAGAAGCCTCAGCTAGTCTGCCAGAGAGGCCGTGGTAAGGGCAGAGAAACATTCCATTGTTATTGAATAGCACCGAGACTGTGAATGGTCTTCCTGACGCAACAGGAACATCATATCGTGACTGATACAGTCACACAAAAGGAATTTTGTCCCAAAGGGAATTCATTTTCAATACAAAGATTGAACCTAGAATCTCACGCACGCTAAGGCATTCTACCGCCGAGTGACATCTGCGGCCCTTTCTTTTTTATCCTTTCTTTTTGAGAGGAGATAATTTTATTGTCCATAATTACATTATAAAAAAATATCTAGAGACAATAGACTGGTACGGGGTGGGAGAGAGCCATAGATGAATAGCAAATGAGTTATAACAGCAATCATTTAAACTTCCTCTTTTTTGCCTATGATAGTAGGATGACTGCTTCAAAGCTGGAGTCAGGTGTGAGGGCAGGTATCGTTGGTGGGTGAAAGCCTGCAGCAGAATTAAGGCTTTCTGTGTTTCCCGGCTCTGCTTCTCTTGGTAAGGCTTTTGTGCCCTCCATAAAGGTGATGTGTCCCTGCACCTCAGGCTCCACTGACACAGCTGAGAACTCATTGTCCATGCTTGGATGCCATCAGGTGGCCATACGAGGCCAAGGGTTTAGTGCTAATGAGAATCTAATGAATCCCTTCCATTTAGTTACAATAGCCTGAAAGTGAACCTCCTCGGTGGAGAATGTGCCACCCTCAGCCTCCTCTTCCTGCCTAACCTGGTTGGCCTTCTTGCCATCACTCTATAACTTTAACAGGAAATTGGAAGTTGATGCATCAAGCTCATCATCAGTTATATAGAGAATTATGGTCAAGCCTTGGCTATACAAAACCCTGTGTCAAAAGCAAGACCCCAACCAAATGCTTCCTTGTATAAGTTGACTTGGTCATGCTGTCTTATTACAGAAATAGAATGGTAACTAAGACAAGGGAGAAGAGGAGGAAAAGGAGGAGGAAGAAGAGAGAAGAGAAGAAGAGAAGAGAAGAGAAGAGAAGAGAAGAGAAGAGAAGAGAAGAGAAGAGCCCTTACCAATGTGTATCCTCACACTGATTAGAGGCCAGAAGTCCAGAACTGTGTCACTGGCAAGGCCATGCTTCAGTGAAAGGCTTTCAGGGTGCAATGTTTTCTTGGTTCTTCCCAGTGTGGGTAGCTCCCAGCATCCCTTGGGACTCTTGGGTGTAGCAGCAACACTCTGTTCTTCGCCTTCACGTTTATATGATTCATTATTTCTCTGTGTTTGTCTGCCTCTGTCTCCTCCTTTCTTCTTATAAAGACATCAGTCACTGGATAGAGTTTACCCTAATCCAGCATGAGCTCATCATAATTACATCTGTAAAGCTGAGACAGGGAAGTGAGCCTCTGGTTTGATGTAGATTTTTGGAGAATGCTTAGTCACTCGCTGTGCCTGCCTCTGCAGAACAGTGGGAGAATTAAATGAGATGCTTTTACAGTACTTGGCTCAATGTCCAGGGTACAGGGAATGCCAGTCAATGTTGGTCATTTTGAGGACTGTAAATCATCACAATTATTTCACTACAAGTGTTAGAAACCCCACTGTGTTCTCACCCGGATTGCTTAAGGGAGGCTGTAAACAATCACTTCCTGGGCTGGAGAGATAGCTCAGAGGTTAAGAGCACTGACTGCTCTTCCAGAGGTCCTGAGTTCCAATTCCCAATAACCACATGGTGGCTGACAACCATCTACAATAATAAGGTCTGGTACCCTCTTCTGGTGTGTAGGCATATATGCAGGCAGAACACTGTGTACATAATACATGAACAAATCTTTTTTTAAAAAATTGCTTCCTGGCAATCCCTTGTCATGGGTTTCTTTTTAGCAAGGATATCCCTTGGCAGATTCTGGGATCCACTTGACTGGCAACCTTGGTGAATAAGCAGCAGTTTATGTTCAACAGTTCCACAGATGCCCCAGGGCTGACTTCCACAGAACCAAACTTCATTATGAGCCTAGCCCAGAACAGATGTTAACTCTGATGATGGAGTGTCCTGAACTGGGAGATGGGATGGAGGGTCAGCTATAGATGAACCATCTGAGTGACAGGTGAGGGAGGAGCGATTGCCTAAAGAGGAATCAGCATACCAGAGCACCAGACACCCAAAAGGAAAAACCCCAGAGATCATTGCAGGCTGTGTCTCCTGCTTGCAGAATGCCTGGTACAGAGTGGGAATTCAGGAAGGGCTGATAGCATCAAGGAAGCTGGAGAGAAATGTAGGTGCAAGGCTCTTTCTTTGCCACATCCCAAACCAACACTGCAAAGAGGATTTGCTCAGCACAACAGCTGTGCAATTGAGACTCAGGTTGTTGATCTGTTCTTTAAGATGACAGAATGGAAAGGGGAGAGCTGGGACTCAAGGCCAGGTGCTTGACTGCAGAGCCTCAGACACCCAGTGTTGACTTCTGGTTTCTACACATGTGCACACAAATGCATGCACACACACACACACACACACATACACACACACATGAGAGAGAGAGGGGGGGAGAGAGAGAGAGAGAAAGGGAGAGAGAGAGAAAGGGAGAGAGAGAAGGAGGGAGACTATTCATTCTGTTGTGGAAAACTCAGCTACTAGGAACATTCTGAAGCAGCTCCTTTGGTGACTGGAACACATGTTTCTGTTGGGTGGATTTGCAGGAGGCAAGTCATGTGATCACCCAGGGTCCTTTTTCCCAGCGATGGCTGCTCCCCGTTGAAACCCTTCATAAAATGCAGAATCCCACCTGTGTTGAATCTGTCTTGAGTGCTCTAAGCCTGGAAGTAAGGAGTTGGATAAGATGATCCTCTAAGGCCCTGCCCAGAATCTCTCTGAAGGACCTAGGCAGGGGTTCTTTTGGCTTCAGCTCCCTCCAGCATCACTGTTTGTCTATGAAAAACGTTTCGTGTGATTAGCTAAGTAATGACCTCTTAAAACTGCAGAGCTCATATATAATGTAATAAAACACAGGAGCAAATCTCTCTGACACATACTGGTGATTTACTCTGCCAGCCATAAAGATAATTGTAGTTCGGTTGATATATAAAAGGCAGCAAACAGAGCGTGTGAAGAATTAGTGAGGGTCGCACCTCTCCAACCACATGGGCCTCGTCATCACTCCTGCAAACAGCCTACAAACACGACTCACTTGGGGTTGAACTTATTCATTTCCACAGGTAACTTTGTGATGTTTTAAGAGAAGGTTCCAGTCTGGGAAACACATGGTGTTGTTTCTGGGCAACTTTTTATCACCAGCACTTAAGTATCTTCGCAACTCTTTAGGAGTTTATACTAGTTTCTTTTTTCATTTCTGTAACCAAATACTTGACACAAAGCAATTTTAGGACAGGAAATTTTTAATCTGGCTCACAGTGGTGTGAGGGCACAATTCATTGTGATTGGAAAAGGTATGGTGGTGGGAATGGCTGCTGTCTATGGTGTAAAAGTGTGGGACTGCTTGCTCACATCCAGGTGAACCAGGAATCAGGAAAAGAATCCGTTAAACCTTTGCTGGCTTTCTCCTTTCTTTCCTTCTTTCTTTCTTTCCTTCCTTCCTTCTTTCTTAAAAGGTTTATTTATTTATTTATTTATTTATTTTATGCATATGAGTACACTCTGTAGCTGTACAGATGGTTGTGAGCCTTCATGTGATTGTTGGGAACTGACTTTTTGGACCTCTGCTCGCTCTGGTCAACCCCTGCTCACTCCGGTCGACCCCACTTGCTCAGGCCCTGCTTGCTCCGGCCCAAAGATTTATTTATTATTATAAATAAGTACACTGTCACTGTCTTCAGATGCACCAGAAAAGGGTGTCAGATCTCATTACAGGTGATTGTGAGCTACCATGTGGTTGCTGGGATTTGAACTCAGGACCTTTGGAAGAGCAGTCTTAACCACTGAGCCATCTCACCAGCCCCTCCCCCTCTCTCTCCCTCTCTGTCTCTGTCTCCCTCCCTCTCTCTCTCTCTCTCTCTCTCTCTCTCTCTCTCTCTCTGTCTCTCTCTCTCTTTCTCCCTCCCTCCCTCTTTCCCTCCCTCCCTCCCTCCCCCTTCCCTCCCTCCCTTCCTTGGAAGAATGCTTCCCACACTTAGTGCTGGCTGTTCCTCCTTGATTAAATATGGAGGTGTGTCTTCTAGGTGATTCCAAAGCCTATCAAGTCAACAAAGATGAACAAACACCAGTCCACACCTGCCTCAGGGTCAGGATGCTAAGTCCTAGTTTTGTCACCAGGAGAGTGACAGGGAATGTACTGAAATTTAGAGTCAACTTTCCAAAGCAAAAGTCACAATGCTCCATGTCACAAGTACCTGGACAATGAAAAGACCAAGGGAAAGGCTTATTTGCCTTGAGGCTTGGAACATGATGTCAATGTTGCAAAGGATGGATGGTGTGTTGAGACAATGTTACTTCAAATTGAAAAGCCTTAGAAAGAGTAGGTACAGTGGCTAGAAAGATGGCTCAATGGTTAACAGCACTGGCAGCTCTTCCAGAGGACCAGGGTTTGATTTTCGGCATCCATATCAGGCAGTTGACTGGAGACTAAGCATCTCCACACACACCAGGCCTGGCATGCAGATATCCACACATACATACAAGTAATTAAAAATAAAATCTTAAGGGGTTGGAGAGATGGCTCAGTGCTTAAGAGCACCGACTGCTCTTCCAGAGGTCCTGAGCTCAATTCCCAGCAACCACATGGTGGCTCACAACCACCTATAATGGGATATGATGCCCTCTTCTGGTGTGTCTTAAGAGAGCAATGATGTACTCATATACATAAAGTAAATAAGTAAATAAATCTTTAAAATAAAAAAAAATCTTTAAAAAAGAACAGGTGCAGGGAAAGACTCTCTGCAAAGCTCCTCTGTCTACTGAGTGTGAAATTCCTCAATGGATGGGATTCCCTTCCCCACATGTCTCACCCGACAGGAGAGAGAGCTGTGCAAAAGTAAAAGGGAAGTGTCACCTCCACCCTTGATGGTTCCTTGGAATGAGATGCCAAAGACAAGTTAACAAATGTATTTAGCAATGTCCCTTTCCTTCTCTTGCCTCCCCTTCTTTGCCTGCCCTACTCTCACCCAGTACCAGTGATTAAACTGGGCACGTGGTCTCCCACTGAGCTACATTCCCAGACCCTTCTTATCTATGAGATAGGGTTTCACAAGGTTGCCCAGGGTGGCTTTGAACTTGTAATCCTTTTGCTCCAGCCTCTTGAATAGCTAGGATTACAGATGTGAACTACTGCATCTTCCCTTTTCATAAAGGAAGAGAATAATAGGAAAAGTAGATAATGTTGAGCGGGGTGACAATTAATTTTCAGATGAATCTAATGGACTTGGAGAGTGTAGTGGTCTGGGACAAAGCCTGACCCGTAGAGCAGACAATAGTTAGAAAATAACTCTGTCTATGGAACCAAAACAGGGCAAAGGCATGTGACAGTAGTCTGTCTGTTTTTTATCTGAATATAGTGGCACCTGGGAGACATGGTGAAAAGATCAAAGGCCAGACTTGGCTATAGGTTGGAAGCCAACCTGGAATACATCAGACCCTGCAACAAATATCAAATATTGTACAGTTTTTGTTGACAGACTTCCCATCTTTCTCCTTGTGGTGGAAACTTTTCTCTTTTAAAGACTCTTATTGTGTGTGTGTGTGTGTGTGTGTGTGTGTGTGTGGTTT
>NW_022196906.1:37845825-37861062 GCF_008632895.1 Mastomys coucha | reverse complement strand
CAGCCCCCTGAGCCACTCCCCCAGGTCCCTGAGCCACTCTCCCAGCCCCCTGCAATAAGAATGCAGTGAGAGCTTGAGGAGAGAGCCAGAAAGAATTAGGGTTTGTTTGTTTTGTTTTTGTACATGTAGGGCTTTGGCGGGGGTGGGGGTCAGGGCTTTTAGTGGATGAGAGAATGTTTTTGGAAAGCTGCTCTCTGCACTGAGAAGAAAGAAATGGTGGGTGAGGCAGCTAGATTCTGTGCAGGCTCCAAAGCTTCTCAGTGCACCAAAGCATCAGTCTTTGGGGTGTTGTTTCCTGAACCCCAATAGATATGCATTCCAGAAGGACTAGAGTTGTTACCACGCCCATCGCTGAGATAGACTGTCATGGCTGCTGGTTACTTGGCTGTCCATCATCCTGAAAAAGCACTTACTTGCTCACCCTTCCTTCCTCTTCCTTCTATCTGCTAGAGAGGGCAAAACATTTCTAAATCTCACTGGATTACTGCTCTCCCATGATGCTTTGCTTTTGCCTCTTTTTCTGCTTTTTGTTCATTCCCTCTTTTCCTCTCTCCCTTTCTTCCCTCCTAGGGACAAGGTCTCATGTTGCCCAAATTGACCTCAAAGTCACTATGTGGCAAGGATGCCATTGAACTCTTGATTCTCCTGCTTCTACTCCCCAACTGCTAGGATTACAAGTGTGGGCTATGATGCCTAAAGAAACCCCATTTTATGCTTGGAGCCCACCTGCCATTTGTCCCTGACTTCAGGTGCTGGAAGGTAGGTTCTTAGTAACCCTGGGCCAGTGACACCCCCCAACACACCCAAAAATGCACAGCCATGGCCATTTACTTGTTATGATATGACTAACTGCGTTTTTGGCTTCCGTAACCTGCTTATGCAGACAGTAAAGGACTATCTTGACGTCGCCCTGACTACCTAATCTTGGCAGAACAGAGCAGCCTTGGCTTGCTTTTGCAGATACTCAAAGTCTTCTCATGGTTTTCGCCTTTAAAAATCCTTCCCTCACCCTGCTTCACACAGCAATTTCAAGTTTGTCCTGCTAACAGCACTCAAATCCTTTAATTATAATTGAAGTGGGTCTATCGTCTTTTCCCAGGGGTCAAGAACTCCATAACAATGCCACTACTACACCTGGCTGTCCATTCATAGATTCAAATACCGACCACTCATAGTGTGAAAGAATAATTGCCTCCACCCTCTATACTTGGAGCCGGACACAGACTTCTTCCATGTTCCCCAATGTCCTAGACCAAGAAAGGAACCGTGAATCTGAGAGGACCCTCAAGTATCAGAATCCACACAGAATCCCTGCATGGTTAGAAACTGGGGAAAAAGAGGTGTCATCCTCCAGGTTCTGCACATAAGGAAACTAGTCTTTTCTTTCTAGACTCATTGTCTGGGACCCAGGAGACAATAGGCAACAGGATATAAATGGAATAGGTATCCCTCACGCATATGTGGAACATTACATTAGTCGGTTTTTTATCACTGTAACAAAATACCTTGGATAATTAATTTACGAAGAGAAAGGGCTTGCTTTGACTTATAATTTGAAGGTTTCAATTCATGATTGCTTGATTGGCCCTGTTGTTCTGAGCCTGTTAAAAGCACACAGTGACAGAGCAAAGCACTCCATGGCTTGGAAATGTGAGAGAGAAAGAGAGAAAGAGAGAGAGAGAGAGAGAGAGAGAGAGAGAGAGAGAGAGAGAGAGAGGAAAATTTGGTGATTGCAGGGGGATCCTCCCAATGGCCTAAAACTTCCCAGTAAGCCTCGTGTTTTAAAGATTCCACTGCCTCCCAATAGTCCCACGTGATATGTGTGTGTGTGTGTGTGTGTGTGTGTGTGTGTGTGTGTGTGTATGCAAGCTTTTATTTAACACACTGGCCTTAGGGGGAATTTGAAGCTCAGTTTCTTGGGGCTGAAGGAATGGTTCAGTGGTTAAGAATGCTTCCTGCTTTTGCAGAGAACCAGAGTTTAGCCCCCAGCACCTACTTGGGGAGGCTCACAATTGTCAATAATTCCAGCTCAAAGGGAATTGATACCGTCCTTGGGCATCAACAGCATTATGCAAGCATGCACACACACACACACACACACACACACACACAAATAAAAAAATCCTCAAAGATCCATATTATAGTAGACACCCAGGGAAAGATTAGTAAGTCTTTAAAAAGTGGCTTAGAATTCAGACCAACACACCATCTTCAGCTGAAACAGAGGAATAAAGGTACATGGATCTCAGCAAAGATGAGGTGGATCTGGGAATTCACACTACTCACGCTACATAAGAAGAAAGTTCCCTTCAGTCATCGCTTCGCCCATTGATAAGCGTTCGGAGAGAGATGCCCTTACAAATGGGGATTTCCACACAAAGGGGCAGCACGTCCTCCCCAGAGGCACCCCACACCCCAGTGTCTGCTGTCGCTCAGAATAATCCTTCCGCTGAAGAGGCATATTTTGGGGTTGGTTATTCTGGTCTTGCTACAGTCTTAGTCTGGGGTGGCATATTTTGCTGTTTTATAATTCACAGGGAGGATCAGTGATAGAAATGAGACTAGAAGCTGGTGTGAGATTGGGGAACCTGAGTTGAGAAGGCTTTGATATTGTAGGTAAAGGGCCAGAATCTAATGAGAAGTTTACCACGGTACAACTGGAATTTACCTCCTTCCTCCCTTTCATCCCTCCTTGCCTCCTTTCCACCCCTGCCCCTCCCTCTCTGATTTTCTTTCTCTTTCTGCCCTGCCTTTTGTATGTACCCTATGCACGTGCACGTTTGGACCTGTGTGTGGGCCAGAGGATGCTACTGAGTCTCTTCCTAAGTTTCTCTCCTCCTTATTTTTTGAGACAAGGTTCCTCATTGAACGTGAAGCTCTCTGAATCAGCTAGACTGGCTGGCCAGTAAGCCCCAGGATCTACCAGAATCTACCTTCCCTGTATGGAGATTACAGGCACACACTGCTGCTTCTAGGTCTTTTACACAGGTTCTGAGGGTCTGAACCCATTTTCCTTATATGTTAGGAAAGTCCTCAAGGTTGTGTGACAAGTGCTTTTTACCAGTGCAGCCACACCCTACCCTCCACCCCCATTGTACTGGCCTTGAATCTAGGACTTTACATATAACCAGGCAAATGCTCTACCACTGAGCTATCTACTTTATATCTACTTTTACTTTTTATTTTGAGAAAGAGTCCTTTTAAGTTGCCTAGGCTTGCCTTGAACTTTGGGTCCTCCCGCTTCAGACTCTCGATTACTGGCTTCACACGGCCTGAAAAGAACAATATTTTAAAGGAAACTCTGGCCAGCTGTTTCCCCCTTCTTTAATCCTCTCGGGCAGTCCAGTTGAAGGAGGCTTGTCGAGGGAAAGTGGATCTGGATTTTTCCAATAGCAGCAGGGAGTTCTGCAGACACTGGGCTACTGGCCTTGGGTCACAGAGGCCTAGGAGGTTAGGTGCAGCTGTAGTTGCCTCCTGAGTGTCCCAGGCGGGAGGCCAGCACATCTAGGGTCTTCTGCCTTCCATTTCTCACTTTCTTCTTCCTCTTCTTCTTCTTCTCCTCTTCCTCTTCTTCTTCTGATTTATTTATTTATTTTATGTGAATACACTGTAACTGTCTTCAGACACATCAGAGGAGGGCATCAGATCCCATTACAGATGACCTGTGAGCCACCATATGGTTGCTGGGAATTGAACTCAGGACCTCTGGAAGAGCAGTCAGTGTTCTTACCGGCTGAACTCTCTCCAGCCCTCATCCCTCACTTCTGATCTTCCCAGACAGGCACCATTTTTGTTTGTTTGGTTTTGGTTTTGGTTTACTACCAAACATCTTTGCCTTCCCAAACCAAGCCTCCTACTGACTGGATGAGGATACTGTCCGGTGAGTCCCAGTACCTAGGGAGCTTGGGAGAAACTTTGCCAACTGCAGACTAGGCAATCAGAAAACCTTTTCCTAAGATTAAGAGGTATCCTCTGAGCTCCGCCTCTTAGTCCTGAAGGACAGGTCTGCAGGGCTGAAGGAAGACTCCAACTCCCATGAAGCGATGGCAGTGATGGAGTCCCCTGTGGGCTCCAGGATGTGTAAACTTGGACAGCCACAAACTGTTCCCTCTGCTTCCAGCTCAGGCCCCTGCTGGGTTATGGCAGCAGACCCTGGAAGTTGAAAGCGGGTCTTTAGTGTCCCCCCAAACCCCTCCTGTCATTGTAGGCTAGAAGCCCTCCTCAGTCCTCCTCAGCCTGGGAGGTTGTTTCGCAAGCTGCAGAGCGCAGATGCGCAGAGGCTCTTTGAATGACAACGGGGCGGGGGCACCGCGGGCGTCCATTTGTTCTGCTTAGCGGAGGAGGCCGCTAAACAGCGTTGCTAAAGACCGCAACTCCACGTCCACAGGCTTCTGGGAGCCGTCCCAGCGGGGAGCTCGGGAGAAGATGAATCGTGTTGAATGACACAGGACATGGCAGATTGGATGTTTAATTTGGGTATCTCTTTAGAACACCCCCACACCCACCCCCTCGGTTCCCACTTAGCATCGTACCGGAGGGAGAGAGAGCCTCACGCCTTGCAAATTGCCTTGTCAGGCACAGAGAAAAAAAAATCCCAACGTGACTGATGTCTAGGTGGATGCCTCCAAGAGCGCGTGTGCCAGAGCCAGAGATTTGAGCTAGACGTCGGGAAGGACTGCCCGTGGAGGAGGGTTGTGAGACCCTTGTTGGAATCTGGCGTCTCTGGGCGAGGGGATCTTGTGAGCCTGGAAGAGGGGGCTAGCTGGGTCAGCCAGAGCACAATGACCCTTGGGCTCCCAGGCAGTAGTAGCTTTCCCTGGCCGATCTAGCAGGATGCCTAAACTCACAAATCACAACCTGTCACTGCCGCTCTCCCTGAAGCCTCACCTGCCTCCAGATCTTTCCAAACAAGGAAAGAAGCTGCAAACATGGCAATCAGCTATCTGGGCAGTGGCAGACAGATGCCAGGGCGCAGCAGGATCCAGAGCCCGCTTAGCCTGCAGAGGAAGGAGTGACCGGTCTGTAGTAGCTCCCACCCTCAGACCGATTTAAAATTCACAAGGGGGCCCTTCCTTAAGGAAGTGTCCACAGGCACCCAGCCCAGCA
Source organism: Mastomys coucha (assembly GCF_008632895.1). Lineage (NCBI taxonomy): Eukaryota > Metazoa > Chordata > Mammalia > Rodentia > Muridae > Mastomys > Mastomys coucha. The sequence continues at coordinate 37,855,956 of NW_022196906.1, read as the reverse complement.
GGCTCCACCTTCTAGAACCAGCTCCCAGTGCTTGCCCAGCCTGCACCAAGTCCCGGAGGGAGGGAAAGAACACGCGCCCAAGAATGCTGGCATTCTTCAGAAAGGATCCCTGGGAGGACAGGAGGGTGGGACTCTAAATTCCTTTTCTGACAACCATTTGGGCAAGTGTCTTGAACCCTGCAGGTTCAACTACCATGCACAGGTAGGGCTCTCTCCTATTCAGACCTCCAGAAAGTCACAACCAGAGAAGGAGCTAAGGGCAGCACTCAGCTAGGGAGCGCTCAGAGGCTACATTTTCTCCACAGTAGAGTGGCATTGCTTCCCTGTGCTTCACAGTCCCTGTAGCTGCTTGAAACCCACTCGATGGAGTAGTGAGGTGGCTATTTGGGATGAAGAGGCACTGGAGAGCTGACCCTGGATACATCGGAGTGGATCTGGGCCTGTGCCCTTCAAAGAGGCTGCAAAGGAGCAGCTCCTGACACTGATGCATTTTGGAAGTCTCCTCCATCCTGAAGGCAGCCTGCAGCGTCTCCCTGAGCCAGGGTAGCAGGACTTACATGTCTCCCAGAGCTGGGACCTCTCAGGTTGTCTTTCTGAGACTGAGCACCATCCCCCTTTCCTGAAGACCGATGAAGTGGGTGCACTTAGGATCTGAGTGCACATGGATGGTCTCCACAGATACCACACTGTGCGTCATTCCCCTGCATCAAGCAATGGAGAACTGCCCCATAGTTGAAGGGCATCAAAACACAAAAAACAAAAACAAAAACAAAACAAACAAACAAAACCCCCGGAAGCTAGAGAGCCCTCAGGATCCAAACCCTTCCCCCAACACCCATCTCCTGGTAACCAAGCCCCCCAATATACAAATAAGACATTCAATGGATGAGCATTTCAGTTTTTGACCACACAGGCACAGTATTGTAGAACAGAAGCTGAGTGGCACCATTGGAAATTAAAGGCAGTAGGATCAAGAGTTCAATGTGACCATGGTGAGGCTAACCTGGGATATATGAGATCATGTCAGAGAGAGAGAGAGAGAGAGAGAGAGAGAGAGAGAGAGAGAGAGAGAGAGAGAGAGAGAGAGAGAGTTTCGCTTTGCAACTGTTGTCTGCTTTGTTTAGCCTCCATCTATACTATAAACTGGGGGTGCCAGTGAGACAAAGCACAAGAATGCCAGTGGCAGTGTGATATCAGGTGTAAATTCTTTCAGTTATTTTTACTCCTACCCAGCAGGAAGCAGGGCACCTGGCCAGACCACTTTATCTCAGGAGTGTATGTCACTCTGTGGAGCTACCTCCTACCTGTACAGGTGCATGTTCCCTGGTAAAGGCCAAATAACCCCTATCACCACTACCACCACCCAAAAAGCCAACCATACTCTCTGAGTGTGTCTGTTTCTCTTTGTCTAACTGGAGGCTTAGCCTTGGAGCAGTGTCTCTAAGAGCCTGGCTAGGTGAGGAACCCTGAGCGCTGGGAGTTTGCAAGGGAGCTTGCCTGAGAAGAGACTGGGGAAGGCCTGAGATCTCAGCAAAGGCAAGTTAATCCACACCGAGTGGACTCATGCCTCTGAACATAAAGCATTGCTGGTAGCCTAGCTGGCCATTTCACAGGACCCAGGACAGACGGAAAGAGTTCTTTCTCCCACCCAAATGGAAAGAACCAGGTAGACCTCCCTTGAAAGTAGAAAACCTCTTTTCAAAGTAGGAAAGCTTGAAGACTCCCCTCTCTGATTTTTTCCCCCACAATTTAGAATAAGCTGACAATAGACAGATTAGCAGGAGAGAGACTATGCGAAGAACATGCAGGTACGTGGAAGTCACAGGACATTTGAAACCTAACTGAAGAAGGGCTGCATGGTTGGTGAAACTTATATAGTGTTCAGAGTTAGAGAAGAAATGGGGACTTGAGGCCTCTGGGAGGAGGGGGCAACAAGCCACAGGCAAAGGCAGGCAGCAGTGCGGAGCAAAGGCTGTCTCTCTCCATAGAGACAACCTTTAAGATAGCAGAGCAGTTGCTAGGCTCAGCCGGAGTCTCTTTGGGAAGGTATTAGATTTTTATTTCTGTTGTAGTCTGACTGTGAAATATGCCCCTTAGGCATGTTTGAACACTTGATTCCCAACAGCCACACTATTTTCTTTATTGTTTGTTATTGTGCTTGGTTTGAGACAGGGTATCGCTTTGAAGCCTTAGCTGGACTGGAACTCTTGTAGACCATGCTGGCCTTGAACTCACAGAGATCCACTTGCCTCAGCTACCTTGGTGTTGGGCCATGTTTAGTTACGTTTTACAGTTATAGACTTTAGGAGTTGGAGCCTTACTAGAGGAAGTGGGTCATTGGGGGGTGGATCTTGATGTATATAGCCTAGCCTCATTTCCTGTCCCTTTTCTGTTTCTTGGCCATATAAGGATACGAGTGTCCAGCTGCCTCACGGTCCAGCCCTATACCTTTCCTTCCATGATGGGTTATATCCCTTCATCTATAATCCTAAATAAAACTTTTCTCCTATAAAATGCTTCTTGTTGGGTATTTGACCACAGCAATCAGAAGAGTAACTAATACAGTCTCTGTCCTATGATGTGGATCAGTTTTCTTGAGTTAGGAGGCTGCTCAGAGAAAGAACTCTTATCAAGAGAATTCCTTCTGAGGAATCTATTTCTTAAAAGGATAAAAAGGTCAGGCGTGGTGGTGGTAACTGCTTATAATCCAGCACCTGGAGATACAGGCAAAAGGAATCGTTGCAGTTCCTGGCTAGCCAGGGCTATATAGTGAGACCCTGTCTCAAACAAAAAGACTCCATTGCCTTCCATGTAAAGTCACCAACATACCAAAGTGCCATGCCTGAAGGTTTCATCCTCTGAGCCTTCAAATAGGCAATATAGAGTGTATGTTTGGCACATGTTGGCAGAAGGACTGTTCTCCTCTGAGTACAATTTGTATCTGCTATATTCTGGTCCTGGAGTGTCCCTGAAATCTCAGTTGTTAAATCCATGATCCCCAGCTTGACTCTATTGATAGATGATGGAACCTATGAGAGGTGGGTCCAATAGAAGGTGTTGGCTCACTGTAGACTTACCTTTCAAAGGCATCGTAGAACCTTGGTGCCTTTCTCTTTCTCCCTGCTTTGAGTTCTAACCATAGACTCTGCCATGATATGCCACCTTGACACAGACCCAAGACAGCAGGCTCTCATACAATGGACCTAAATCCCCCAAATCACGAACCCAAATCTACCTTTTCTCTCTGCAAGTTCATTATCCCAGGGTTGCACTGAAGTCCTGGAAAGCTGCCTCAAACTCTATCCCAGGAGACAGTAATGCTCTGAGGGGAAACGAAGCTTGCTTTAGTTGGGCTGGGCGAGAGGGGTATGGTAGTGCCAGGCATCCCAGCAGATTCACCTTACAGTACCATCCCACAGACACCAAGTGGGGGTCCTACAATCCAGTTCACTTTTAATACCAACAACACAGAAGTAACACAAATTCTGTAGATTAAGTGGGTTGATCCCACAAGACACTTCCCATCAGATGCCACCCCCAAATCCTGTGTGTTTCTAAGGCTCTGTACTTCTGCCTAGCCAGTTACAAAAAGGAATTCCCACATCTGCCCTCAAGTTCAGACTGTATAATTCACTAAAGTGATTTATAAAATTTGCTGGATGCATTGATTTCTTTATGTTTGATTTGGGTTTTGTTTCTTTGATTTGAAACAGTATCACATAGCCCATGCTGGCTCTCAACTCTCTTGGTAGTTGAAGATTAAGTTGAACCCCTGACCTTCTGGCCTCCCAGATCTCCCCAGTGCTGCAATTTCAGGCAGGCAACACCATACTTGGTTTTATGTGATGCTAGAGATTGAGCTTTGTGCATGGTAGGCAAGCACTCTATTAACTGAGCCACACCCCAGCCTTGATTACCATTATATTCAAATGAGCAGCCAGATGATACATACTGCATGAGCTGGAAGAGTTTCAAGTTCAAGAACATCTGTCTTTGTAGAACCAGGGAGGGTGTCCCACCTCCTGGTATGTGAATATCAATAGACTCACTACCTAGGCACCTGTCCAAACCTCATTATTGAGAGCTTTTATTGAGGTTTCATTGTGTGGGCATGATTGATGAAATCATTGGCCACATGACTGAACATAGGCTCCGGCCGCTGGACTCTCTTTGGAGCAGAGAGTGAAAGTTCCCACACTGGCAATCAGTTGGCTGCTTTTCCTGAGCATTGGCCCAGCTCTGTTACAGTCTTCTACCGTGACTCACCTCCTTAGCACAAACCCACAAGTAGCTAGGAGGGGCTCATTACAAACACCTCACAACATTGCTGCCATCCAGAACATTCCAAAGGGGTTGAACCTGTGTGTCAGAAGCCAGGGATTAAAAATTTTAAAGATGTATTAAAACTCTTCCAGCTCATGCAGTATGTATCATCTGGCTGCTCATTTGAATATATGTTTTTATTTTACTGGACCCTCCTGCTCAAAGCAAGGGTCCAAACCCTGGCTTGCTCCCGAGAGAACAGAATCCTGATTTGGTTCATTGGAAGAAAGCAATATGATTGGGGTAAGGGAGAATGCCCCAGAAAGGCAGGGTCACAGGTAGCCCTTAGCTGGCTGGAGGTCTGTCCTGTAGCTGGAAGCTCTGTGGGAGGAAGTGGGACCCTTGGGTGAGAGGAAGCTTCCTCCAGAGCTAAGCGGCAGTGGGCAGGCTGGCTGAAGGCTCCCAGAGCTACCTTCACAGTGCTGGATGCAAGTTCCACGTGAGCAGTGACTCAGTCACTTGGATCTTTGCTTCGTGCCTAGAGCCCGGGTATTGCCTGGCAAAGAGTAGATCCTTAATAAATATTTGGTAAATATTTATTTGATTGAGTGCCTGTTTGTCAAGGCTAGCCAAGGGAAGTTAGAGTAAACAACATGAAGGCACCATACTAGCCATAAGCCACAGCTTCAGCCTTATCCAGCCACTTCAAAATAATAATGATAATGATAATAATAATGATAATAATAATGATGATGATGATGTTAAGCAACTCATAGCTAATGGAGAGACAGACATTTAACATTTTATCAATAAAACACAGACCAAACCAATTTCAGTTAAATATGGCAGGCTGCATCCATCCATTAGTTGATGCCCTCCCTGAAGCCTGTGGAAAAAAAGGCAAAGAGTTGTTCAAAGAGCACAAGCTCATCACTTCAGAGGTGATACACAGATGGAGACTTTAAGGTAAGGAGGGTGGACTGAAAGCAGACAGTTAATCCTGATGGGCACGTGCACTATGACATGAGAACACCTGCATTCTCTCTCTCTCTCTCTCTCTCTCTCTCTCTCTCTCTCTCTCTCTCTCTCTCTCTCTCTCTCTCTCTCTCCCTCTCTCTCTCTCCCTCTCTCCCTCTCCCTCTCTCCCTCTCTCTCTCTCCTTCTCTCTCTCTCTCTCTCTCAATTCATGGGCAGGAGACAAGCTGTCAGGAGTACTCCTCAGTGGGTGAACTCACAGAGCAGTCACAGGTAGACACTGCAAGCTAGTAGAGACGAGCTGCAGAGGATGGGAGGTTCTTTTTTGTTTTTGTTTTTGTTTTTTGTTTTTTTCCGAGACAGGGTTTCTCTGTGTAGCCCTGGATGTCCTGGAATTCACTTTGTAGACCAGGCTGGCCTCCAACTCAGAAATCTGCCTGCCTCTGCCTCCCAAGTGCTAGGATTAAAGGCGTGTGCCACCACTGCCCAGCCAGGATGGGAGGTTCTAATCAGATTGTTTTCTACAACATTTTTAGAAGATCCCAGGGTCCAGGGTCACTGCACCTTCCTGGAGACTGGGTGTTCAGAGCAGCTGATGTTAATAAAACTACTTTAATCAGATAAAGGAAACAGAGATTGTGGTGGTCTGAATAGGTATGGCCCCCATATAGACAGACCTATGTGTTTGAATGCTTGGTCCACCGGGAATGACATTATTAGGAGGTGTGGCCTTGTTGGAGGAAGTGTATCACAGTGAGGGTGGGTTTTGAGGTCTCCTATGCTAAAGCTCCATCCAGTGTGGAGGACAGTCTCCTCTTTGCTGCAGGTGGATCAAGATGTAAAACTCTAGCTCCTTCTCTAGCACCATGTCTGCTTGGAAGCTGCCACGCTTCCCACCATGATGGTGATGAACTAAACCTCTGAAACTATAAGCCAGCTCCAAATAAAATGTTTTCCTATATAAGAGTTCTGTGGGCATGATGCCTTTTAACAGCAATGAAGCCCAGACTGAGAGATAGATGTTGTCTCTTTCTGCATCTGTCATGGAGATGTGGTTCCCTTTCAAATGAATTCATGTGTACTGAATGCTGAGGTCCCCACTCCCTCCTCCCAGGTGCTCACAGCCAGGCTGGAACCTAGACAGGCTTTCTCTGGGGATTCCTAACCAGCCATAGTGAAAAGAGTTCAAGATGCAGATGGTGGAGACTACTTGACTCAGCAGCCCATTGCCCTACAGCGTTCTCAGACAATAGCGTCTGTTGTCTACTGAGAGCTTCCTATGAGTATGATACCCAAGTCTCCATTTAAAAAATTATTGCTATTATTACTTGTAGGCATGATATGTGTGTGGGATGCATGGGCCACAGCATGCCCATAGAAGTCAGAGGCAACTTTGTGGAGTCTATTCTTTCCTCCCAGTTTACATGGGCTCCAGTGATCAAACTCAAAATGCCAGGCTTGCATGGTAAACATCTTTATCTGATGAGCCATCTGAACTTCTCTCTGACCCCTCAAATTCTTTAAAACAAAAAACAAACAAATAAGATCTTGCTGTATAGACCAGGCTAGCCTCAAGCTGGCTATCCATCTGCCTCAGCTTTCATAGTCCTGTGATTATAAGCATGCCCCAACACACACAGCCCTGGTCCTCAAGTCTTAAAAATAAGATCCAAGCCCTGAGGTTTATCACATCTATGAGGAAGGACAGGGACATAAAGGGACAAAACAAACAGGAAAAGCAATTTAGCAGAACTAAGTGCTATACAAGAAGAAGAAACCTTCAGAACGATACCTAATGTCCTCAGAGAGACAGGCGAAGATAATCACATGAAACAAGAAATGGATGCCATCAAAAGAACAACAGCAACAAAGGAGCCCTTGGAAATTAAAGGTGTGAGAAATGAGAAATGAAAAATGAAATTTTTCAACATAAGTCTTAGAGGGGAAAGTTTAAAAAATCTCCCAGAAATTAGAACAAGGGAGACAGGAGAGAGGAAATAGAAAAGATTCTAGAGGAGCAATCAGGAGTGAAAGGGTTAAAGAGAGGAGGTAGAGGGGAGTCCTAAGTCTGGAGGGGGGTGTAGCTCCAGGTAGAGTGCTTGTCTTGCATGCCTGGGTCCTGGTTCCACTCCTATCCCCAAACAAACCAAACAAGCAAATCCTGGGCCTAAAGAATATGAGATTTGGGAATGACCTCTGGCCTCTGTAATTACAGTATTTGGGGCTTAGAGGGGGCAGGATGATCAGGAGTTCAAGGATAACCTTGGCTACATAATGAGTTCTAGACAAACCTTGGCTACACTGTCTCAAAACCCAAAAAGGACCACAATATGTTCACACACTGAGAAGCCAGTCCATACCAAGACACACGGATAAATTCCACCCTGCTAGGTACAGAGAGGATCCTGCAACCTTCCAGAGAGATTGGGTAGGGCACCATTAACAAAGGACTATACAATAAAATGGCACCTGTATAATCTTTATAGTAAATATTGATTTAAAAAATCCCAATACAATCAAGGGTAGGTATGAGGAGTGCTGTTGTTTTCTTTCTTCGTTTTTTGGTTTGTGTGTGTGGGTGTGTGTGCGTGTATGTGTGTGTGTGTGTGTGTGTGTGTGTGTGTGTGTGATAGCTGGAGGTTAGAGAAAGCTGGGTGCTTATTCTACAGAGTTGAAAGTCAATAGATAATGCCCCAAATGGGAAGAACCATGATGTAGCAATATAAACCTATTTTAAAGAGATGTGAATGTGAACATCATAGAATCTTCTAGAAGTGTTGCCTGGTTTGTCTTCTAGGAACCTGCTGCCTCTCCCTGGGTTGGGGGGTGGAAATCATCGAAGATTGACCTCCCCTTTTTGTGTAGCATCAAATGAAATAGAATTGCTTGACCCTTAAAGTCATATCGGTACGTAATGTTGCTAAAACAAAAGAAGAGAATCATGGAGATGTTGGGTGCATACTCTCTGTTACATTTTGTGTGTTTGTGCTTCTTTATTTTTCCTAATCTTCAAAGAAAACAAACAGCCCACTGCAGAGACACTTTCAGGAGTGGGAGTGTCCTCTGTGGATGATTGGGCTTAGTCAGGAGTTCAAGAGAGACATTTGAAGAGGTGAGGGCTGGCCAGAAACGTCTGAGAGAGCATCTAACACAGGTGTTCTTTGTTCTGATTGGCTAATGACCACCTGCACTTTGCTCTCATAGGGGAGGAAAAGTGGCTCTTGGGCCAACAAAGGGGTATAGATTTCATCACCTGGGGACTGGAGCCCCTGAAGGAAGTGACCCAGCATGGCCAAGGTGGTAGAGAACCAGCCAGTAGCTTTGCAGGAAGCCATCAAGAGCCAGGGCCCTGGCTGTAGAGCCAGAAGGAAGGGAATGATAAAGGAAGGTTTCAAAGGCAGAGGAAGAGAGCATGCTGGTGTAGCCGGCAGGAAGGCTCAGTGGCTAAAAACACAACCAACTTAAAAAAGTTATTTAAAATGCTTGTTTAGATATTGTCTTGTGTGTGCATGTATGATGAATGTGCATGTGAGTTCAGGTCTGAGTGTTCCACAGCATGTGAGTGTGTAGAGAAAGGAGGGAAACTGTCAAGTCAGTTCTTTCTTCCCACCATGTGGGCTCTGGGGCTTAACCTCAGGTGAACAACAGGCTTGATTGACAGCAAGTGTCTTTACCCACTGAGCAATTTTGCTGGCCAGAAAGCATCTTTAAAAAAAAAAAAATTGTATGTTTGTCAGGCATAATGGTGTACAACTGTTATCACAGCATTCAGTGAGTTCGAGGGCAGCTTGGTGTACACAGCAAGTTCCAGAACAGCCAGAGCTACATAGAGAGACCCTGTCTCAAAACAAACAAACAGTAACACTCCCCCAACCAATCAAATGTATATACTTTATCATGTACTAAAATGGTGGTGCTCATCATTAAACAAAACAAGAAAACTCAGTAAAGCTCTCGCCAAGAGAAAATCTCCAGTACTGAGACAGGATTTGCTCCTGTCCCTCTGCTTCCAGGGACCTGTGCATGTCCCCAGGGCTGTCTGGGGGTGCAGATGAAGGGACTTAAGCTTGGAGCCTGAGCGGATTAGAAAAAGAACACAGCCCTTGGGATGAGATGACAGACTGGATGGTGGTGGGTTCTGCCAAAGTGGGAACATGCTTGATACCTGTGGCCTGGCCTGCCCTCAGGTGAATGCTCTGCCTGTGAGGTGTGTGTGTGTGTGTGTGTGTGTGTGTGTGTGTATGTGTGTGTGTGTGTGCACATGTGTGTATGCATATGTATGTGTGCATGTATGTATAATATATGTGTGTGCATGCATGTATGTGTGTGTATTTTTGTGTATGTGTGTATTGTGTACATGTGTGTGTGTGTATGTATGAGCACATGGCGAAGTTTCATCATGTGACTTTGTGGGGCTGGGGAGATGGCTCAGTGATTAAGAGTGAGTACTGCCCTTGCAAAGGAGCTGTTTGGTTCCTAGCACTCACGTGGGTTAGCTCACAACTATCCATTATGCAGTTCCAGGATATCTCATTCCCTCTTCTGGCCTCCACAGATACCTGAATCACATGCAATACCCCCCTCCAATTAAAAATAAAACAAATCTCTTCTGTGACTTTCTGGTTGTGAATCATGTGTTTGTGAGCCCAAAGTTGCATATGTATCTGCAACCAATGTATGAATAGATATGTGCTCTTCCATGTGGATCAATCTCTGTGTATGAGCGTGGTGATGAGTATTGTCTGTGAAGACAGATACATCTGGGTGTGAGGGTGCCTGTGTCTGCACACAAATGCCTACACATGAGTCTATTATATATGCACATGTATGTATGTGTGTACACATACACACATGTACAGAGGGGGGAGAGAGAGAGAGAGAGAGAGAGAGAGA
>NW_022196906.1:37830308-37845815 GCF_008632895.1 Mastomys coucha | reverse complement strand
AGAGAGAGAGAGAGAGAATGTGTTTTATATAGCGCCCAGGGCAACCTTAAACTGACTACATAGCCGGATAATGTGGAACTTCTGATGGGACTGTCTCTACCTCCTGGGTGTGAGGATTACAGATGTGTGCCATCGCACTGGGTTTTATGTGCTGCTGAGGATTAAACTCAGGTCTTCCAATATGCTAGGCAAGCATTCTACCAGCTGAGTTCGCTGTGTATAAAATCACATGTAACTTATTTGGTGTGTGTACATGGAGGTGTGAGATGTGTAATTCTGAATCCCATTCCTGGGGCAGGTTTGTTCTCTCTCTCTCTCTCTCTCTCTCTCTCTCTCTCTCTCTCTCTCTCTCTCTCTTTCTCTCTCTTTCTGTGTGTGTGTGTGTGTGTGTGTGTGTGTGTGTGTGTACACAATGTGCAGGCACATTGGAGAGGAGAGGCAGTCCCTCCGTCCTAGTCCCCAGCCCCCACGCCCTCGGGTCCTGCTCCCATTTGTGTCTAGCACCATAAGTTTGGGAGAGAAAAGAGCATCCTTTCAGCTGCCTGTCACGGGTTCTAAGAGCTGTGACAAGAAAATGTGCTTGTTTATACCCAAATACCTTGATAACCCTCAATTTCACATGTGCGTCCAAGGGAGGGGCGGGGACGGGAAGCGTTCAACTTGAAGGACACACAGATATTACACTCGTTGTGAAAGTTAATTTGAGAGCGCAGGTAGTGCGCAGGGCTGGAGGCACACTTCCGAAGCTCCAGAGATCCGGGCCCCGTTCCCTTTTCACTCTCTCTGCCTCACACGTCTTTTAGTAGAGCCTTGGAATAACATTAATTTATCTAATGCGTGCACACCATAAGTTACTTTTTTAATTATTATGATCAAAATATTGCTTAAAATTGACGCCAGCTGCATGTGTTTCTGTCGGAGTTCATAATTGCCATTGTAAATTGGGGAGCAGCTCAGTGCTCGGAGCCTCCCTGAGTAACGGCCCTGATACCATTATGGAGAGGTGGATAAAAATAAACCAGAAGATCGCGTGGCAAAAATACGCCAGCCCCAGTTAAAAGGATAATTAGCCGAGCAGAAAGGGAAGCTTAGACACTTTGCTAGGACTGAGGGGGCGGGAACTGCTCCGCACCATGAGGGGGTGCCGGGAGAGGGCGCTGCAGAGCGAGGGTCGGGCTCCCTTTGGGGGTTTTCTCTGCAGAAGAGAAATAAAGAAACTCTTAGGGTGCCTCTTTGCAGATGAGTCCTGAGAAAGTCTCGAAAGTTCCCTGTCTAAGGGGGCCAGTGTTAATTAGCTCAGGGAAGGCTGGATGGGCAGTCTTTCTTCACCTACTCCATTAGGATTAAGTCTATTGTCTTTTGAACCCAGGAGTAGGGCCTAGGGCTTGCTAGGCAAAAGGGCTACCATTGAGCTGTATCTCCAGCCCTCTTTTCGAATTTTAATTTTGAGACAGGATTTCATTAAGTTATCTAAACTGGCCTTGAATTCATCTGTAGCCTAGGACTCCTTGCTCTTTCAAGTTTCCTGCCTCCGGCTCCCAAATGGCTGGTATTGCAGGCAGGAGCCACCAGACCCTGCCTTCCTTTGCCTTTCTCCCTCCCTCTCTTCCCCATAGCTTTAGCCCAGGACAAGGCACATGCCAGACAATTGCTTTACCCTCCCCCTATGCCCCCCCTCCCCCAAGCAGCTGCCTCTGTTTAGACAGACAGTTCCAAGAACCGAAAGCTTACAGCCGGGGGCTTAGAAGCCCATATCTCTGGACTCTTGTTTTTGAGACAGGCTCTCACTAATGTAACTATGACTGGCTTCAAATTCCATATGTATCCCTGGCTGGTCTCAAACCCTAGGTAGATCAAGCTGGTCTCAAACTCCCAGAGACACACCTGCCTCTGCCTCATGAGTGTTGGGAATTCTTTTATTTCTTCATAATCCAGGACCCATCTGGGCATTTCAGACACATCAGTGCATGGTAGAGACTGTAATCCCGGAGGAGCAAATAGTCTTATGGAGCCAATAAATAAAGAATGGGCTAACACAGGCATGGATCATACAGCTGTCAGAGGCACACATTTCAGTTGTGGCTTTGGCTGAATTACTTGACCCAGTGTTGCTGAACCTTTTGGCCATACAAACACCAATGTGGCAACAGTCCTAGGAAGTGTCCTCAGTGATTGTGTGGATGTCATCTTGTTTAGCCCCTGAGAAATCTGAGGTCAGGAGAGAATGATGACGTTTTCCCATAATTGCTGTGTGTGTGTGTTCGCGAGCACATGTTTGTGCACATGCGCATGTGCACAGGGATCTATGCGCTCACTGATTCCTCCCCACTTTTATTTTTTGAGATGGGGTCTCTCTGAACTGTAGCTCATCAATTCAGCTAGGTTTGCTGGGCTAATGAGCCTCCAGGCTTTGCTTATCTCTAGTTCCCCATAGGATCTTCTGCCGGGGTTACAGGAACATGCCCCTGACTTCCGGGGTTAAAACTCAAATGTCCTCATTGTGCAGTAGGTACTCCACAGACTGAGCCATTTCTCCAGCTGAAACAATGGCATTTTAAAGCTTGTGGAATGTATCCATGAGGCTGTCACCCCCTCCACACTGAGAAGCAGAATCATCTGTTCCTTACCTCTGTCACCCATGCCACATGTGTCTCTGAGTGTAAATTTCCATACCTGGGAAAGGACAACAGCTCACGAGGGTGGGGGAAAATGTGTATGAATTGGTTAGTTATGGTTTCTATGACTGACCAGTTAGCGTTTGATGGGGGACACTCCAATATAGGGGCAGAAAGGAAGCTCCACCTCAATTGAGCCTGTAGAATTGAGTGTTCGTGCAAGGCACCATTTGGAGCTCACTGGGGGGTACTGCCTCTGAGAGGAGCTGTGTTCCTGGTCCAACAATGAAGTTGAAACTTAAATGAGGATTGTATGTTTTAAGACAATTGGAAGTCCAGACATAAGGGTCCCTTTGGACCACCAGTAGAAGGAAAGAAACAGAGAGCAAACAGCAAAACCTCTACCAGATAGAACCCAGATCACCAAATGCTATTAAACCACCAAGCCAGCCCCCTGGCTTACAGGCTCGCCTTAAAACAACAACAACAACAACAACAACAACAACAACAAAAGGCTAGAAGGAATCAAATGTGTGTTGGGTGGGGGCTGTGAGCGGGTGACCAAAGGTAGAGGGTTTTCCTTGGAGGAGGGCATTATGGGAGAACAAAGCTGTCTTGAGTTATAAGGCTGGCCTGAGCTGAGAGTAGGTCAAAAGTCCCAGGAACAGTAGCCTAACTAGATGTGACAGGTTGGGCCAGCTGACATTTTGTGCAACTTGGTCAGGGATTCTGTTATGAGAATAATCTACGAGACAAATAAGAGCGTTGGAGGGTCTTTGGTCTCAGCAAGGTGGGGGTGGGGTGGGGGTAGGATGCGAGGTAGGGGGTGTCATTCTGAAATCTGTTAGTCACACGAGGATGGTTGTTCTGGACAGCAAAGCTGGGCTGGGAGACCAGAGGACAAGACTGTGAGGCACACCTACTTGTCTGTTGTCTAGATACTCAGTAACAGCCTCCTGGTGACCCTGCTCTAGGCTTGCTAGGCACCAGGTTAGCGTGGGCTTCTGGTGGACTGAAGCCTCGTGTGGGAACGGGGCAGTGGAGTGGCTCAACCCCTGCTCCTGCCAGCTCTGTTCTCCAGCCTGAGCGGTGTTTGCCTCACCCCGCAGCCGCCAGACTCCACCCTCCTGTCTTCCTGTCGCTCAGGGTGACTCCCTAATGACTATAATCAGAATGTGTGCGGAGAGGCGAGGGAGGCGCAGTGAGCGGAGAGTGCTTCCCTAGCTACCCAGTCCATTAGTGGGGCAGCGGCCTGTCACAGCTGTCCACGGGAAGATGGGGCCTAGACTGGCCACGAGGACGGGGACGTGGGAGGAGAGCCGGTGCCTTCCCCACCCCTTCCACTCTTTCTCGATTCCTGGGTACTCCGGCTTAGGAGCTCTGCTCTAATTATAAATGGTTGGCCAGGGCCCGTAATTAAAAATAAAGCAGAAGACAGGCAGTATTGTCTCCTAACATGCTTTTAATTGGTGGAGTTAATTTTAACAGAGCCTAGCTAGTGCTGGAGAGGAGGGAATTCCAGAACGGGGGCTTTTGCTGGCATCCCCCAGAGTGCCCGCCTGGTGCTCTACCCAGCTGCCTCCCCATCAGCCTGGAGTACTCCCTGAGCCCTGGGCTTTGTGTCTGTAGCTTCTGTTCGTGGTGCAAGGCAGGCAGCTGGAGGTAAGATGAACAGAGGAGTGAGAGGCAGGCTGTGAGCAAGGGCGGGGCCCAGAAACCTCTCTTTTGCTGGATTCTCATTCTTAGAATCTCTTTGCCATTCTTCTAGTCCGGAGATGGCAACCTGCAAGGAGGAGGAAGAGGCTCTCAGCTGGCTCAGAAGGCTGGGTAATGAGAGGTTCTTGGGACATTCAGGGGCAGGACAGGAAAAATTACAAGCCACTTGTAAGGTAGAATGGAAACAAAGAAAAAGGCAGAATAGGAAATCCGGGCAAAAGGAGCTCACCCTCTGCCCCACACCCACACCCATCTCTAGCTCCCCAGACCTCCAGGCCCCACCCATTCCTCTCTCTGGAAACCCCCCACCCCAGTGGACTTGGCCTCCAGAGCTAGATGCAATTTTCTCTTTTAATTTCAGCTGAAGGTATGTGTCTCAATAGAGCCCAGGCTGGCCTGGACCTCACTCTACGTAGACCAGGCTGGGCTCAAATTTACAGAGATCATTAGCCTGCTTCTGCCTCCCCAGTGTTGGGATTACAGGTGTACATCACCGTGCCTGGGCAGTTTAGGCATTTTAACTCCACTAACAAGTTTCAAGGTAGGAGGATATGTTCAAATTTAGTTATTTTTAAAAAGATAGAGCAGGATGGCTCATCTACTAAAGGTGGTTTACCTCCCTGCCTGAGTTCCATCCCTTCCTGGGACCTAGCTTCTTTAAATGCTAAGAATCCTGGCCAACCTGTAAAGAAATCCCAGATCATAGAGCTGGAGAGATGAGAGCACTGCAGAAGGGCCCACGTTTGGTTCCCAGTACCCATGTCAGTGAGCTCACAGAGTTCTGACACATCTGGCCTCTTAGGCCACGCATATCCTCATACAGACCTATAACTAAACGTGAAATACGTCTTTAAAAAGGAATCTTAGCTCACACACTCAACCTCCATCTGACCTCCCAGGAGCTGGGACAGATCTGTCCCCATTCCTTCAGGATGTCTAGCCAGAAATCACAAAAGCAAAACTGTGCTAGTCTCTGGAGGGAGTCTTGTATGGAACCCAGGATGTAGCAGGTGCTCAGTAAAACCATGGCATACCATGCCCTACCAAGGAAGCAGTTTAGCTACATATATTATTTTTGCCCAGGTAGAACAAAGAAAGAGCCCAACAAGACAACCCTTTCTGTAATCAAAGATCCCCTCATCTTTGTGCCGGTCACCTGGGCTTCATCCCTAAATCTTGCCTGTTTCGTAAGAGGCAGCATAATGGTTTTGAAATATTAAAGCAATAATATGCTCCTATTGCCCAGTGGCCTCTGCACCCACAGTCAGTGGCACAGACACCTCTGAGAAGGGCAGCTGCAGTCAAAAACAAAGAAGTCAATTGAGTTGTAGAACAGATTATTTTTTTCAAACTGGAAACAGCCAAAGATACAATAGACCATGAGCCCAGCTTAAGAGACAATAAGTTTAGCTTTAAATTCCAAAAAGGGCTTAGTTTAAAACCAGGACTGATCATGGAATTTTGAAGTTAACCATTAAGTGTCTGGGGATGGGAGAGATGCTTCAGCGTTGGTTGTATGAATTAACACAGCTCTAAGGTACAAAAACCATGGATGTAGCATGCTTTCCCCTTCATGAAGTGTGTCTAATATGAGCCATGCTTCTAATAATACTGAAGACCCAGAGACTGAGAACACTGGGCGCACAGCAGCTTACTCTGTGCTAGGTGCTGTGCTGGGGGTTTGATGCATCTCATTTAACACTCCCAGCCTCATAAACTGATTACCCCCAAGAGCTCATGCAAATTTGCTGAATTCCTCCCAGCAAGAACAATGGGCCTCTGTCTTGTCTTTCAATCAATGCCATCATCCCTGTTTCTGTGGCTCCCTCCCTCATCTAGGATCTTGTCTCTGTTGTCTCTGCTGATGCTCTGCCTGCTTAGGGAAGTCAGTCAGTCCCTGAGGTCCTGAGGGCCTCGGGTAAGGTAATTACTTTCACTTCTGGGTCACAACTACATTCTCACAAGGCTTCATCTCTGTATTCCCTCCCTAGTTTATTTGTTTGTTTGTTTGTTTGTTTGAGCAGAGGAGAGGTACCGTATAGCGATCAGAACACAACCTGTGGGAATGGATTCTTTCTTTGCACTGTGAGTTCTGGGGACTGAACCCAGGTCATCTGCAGACTTGACATCCCAGGCCACCTGGGATGGGTTGTTGTCAAGCAACTTTACCAACGGAACCACTGGCTTTCATCTTTGTGCTTTTTTGAGACAGGCTCCTTAGCCCAGGCTGACCTTGAACTCACTCTGTAGCTGAGGATGTCCTTGAACTCTTGACCTTTCTGCTCCTACCTCCCAAGTGCGAGAATTATAGGCATGGTAATAATTTGCCATGCCTGGAGACTGAATCCCAAGATTTGTGCTTGCAAGGCAAGCACTCTACTGACTGAACGCCACACCCAGCCCACATCTTTACACTTTACATAGAGTTGCCACAATGGTCCAGTGCGTGTGTTTCTTTTTATGTTTGTAGGCAGAACAGTCTTCTCTAGGATCTAGCAAATGATTGGGACTGACAACTGTGACTGTCTGGCAGAGTGGATGAGTGAGGAAAAGCTTGCCATGGAGCTGAGCTGGGTGATGCTCTACTGTCTGAGAAGGACACCTTCTTAGGAAGCTTCGGAAGCCCAAGACAGAGCTTCAGAAGGAGTTATTGGATCTGTTCAGTTCTCCATTTCACTTTTAATTAATTAAAATTAATCAATTAATTAATTAGACACATTTTCACTTTGTAGCCATGTCTGGCCTGGAATTCACTGTGTAGACCAGGCTGACCTTGAACTCTAGGAGACCCTTCTGCCTCATCGTGTCCATTTTGGGAGAGGGAGATTGTAGTTATACCTCGCCTGGCTAGGTCCATTTTCTATTCCCTTGGAGATCATAGGTGAGTCTGTGGAGCCCAAGGCTGATGGCCTCTGCTTTTCTCTCCAGCTCTTAGGATGTTACAGCAGAGACAGGCATCAGAGAGCCGTCAGAAGGCTTTCAATACACCCCAAGCTCACATAACAGTCATCTTGGTCCATGGCCAGTGACCAATATGGAGGAAATACAGAGTGACCCACAGACAGATGAGCTCAAGGTTGGCAGAGAGGGAACCCAAGAGCCAAGGTCAATACTATTTTAGTTTTAGCTGGTGAGGTGACATGTTCCTCTAGGGTCAGCACTTGGGAAGTAGAGGCAAGAAAAGATGAAGGTTTAGGCCAACTTGCTCTATGTAGCAAGACCTTTCTTCAAGCAATCAAGCAAATTTACGGCATCTATTCTTTTTATTGTTCTGGGAGTTGAGCCAAAGCTGGATATGTTAGGCAAGTGCTTACGGTTGAATTGCACTTGTGTGTGTATATGACTATTTTATTTTTACATGTTTTTTACATGTTTATTTTATATAGTGTGTACATGTACACATATGTGGAAGTCAGAGGAAAACCTGAAGGAAACACTTCTCTCTTTCTTCCATAGAGGTCTCAGGGTTCAAATTCAGCCTGTCAGGCCTGGCTGCAGGTGCAGTTCTCCTCTGAGCCATCTTGCTGGCTTTTTTTTTTTTTGGCAGGCTTACTATATCACTCAGGCTAGTCTCAAACTCCTGTATTCATACTTGTTATCCCAGCACTTAGGAGGCTGAAGAACAAGAACAATAAGAGTTCTGGGCCAGGAGTTTGAGGCCAGCCTGTGCTGATCTAGGGCCCAGATCAATGCCTGTGTGAGAGAGGGCTATCCAGGCGCAGGGCAGGATCTGGCCTCTGCAGATTTCTCTTGTCATCTGAGACAGGGTCTCACTCTGAAGTCCTGGCTGGTCTGGAAATTGCCCTGTAGACTAGGCTGACCTCCAACTTACAGAGATCCACTAGCTTCTGTCTTTTGCACAATGTTGACACTATGGTCTGATTTGGGCATTAATTTTGATTTTCTAAAAACCATTGCATTAAAATATTTACTCAGGGGGGGGGGAGCTGCGGAAGGAGAGAACCTGGCTTTTCCAAGTTATCCTTTGACCTCCCACATGAATACACAGCCCCTATCCCAGCCCCCACCCCAAGTCTGCCCCCTCCTTCTCTCTATAAACTCAGTATCTACACTCCCCACTCCTGCCTGCTGATTCATGCTCTCCTAAACATCTTCCCAAGGTAAATGTATTCTGTGCATAAAGGCAGGATTATCTGTGGGGCTCAGTCTTTTTGTGGGGATGCAGGCTGTGTCTGGCTTGCTACAGCTGGTGGAGCCATTTATATCTGGTAAGTGTCCAATAAATACGCGTTGACTAAGCCTGTCTCCCTTGGTCTGACTGAGTGCTCTAATCCCGAGTCTTTTCTTCCTTACCCAGCTGCAGCCTGGGGTGTGGGAGTGAGGAAGCGGGTGTAAAGTCCTCTATCAATTCTCTCATTCCTGAATTGCTTGGTGGTGAAGCAAGCCCTGCTGGAGGAGCTCTAGTAACACATTCAAAGCCAGGAACGTGACACAAGCCCGTCATTACAGCACTAAGGAAGCAAAGACAGGAGGATGGAATTTGGGGTCAGCCTGGGCTGTACAACACCCTGACACAGATAAACAGATCTACTAGCTTCCTAGTGCTTTGGTAACAAATTACTACAAATTGGGAAGTTTCCCTATTTCCTCCTAACTCCCCCTACAGGCTGGATTTTCAAATCGAAAGTGGCAGAAGTCTCTAAGAGACTAGCGAGCATGCTCTGACATTCTCTGAAGAAGCCACATCTATGTTAAAGATCCTGGACTTGGCTTCGGCCATGCACTGCTGACTTGGGCATCCTGATTATGGAGAGATGGAATGTTTATCCATGTTTATTAAGTTATCTTAAAAGCCATTTACTATCAGCCTTGGTATCTGACCAAGCCTGCGAGACACTTTGAGATAACACTCTTGGAATGTGGTGTTAAGCTTGGCCCAGATCCTGCCTTCAGCAACCCTGCAGCTAAGGATGCCAGGAGATAACATCTGGGGTTTGGTGCTTTGTTTTGTAGAGAAGGTACTGAACCCAGGGCCTTGAACACTCACTGCAGGCTGGGTCCTAGCAAGCACCACATCCCTGCCCCTAAGATAACATCCGAGTCCTGTCCAAGAGATTTCCGGCTGTTGCTGCAGCTTGTTGGGCTCCAATCACCGGCTGGGAGAGTGTTGACTCTCGGCTCTTTTTTTGCCCTGTGACTGTGAAAGTTCTCCTGCAGCCCTAGAACATGTCAGTCGGGGCATAGTTACTCATACTTGGCTCACAGTAAAAGTTTTACTTCCTTGCGGCAAAGGTGTTGTTTCTACCTTGATAAGAAGAATCTGGGCTGGAAATAATTTCTTATCTCAGCACCAAGGAAGCTGAGGCAGGAGAATCATGAGTTCAAGGCTTGACTGGGCTTCATTTCAAGTTCCAGATCTGTTTGGGATGTATAGGAACCCCAATTTTTTTCCTTCTTTGTTTCTTTCTTTTTCTTTTTAAAGAATCTATTCCATACCTTGCTCTTAGCTTCTTGTGGCTTCCGGAAAGTCTTGGAGTTTCTTGGGCCTGTGGGATGGCTCAGTGGACAGGAGTGCTTGCTACCAAAATTAATGACCTAGGACACCTGGAACCCACCTGATAGATGGGGGAACTGACTTCCTTTTGTTGTTCTCTGGCTTTCATATGTGCACCATTGCATATACATACCTGGTCTCTTCTCTTCTCTTCTCTTCTCTTCTCTTCTCTTCTCTTCTCTTCTCTTCTCTTCTCTTCTCTTCTCTCTCTTTCTCTCTCCCTTTCCATCTCTCTCTCTCTCTCTCTTTCTTCCTCTCTATTTATTTTATGTATATAGGTGCTCTATCTACATGTCTACCTGCAGGCCAGAAAAAGGCCATTAGAACTTATACAGATGGTTGTGAGCCACCTGTAATTGCTGGGAATTGAACTCAGGACCTCTGGAAGAGCATGCAGTGCTCTTAACCACTAAGCCATCTCTCCAGCCCCAGTGACCACATTTTAACTTGATTACATATATAAAAGACTCTGTTTCTAACCAGTCACACTGGTGTTATTTGGGTGACTATGGACTTGGATTGGGAAGTGGGGTGGGAAGACAGTACTCAGTAGTACAGAGAAACAAGGGTCCAGTGACAGCAGAACAGACTTACCAATTACAGTGATAGATGGATGTGGGACATGTTGAGGCTGAGGATGGACAAGGGGAAGATGTAGGGAAACCTCTCAGGAAGCAGAAGTTGGGTAAGGAAAGGTGTTCCAGGCATGGAAGAATGGCCTAGGGTACACAGAGAACTCCCACGTCCTGGTGATGTAGAGCCAAAAGGTGGCCAAAGAGTGATGGAGACACGGTTGGGGACAGTTCTGGGGCTCCCTGGGCATCATGGAAGCCATCAGAAAGTTTCAGACAAGGAAACCTTGTTAGGAAAATGGGCCTTAAAGATAACCTCCATGTGAGAGGGGTGCAGGGATGCAGCTGAGGGCCAGCTAGGGGCTAGTCCATGCTGGCTGACTAGTCCGGGCTAGCAACACCAGGCACTCTCTGATGAAAAGGCTCGCTGCCAGTCTCTCCTGACTTTTTCCTGATTCAAACACCACAGACCCAGCACACAAACCTCACTTTGTATGTTGAGCCTGACCCTCTGTTTTGTTTATTTGTTTGTTTAAAATTTATTTATTTATTATATGTAAGTGCACTGTAGCTGTCTTCAGACACCCCAGAAGAGGGCGTCAGATCTCATTATGGATGGTGGTGAGCCACCCTGTGGTTGCTGGCATTTGAACTCAGGACCGTTGGAAGAGTAGTCAGTGCTCTTAACCGCTGGGCCATCTCTCCAGCTCCCTGACCCTCTCTTTTAAAAGTAAAATGAAAAAGTCATTGGAGATTCTGGAGGAGCTGGGCTCCCCTGAGCTTTACACATTGAGGCTTGCTAGCCCTTGTTTCCTGTGGGAATCCCCTCCAATGGGATAGTCTTCTCCTCTGTTCTTCCTTTTATAACCCCGGCTCCTTCGCTACAGTCTGGTTGGATCTGAAACTATCCCACAGTGCCCAGACAGTGAAGGAGCCCTCTGGCCAGTAGGCATTCCTTCCTGGGAACTGCGTAATGATCTTCTTTTCCAGAGCTAGGGAGATTCCCCCATGTACCAAGATCAGTGCCAGAGGCTGAGTGTTCAGACGTCACTCTGCAGGGCCCTCTTCCCTGGTCCATTGGTGCTAGGCTTGACCATGACTAATCTACAGCACAGCCCCTTGTCCATTGCCCACTAGCCCCTTGTTACATTTAGGATGTTGTGACTCAGGTTTCCTTTTCCAGTCTAGGTAGAGGAGACAGTCCACAGGCAACAGCAGAAACGAGTTTATATGATAGTACCAGTGTGTGTGGGGGCATCGATTGACAGTGGAAGTGCTTCTGGGCCTGGCTGTAGGACCAACCTACTGCCTGGTGCAGCAAGGGCGGTTAAGGAAGTCTGTACATTGGCGGTGGCTTGGGAAACAGACATTTCCTGTGGCATTTGAAACAGTTGCTCATAGATTTATACTATAGAAAACAATAAAACAAAACCAGCAACACTGAGACAGACAAGATGGTGAAATGCCCTGCTAGCACATTGTCCTGGCCCCTCTGCCGGGGCTTTCATTCTCTTTGAGATATTTTACAATGCTGCCTCCTGACTGCTGGATTAAAGGCATATGCTATATCATACCTGGCATCTCCTTTCCTCCTCCCTCTCCCTCTCCCTCTCTTTCTTTCTTTTCTTTGTCTCTCTCTTTCTCTCTTTCTTTCTCTCTTTCCTTTCTTTCTTTCTCTTTCTCTCTTTCTTTTCTTTCTCTCTTTCTTTTCTTTCTTTCTCTCTCTCTTTCTTTCTCTTTCTTTCTTTCTTTCTTTCTTTCTTTCTTTCTTTCTTTCTTTCTTTCTTTCTTTCTTTCTTTCTTTCTCTTTTGAGATTTGGACTTGCCATGTGGCCCAGGCTGGTCTCTAACTCTCTCAGCAGGCCTCTTGCCTCTGCCTCCTGCGTGTTAGGAATATAGGCATGAGCCATCAGCTCTGGGTAGCAAATATGTCCTGACTTTTCTCAGGGCTGATGTTTGACTACAAAGATGAAGGGAATCCAGTCCATTCTCTCAAAAGCCCATTGTCCAAGACAGAAGCAACAGGGAGGCCCCTCAGTGGCCAGCACAGGTTGGTGCTAAGGCTGCAGTTGGAACATGATTTGCCTTTTTAAAAACAAACAAACAAACAAACAAAATAGCATGAGTGGGGGACTCAGACAGGTGTTTCTTTTTTTATTATTATTATTAGATATTTTCTTTATTTACAAGTCAAATAATATCTCCTCTCCCGGTTTCCCCTCTGGAAAAAAAAAAGAAAGAAAGAAAGAAAGAAAAAGGAAAGAAAACAAAACAAAACCAAACCTTGTTCGCTACTGCCTTCCCCTGCTCACCAACCCACCCTCTACCACGACAGGTGTTTCTTATGTCCTAAATTTACCCCTTGAAAGCTCCATTATTTTGGCAAGCATTCTGAAGTGCTGAGACAAGGGGGTCCTTCTAGCACAGGAATAGTGACTTCCAAGCTGTCCTAGGCTACACAGTGAGTTCCAGGCCAGCCTAGGCTACACAGTGAGTTCCAGGCCAGCCTAGGCTACACAGTGAGTTCCAGGTCAGCCTAGGCTACACAGTGAGTTCCAGGCCAGCCTAGGCTACACAGTGAGTTCCAGACCAGCTTCAGCTTTATAATCGCAAATAAATTTGTGGGCTTTTTTTATTTAATTTTTTTTTAAAAAAAAATTGTGCCTTAAAAGCTTGAGAAATAAACAAAATGTGGTGTGCAGAGCTAAGTCTAAGCACTTAGTAAATGCTAGTCTGCTTGTGCTTCCTGGCAGGAGCTTCACAAGTGCTCCTGATGTCCTCTCTCACCCCCATGCCTGCTCAATGAAATCTAAAATGCCTTCCAGAGAGGGGAACCCTTTCATTATAGGGCCAGCTAGCCAAGGGCTCCTGGGTAAACAGCCTGGGACAGGAAAGCCAGAGCCAGCAGTCCCAGTGTGTAATTGCTGATGTTGAATTTCTGCTTGGAGAGGCTTCAATAGGAATACCCCCTCACCCATATGCCCTCAGAAAGCACTTTGCATCTCTGGCCTCATTTAATCCCCGCAGCGTCTATTTGGGAGGGCAGGAATCAGGACTGGCCTCATTCCATGGAGGAGGGACCAGGGCTTCTAACAGAGAAATCACCAACCTTTAGCAGAACCAATAAGACCAAACCACAAACTTGCTAAGGAGACAAGAAGGAAATGGAAGGGCTATGGAGCAGTCATTCTAGGAGGGAACTTGGGGAGGCCAAAAGTAGAGTCAGTCTAATTGATGACTGTCCTCTGCAGAGCCTGTGGAGGGAGGTGGGCCAGAGTTCTACCATTAATATGCAGTGTGATTTTTATCCACGTTGAGCCTCAGTTCCCCCTTATAGAATTGGGGATAATTGGACAGCTCAGTTAGTAAAGTACCTGTGTAGCAGGCAAGGAGCCCTGGCTTTTAATCCCTAGCATTGCATAGACTGGGCGTGCTGCTGTATGCCTGCAATCCCAGCATACATGGAGTCATGATGGAGTCAGCATAGATGGATTCAGGATGATCAGAAGTTAGAGATCATCTTGGCTATTAGGGAGCCAGTGTGGGATACATGAGACCCTGCCTCAAAGTCAACCCACCTGTCAATCAAATAAAACAATAGAATAAGATAAACCTCTGGACAAAGTGGTGGGTGCAGGCAGGCATCCTTACATGTTCACTAAAGAGGAGAGTGAGTAGAGTCTGTGCTCAGCCGTCATGTGTTAGAGTTGTGGGGTGGGACAAAATCGCTGTGGGACTTAGTGAAGTAGGATCACAGGCAGGTCTGGGGATGTCTTCCAGAGGCTGTGGAAAGGACAGGCCTGTTTTAGGGGTTTATTGCTGTGATCAGACACCATGACCAAGGCAAGTCTTATAAAAACAACATTTAGTTGGGGCTGACTTACAGGTTCAGGGGTTCAGTTCATTATTATCAAGGCAGGAGCATGGCAGCATCAGGCAGGCATGGTGCAGGACAAGCCAAGAGTTCTACATCTTCATCTGAAGGCTGCTGGCAGAACACTGACTTTCAGGCAGCTAGGATGAGAGTTTTAAAGCCTACACCTACAGTGGCACACCTACTCCAACAGGGCCACACTTTCTAATAGTGCCACTTCCTGGGCCAAGCATATACAAACCATACCAAGGCCTAATAAGATAATTCAGTTTGTTTGTTTTTAATTTTTTGATTACAGCTAGGGGTACAGTAAGGGAGCATGTGCCTTAATTCCAGCATTCAGGAGGCAGAGGCAGGCAGATCTCTGAGTTTGAGGCCAGCCTGATCTACAGACTGAATCCCAGAACATCCAGGGCTACACAAAAAAACCCTGTCTCAAAACAAGCAAACAAACAAACAAACAAACAAACACAAATTTTTATTACATTATTTATTTATTTGTGTGTGTGTGTATGTGTGTGTGTGTGTGTGTATGTGTGTGTGCTTACATGCCATGGTGCACATCTACAGCTCAGAGGGCAACTTGCAGGAATCTGTTCTCTCTTTCCTCCCTGTGGGTCCTGGGATCAAACTCAAGTCATCAGGCTTGGCTGCAAATGCTTTTACCCAGTGTGCCATCCCTCCAGCACTGACAACCTATATGAAGACTTGGAACAATGTTTCCTTCGGAGGATATTCGGCACCTAGGCTACAGCTAGAAGAAGCACAAAGGTGAGTTCCAGGGGGGCATGGGGTCCTAACTGTGCAAACCATAGGGCAGCACCTGCATGGTCTAAACCGATGGGAGGGTGGGCAGGGAGAGCTCAGCTATGTTCCCGTACTGGGGGTGGAACCATCATATTTCTTGAAAACAAATGGCTTCCTAGTTCCCATACCAGGGGCTGCATGTTTCTTCCTTATCTCCATTCTTTCTGTGACCTTCCTGGGACCTTACTCCAGTTCTGATGAACTTTCTAGTGGATTTTCCTTTCTGTTCCATTTGTTCCTTTCTCTCCTCTTCCCTTCTCTCCCCTCCCCTCTTTTCTTCCTTCTCCCAAGATGGTAATTAAATCCAAAGACTTGGGCATGCTGGGCAAATGCTCTACCACTGAACTGATCTCTACCTCTTGTTCTCTCTCTCTCTCTCTCTCTCTCTCTCTCTCTCTCTCTCTCTCT
>NW_022196906.1:37733396-37829612 GCF_008632895.1 Mastomys coucha | reverse complement strand
CTCCCTCTCTCCCTCTCTCCCTCCCTCTCTTTCTTTTTCTCTCTCTCTCAGTAGGGTCTTGTTATGTTGGGTAGTGCAGCCTGGACTGGGCCAGCACTCACCATCCTCTTGCCTCTGCCCCCTAGATGCTGGGGTTGCAGTTGCATCTGGAGCCTCCTAGTGTACTTCTCCTAATTTCCATGGTTTGGAAGAAATGCTGGCTTCTGGGAGGCCGAAGGTCCTCTCACTCCCGAGCCACTCAAGCCTTTGGTCCCTTTCTGCTTGCTTGAATCCTTGCCAGTTACCCCATCCCACCCTGCTGACTCCTTTCTGCTATCATTTAAATTGCTCAACTCACAAAACAAAACAAACAAAACCCTCTCTACTAGGGCCCCACCTGTTTCTTCAGATAACATCTTATCTTTCTCCCCAGTGCAAATCTCTAGACTGTGTCTCTCCCACTTGATCTTCATCTCGGTTACTTTTCAAGTCATTCAGAATTGGTGAGTCCCAGTGGCTTTCTTCTGAGGGTCACTACCAGTTCATTCGTTTAAAACCCAGCAGCCATTCTCAAGGCCTTTCTACTGTCAAAAGGCAGAATGACAACAACTTAGCTTTATTTTCAACTCTAGAATCAGGCAAAGCTTGTTCCATAAAACAGAGCAAGTATTCCAATGGCCTAAGTAAAGATGGTAGGTTTTACAGAGAAGGGCTTAAAGAGAGCCAAACCAAAAATCAAAAACAAATCAGTAATTGCAGCTCTTCTCCTTGTATGTGGGAGATGGGAGACAGAACAATAGGAGTGTAACCAATTGGCTAATGGTGGGTTACTTCGGGTTACCTTTCCTATGTACGTCTAGGGATTAAGCCAGAGGGAATTTTATTATCATGCCAGTTGAAACCAGCCTGTTTGGGAAGTTTGGCTGTTATCTCTCTAATCCTGATTTCTCAGAAGAGGAGATAAACAGCTTAGTTTCAGCTAGGTGATGTGGAGGTTTAGCGTGAGTGACTCCATTTTGATTTTCAGACTGCTGGGGCCTATGCAGAAGCTTAGCCCAAAACAATGTCTCCTCTAATTTTTATTTTAACACTGACTTAGGCAGCATTTGCCCATGAGGGCTTCTGCTCTGAGCAGCTGCACTCTTGGTTTTTCTGAGGCAGGGGCATACTGTTCTAATGGCCTTCATTTGCTAGTTGCTTTCCACCTTGAACCTCCCCGCCCCCAACCCCTGTGTTCCCCAACTATGTGCAGAGGCCTCTCTCTCCCTTCATTCTCAGTGTGAACTCATCCTCCTCGTGGCTTTAATTACCATGGAGAGGCGGTGACAGCTCTCTAGTGCAGGCTTGCCTGAGTGCAGGAGGCTGAGCTGCCTCAGAGCACCTCTGCATGGATGCCTCATGGGTGTCTACACTTTACTTGTGCAGACTTGAATACCCTCTCAACGTTAGCTAGCCTCCCTGTCTTCCTGATGTGGCCAGTATCCCAGCCAGCACTGCCTACCACTCGCCCATCAGAAACATGGACCTAGTCTTTTTGTTTTGTTTGTTTTGAGACAGTCTCTTCATTACAGCCCAGGCTAGCCTTGTGCTCACCAAATAGCAGAGGCTGGCCCTTGAATTCATGCTCTACTTCTGAAGTCCTGGGATTACAGACATGTGCCTCCATACCCAATGAGAGCTTGCCTTAAAAATTTCAAAACGCCAGAGACTAGCCTGGTCAATGTAGTAAGATGTTATCTAAGCAAGCAAACACGCACCCAAAACAAAACAAAAAGTCATTCATACACATTTGAGAGATAAAATCTGTCTTGCTCAATAGCCCAAGCTGTCCTTTAACTCATAATCTTCCTGCCTCTGCCTCCTTAGTTCTGGATTACAGGTATGTACCACCATGCCTAGTCATTACTATTCTTTTTTTTTTTTTTTTTTTTTTTTTTTTTTTTTTGGTATGTTTGCTGGACTGGGTGTTTTGTTTTGTTTTGACATAGGGTCTTGCTATGTAGCTCTGACTGGCCTGGAACTTGCAACATAGATAGGGCTGTCTTTGAGCTCATGTGCTCTTCTTGCTTCAGCCCCAAGCGCTGTACTTCCAGGCATGTGAGGCTTGTGGGCACACCATTTTTTTTTTTCAATAACTTGCTTGGTCTGCTCGAATCCCCAGAATGCCTCCTGTCTGCCTCTACTCATCTGTCTCTGAGTACCAATCTTGGATTAGTGTTTTTCTATTTTGATGGAAGAAATCTGGCTGGTTTTCGCATGCATGTGACAGAAATAGAATTATTGTTCTTTGGTCGTGTCCTGGGCTCTGCCTTCCACTCGAGCAGCGGCTCTTTTGAGTGGGAAATCAAATGGACGCTTCTCTTTGGTTTCTTGTGTCTTGCACACACCAGTGGTTCTGGGAGGTGTCTGCTGGCCTCCGCTGTGAGTGTTAATTCTGTTGTGTTCAGAAAGCAGCACTCCAAAGTGCAGAGCTCAGACACACTGAGTACTTTGAATGAAAAAAAAAAAAAGCTATCTTACAACTAAGCCTCTCCAAGCCTTTCCCACCTCCCCCTTCTCCCAAGGAAAGGGCTGTCTCTAAAGTCCAGTATCTGTCCAAGCCTGGGTCCTCTAGAGGATGACCTTACTAGACAGAACCAGAGTTGACCTTGATCCAGAGCCCTGATGGGCTTGGCCCAGGCTATGAGCTATTTTTATTTACTCAGTTCCTTTAAATGCTTCTCCCTCTCTAAATTACCAGCCTGCCTCTTCTTGAGATGGGTGTACAAACTCTTAGGTCTTCCAGCTTGGTCCTCCCCTTCCTGTGACACCTCATGGAGCAGGCTTGAGCCTTTTCTCTGCGAAGGTTTTGAGCTTCCAGAGAGCATGAGGTGTGTTCCCTTGGCCTCTACAAAACCATCTTTTAGTCTTTAAAAAAAATTTTTTTTTGAGACACTATCTCATGAAGCTCAGGTTGGTATTGAACTCACTATGTAGCCCAAGCTGGCACTGGGTTCTGAGCTCCTGAGCCTTCTGCCCCCACCTCTCGAGTTCAGATATGTACCCCATGATGCTGATCTTTATTGCCTAGATAGAGTCTCTCTATGAAGTCCAGGTTGGCTTGAGACCTTTTTTTTTTTTTACATTTATTTATCTTATGTGTATGGTGTTTTCCCTGCGTGTATGTGTGTACCACGTGTGTGCTGGTGTCAGTAGAGATAAGAAGGCATCTTCTGTCACTGGAGCTAACTGACAGTTGAGAGCCACCATGTGGGTGCTGGGAATTGAACTCAGGTCCTCTGGAAGAGCTTCCAGGGCTTGAAAGCACTGAGCCATCTTTCCAGCCCTGGAACTTGTTCTATAGTTCAGGCTAACTGTGAGCTGTTGGCAATGTTACCTCTGCTTCCCAAAGCTGGGGTTAAAGGCGGGCACCATCATGTCTAGCTTCATTCTCGGTGGGTCCTGGTGGCCCATAGCTGGGCAGAAGCTGGCTGGAATCGTCCAGAAGTCTCTATTCCACCTTTGTTCATATCTTTCACTTCTGAATCTCTTGGAGTGTCTTGCTATCCATGTAATAGAGAGGAGGCCAGGCACTGTTAAATTGAGCGGTGCTCCTGGAACACAAGTTCCATCTCTGATTAGTCATCCAGGGCTACAGTTCCTTATTCAGGAAATGCATATACATGTGAGCTACACTGAGTTTGTGTGATGCTGCTGCTGCAGTTGATGCACTTCCAACCAGCTCTATGCAGCCCAGGTTAGCCACAATACTGTGACCAGCTACAACTGTTTTTAAAGCAGCCCAGCTTGCCTCTTATATTAGAAACTTGAGTCTAGATGTGATGTTTGAAACTATGGCAGCTACCTTGTGACCATGAGGGTAGCAAACATAGAGGCCGTGCAGTCAGGGAGAGGCTGAGAGAGCAAAACTGGGCAAAAATGAAACAAAATTCACACACACACTCACACACACACACACACACACACACACACTCACAGAGAGTGGGAGAGAAAGGCAACAGTAATGTAATTCATCTGTCTTTAATCAACAGAAATAAAGCTAATAAACTCTTTTTGAACATGTAATTAAGGAAACTTTTTACAGTAATTGCTACTAAGCCAGGAGCTTCTAACCCTGAGTGTGTGCGACTATGTTCTTAAATAAAAGCCTTTACATTCATCTCTTCTCCATTGTGTTTTCAGTTTTCATAATTGTCTGTCTTTTACACATGTTGCCAGTGTAGCTGTATGAGGTATTCCTAGTTCCTCTGTCATTCATAAAGGTTCAACTCTGCATCCTCTTTCAGGGAAGAATAGAGTCCTAGTGGTGCAGGACTCTGGTCTGAGGAGGCACTGCTGGGACAGGGTGGCTTACAGAGTGAACCTCAGGCCAGTCTGGAAACTTAGAGACCCTAATTCAAAATGAAGAATAAATGTGTGTGTGTGTGTGTGTGTGTGTGTGTGTGTGTGTGTGTGTGTGTGTAGGGGAAAGGTGTGGGCATAGAGCTCAGTGGCAGAGGGTTGCTCAGGATGCACAAGGCCTGGGAAAAACGTAGGTGAGAGAGAAAGCTTGGTGCTCAGCCACACCACACTGGGTAGTTCCCAGTGCCAAGGGACAGATGTTCTGAGTCACCTCCTTATGTCTCAAAGCCCTCGTTTCTCTGTGCTGTTCCCATCTGGGCAAGGCCTTGGTGAGGTCAGGACACAGTGACTGTGACATATGCATGAAGGTAGAAGTTGCAGTAGGCAAACTGTACTAGACCTGGGAGTTCCCAGGCCTGTGTATGCGTGTGTACTGCTGTAGCTGGGCCTGATTGTGTGTGTGTGTATGTGTGTGTGTGTGTGTGTGTATTTTGACTTGGGTTGAGTAACTCTTTACTCATGGGATCTTGAGGTACTAGCAATTCGGGAGAGAAGATTTACCTCTTGCTGACAGTGCTTCCCTGAGATGTGACATTCCTGCTTTCTACTTAGTGTTGTTCACCTGAGCCTGTGTCTTCCCTCCTGGCAGGGCTTAGGTCCCTTGGTGGTCCCTGAGGAAGATGCTGATGGGACTCCTAGTCCAGTATTCTGTCACTGTGATGACCAGCCCTTCCAGGCTGTGGGCTGGTGTGAGAAATTAAAGACAGGCAGTGTGGGACATCACTCATGTGTTCCGGGGTCCTATCCACTGGTGCCATAAGGGACAGCCACTTGGAACTGGACTGGCCTAGACACTTCATTGCTCTTAGTAGGAGAAAAAGTTTATAATCTGGGAACTCTGGGTCCTAAAATATGAGTATAGAGATTTGGCTAGACAAGGATGCCTCGGCCTCTGAGGAGTCAGCAGAAGTTGCTGTGTGGTCCAAGTTGTTGGAATCCACAGGGGACCTGCACATGATACTTAAGGTGGGAGCTGGGGTGAACAGGAAGAAAGGCCTTGGGTTTGAATCTGGAGGCAAGTTGGGGATTCTGGAAAGCAGAGGTAGATGTCACATTAGGGTCACCTCTGATGCTTCTTCCATAACTTGATGGTTCAGCTTGGCTGATGTTAAGCCTGGGAGGCCAAAGGGGAATCCAGAAGTGCCTGTGAGAAAATGCAAAACCTACACATAGTGGTGGAGGTGGAGGTGGTAAATCCCTATGAATCTATGAATGCCCCTTATCCATCTCATAGGCATCATGCCTATATCCACTTTGAAGCCTGCCCTGTGTGGGGCACTGGAGGGAAGAAAGAGTCTCAGTGGACCCTGGGTCTGGGTGGGGGTTCCTCCACTCTAGGAAGAGCTGCTTCCTGGCCTGGCCCACTTGTGGCCGGAGGTAAAGTGTGTGTGTGTGTGTGTGTGTGTGTGTGTGTGTGTGTGTGTTCATAGCACTGCCTTGTGGATGCTAAGGGGATGAGCAGAGC
Organism: Mastomys coucha; assembly: GCF_008632895.1. Classification (NCBI taxonomy): domain Eukaryota; kingdom Metazoa; phylum Chordata; class Mammalia; order Rodentia; family Muridae; genus Mastomys; species Mastomys coucha. The sequence goes on along the minus strand of NW_022196906.1, from coordinate 37,823,767 downwards.
ACAAGGAGGCTGGTGAGAGGAGACTGGCAGATGTTCTGGAGGACATGGCTCTAAGTCTTCTACTGGAGTCCTGGGTTTTCATGCTAGAGCTCTATAGACAAGAGTAAAAAGGAGAGAGAGAGAGAGAGAGAGAGAGAGAGAGAGAGAGAGAGAGAGAGAGAGAGAGAGAGAGAGAGAGAGAGAGAGATTGGTTAAGGACAGCAAGTACCTTCCACACCTGGCAATTCCTTAGCTCATTTTAGCGCATACAGCTTTTCCAAGATGCCCAGAAGTGGTCCTCACTCTCCCCCTCACAGGCTCAAGGAAGCTCACATAGGCGAATGGCAGGGTTTAATCTGACCTCTCCTCTGTATCTTTGGCAAGGGAGCAGATAGAAGAGCCACCTTCCCTAGGGCAAGACAGGTGGCAGTTAACTTTAGAGACCGTGAAGGGATCTTCACTCAGCTCCTTACCACCCTGAGTCCTGGGGACGACATCTCCAGATGTCTCTCAGCCTCATCTGAAGTCCCTTTTTGGCTTCCCTGAGGTGCTCAACTTGAGGGACTGCTTTTGGTCTCAGGGTGTGGAGGCTGGGTACCCTTCCTAACCTTCCCAGTAGGGGGAGCCCTGGCACCTGGCCTCCAGCTCCTGTTTCCAAGGTCCCACAAACCTCAGAGTGGGAATAGTAGTCCTCTGCATTGCCCTTTAAAAACAATAGAGAGGGCCTTGGACCCATGACTTGCTGGCGCTGAGGAGGGTCTCCACCCCCACCACTCCCCGCATCCCCCTGCCAGGCTTACAACTTCTGGTCTCCTTGGGAATTGGATATAAAAGTTAGGCCATTCCTTGCCTCCTCCAAAGGAGAGCTTGACCCTTTTACCCTCCAGGTCTGGAAAGAAATTAGTTCATTTAAAGCTGCCCAGGGGTCCTGGGAGCAAAGGGCACCTCCAGGAAGGGAAGGAAGCCCTCACCAACGTTTCAGCACAACTCTACTCGGAGAGCTGATCTTTGGGGCAGCGCTGCTTCCCCTCCCCCTCCCGCCCACTTGCCCTGTGCCTGGCCCTCCGGTGGCCAGCACGGTTGGAAGTTCAGGGAAGGCTGGCGCCGGTTGGGGATGTCGGGAGGCAGGGATTTTTCTGGTCATTTTCTCTCTCAAGGTAGATCCCTCAATGTGGTCCACGATCCTGCTACTGAAGCAGTTACTGCTGACCACGACTGTGGGATGAAAGAAAGGGGTGGGAGAAAAGGGACAGAGGTAGGATGGGAGTGACTGAGAGCTGGGCCGAGCTCGCGCGGAGGCGGGGTGATGGTGGTGGAGGTATTGGGGTGCTATGTTTGTGTGCCTGGTATGGCAGCTTCCAGCCCTGCTTCTCGGGTGAGATTAATTGACACTCGCGTTAGCATAACAAAGGCCCAGGTGTTGCAGGCTTGGGCCCCATTTCTGGCCTTGTATCACCTCATATGGCTGGGGGCTACTAACTGGAAAGCAACTAACTAGAACATCAGCCTTCACAGGCGTTTCTGTGGACAGCACTGGTCCAGTCGTTGGACACCTGGTGCTGCGCTTGGAATTGGGGTTTGTAGAGTCAGGAAGCTGAGAAAAGATGAGATCCTGTTATGGGGAGCCTCTGCTCCAGGGCATCAGGGAGCAGTATGAGAAGAGGAGAGGTAGAATCCAGGGAGGATGGAGGGGACCGTCTGGAGCCAGTGCTGGGCACAGGGGATGAGGAAGGTGGATCCCAAGCAGAGGGTAGGCTGGCAGTGTGGAACGGTGTGGCTTGGTGCTAAGCCACATCCCATCTTCAAACTGAGATCAGTCATGTGGTATAGCAGAGACAGGCTGAGGGACATAGGCTAGCTTCATGGCCCTCCATGCCTCCACACATGTCTTTGGGACATTCCTTCACCTCCCAAGCTGGGTCCCTTGTTTGGTAAAACAGGGCCGTAGCACCTCACAGGAAGCAGTGAGTGGCCACATTTGGCTGCGCTGCACGACCTCTGAGGTCTTGCAGTTCTGTGAAATTATACTGTGTGCCTTCCTAAGGAGGGTTGGAGACAGCTAACCTGTTATTTTGCAAATGAGAGAACAAGCTTCCTGAGGCTGAGGGACTTACCCAAGTCATGTTGTCCCTGGAGATCCCTGACGTTTCAAGTCAAGAACAAGTTTCACAAATGGCCACTCAGCCCTACCGCGTTCTATTCATCCAGACACCATCATCCCCTAGGGGACATGGGACGGCCTTGTGGGAAGGTAAGAACTAGTTTCACGTGTGGGAGCCAAGCTAAGGGCACGGGTGATCCAGCGTTGAGGGGATACGGCCAAGTGTTCAGCAGGGTTGATGGAGGGCTTTGTCATGGCCACTGTGTTCTTTGAGGTTTAGGGAATGAGTGGAACCTTCCCATGGCTTGGGGGCCAGAAGGGGGATTTGGGGGCTTTTCAAGACAGCAGCAGGCTTTATCCCTCTGCACGCCAGAGGACCTAAATAGTGAAGTTAAGAGCAGCAATGTATCAGGTACCTATTGTAAGATAAGCACAGTCCACTTGCTGCCTGCATTCTCTCCTGTAACCCACCCAATAGCCCTATTTAAAATGTACCATTACTCTAGTGCAGAGAGGTTCAGTGCCTTCTCCAAGACCACAGAGCCTACTAGAGGACTGGCTGTGTTAACTTTACAGCTCATTTTCTGAACCCCTAGCCCAGGGATCTTCCAGGCACACTCAGCCCAGGCTGCAGCAACAAGAATCCAGCTGACCCGGTGCTTCCCAGGGTGGGAGCATGGAGGACTCTGGCCTGTCAGGGAGAGTTACAGTCATGGGGAGGGTTGCTCTGACAGATCTTTGATGGGGGGGAGCCAGCTTTGATCTCCTTTTGAAGTTCTGGCGCTAGGACCAGTGACTTCAGTGGGGAGAGTATGTGTGGAGGGGGGAGATGAAAGGTTGGGCTGGGGGGGAAGGCATAGAGGGAGGGCCTTAGGGGAGGGGTCAGGAGGATGGAACAGATGTGTGAACAAGAGGAGGGAAGTCAGGCAGCTGGGAGAGAAGAGAGGCTGTGGGAAAGTGGCTGGGTGGAGGAATGATACTGAAGGCAGGCAGGGACATCAGAGCAAGGCCAAGGGGAGGAGAGTGGTGGAATGGCGGGCAGGGGGGAGAGGCAAGAGAGAGGGGACTAAGATGAAGGTTGTGGGGCCCTCATTTTCTATATCTTCTGGACTCAGAGAACAGTACAGAGGTATCCCAGCTCCCCCAGCCCCCAAGCCGTAAGTCCCTTTTGTCTCCCAGGCAGAGGTTCTCAAGCTGGCTTGGCCTGGGCTGGTTAAGGTACCAGTTCCAGCCTGCGGCCTCCTGGAAGGTACCAAATGGTCCCAAGGAGGGAGGGAAAGCAGGCAGGAAGGATCTCACCTTGAGACTTCTAATAGGGGTCTATGGCCCAGGCCTGTGCCCTGTCAAGGGGAGGAGGGGGGATGGGCCCATGCACCTGTTCCTGTCTGACATTCCAGTTTTGGCTGTCAGGCTGCCTGAAGGCATGCACGTGAGAACGTGGAGGGAAGGGGCTCACAGGCAGAGAGGGCTAATTCCCAGCTGCACAGCACCCTCCTCCCCAGGTCACTTCACAGCTCATTCTTCATGTTCACCCCATCCCCCACTCTTTAGATCCCCTATGAGCACTCACCCACTGGCAGCTCCGCCCTTGCCCAGCACATCCTAGTTTGGCTCCTGGGGCAAGGGCCTCTCTGGGCCAGGGACAGTCACCTCCCCCTCCACGTGGGAATGTTTAGCAAGGAAAAAACCCTAGAGGAGGCAGCAAAATCTGTCCCTTTCCTGGGCTCCTGCCAGGAGCACCCAGGATTAATTTGGCCCCATCCCCCAAGGACTTCAGAGAGCCTGGGAGGGCATCCAAATTAGGATTTATAGGATTATCAGCTTTTCTGCACATCTTCCCCCAACCCCCAAAACCTGTCTCCCCCCCACACCCCGAGCCTCAAGCCTAGAGCCAGACCTCACAAGAAGCTGCATCAGCCCCTGGGAGACTAGGAGGGCAGGTGGGCACCTTCCCCTACCCACAGCATCCACTTCTGGTGGGGTGATGAGGCGCTAGAACAGGCGACAGGCACATCCCAGGCTCTGGAAGAACGGTTTGCATGGGGCCCATATGAAGCCTAGCTTGCCTTTGTTGTTTATCCTACCAGGCTAGAGGTCCAGTCCTATCCACCTGTATGGGGATGCTGGCTTGCTGAGACTTAATGAAATGTAGCACCAGAGGTTGAGGGAGAGTTTGTGGCTTATGAACTCAGCTGGCTGGTAGGAGTGAAAGACGTCTTACAGGGGCCCCCACAGAAGTCCCTTTTGGGAGCATCTTCAGCTGCCAGCCCTCACTGGACCTATGAGCTGCCAAGCCCATGGCACCTCTCATTTTGCTATCTGTCACTCCTGGCTCATTCTTCTTCCTCCATCCTGTCCAAACTAGTTCAAGCCCAGGGATGCTACACCAGGCACTTTCATCTGCAGTCAGAAGGTGTCTTTTGTCCCTCAGGGAGGCTCCTTGGACCTTCCCATCTCCTCCAGCCAGTGTTCAAGGTACCTCTGCTCTCTGACCTCCCTGTGACGTGTAGTATCTTCCAGGGCCCTGATGTAGTATCTTGAGGTCCTGATGGCCATCTATCCCTGCCCATCAGCTCTTTTCAGCCTATGGGCTCAGAAATCTTGGCATGCCTATTTTAATGGGTACCACTCATGGGCTAGGGACCACCTCAGCCTTGACACTCTCAACACCTTGTCTGGTATACACAAGTGCTCAATGAGAGTTAATTGAATTTAACAGTTCAGTTGGGCTGATGGAGGTCAAAGAGAAAGGTGGGTGGTGCTGGGGACCTCTTGGTGAGAAAGAAAGATGGGAAGACATCTGGGTGTCTGGTAAGGGCTCAGGGGCCATCTGTATCTGTGATGCTGGGAGCAAGCTACCTCATATGGATGTGAGGGCCACCGGGGCAGGAGGGAGCTCTGTAGATCATTGGGTCCACTCTTCTCTCTTCACATGCTTAGGGAGAGGGCGGACTACATGCTGCAAGTCTTGGAGGTTGGTGGTAGGAACGGGGCTGTATTCCAGACCTCTGGTATCTTGGTCTCCTACTGTACCCAGCTTCTGCCCCTTCCCGGCTATGGGGACCCAGCTCTGTCCCCTCCAGGCCACCATACAGCAGGGCAATGTGCTGTCAGAAAGGGAGAAGGTGCAGGTAGGTTGTACCTGTTGTCCCGAGCTGGATGAGAGGCGAGGGGGTCAGTGCTAAGGTGGGCTCAGCTGAATGGTGGCATACTCCACAGCTTCTCCAGGCCCCAACACAGTGGTCTGTGACCCTGGTATGTGTTCCAGGGCTGAGGTGTCCAGCTCTGCATAGTGGACGTCACTGTCTACCAAGCAAGGACTCTGGGTATTGGGCCGAGGGCAGAAGGGGGCAGACCCAGGTTGCAGGGTGAGACGGGAGGGGTATGTGTGTGTGTGGTGGGAGTGGAGGAAGGAGTAGAGGAGTAAGGATAAGAGGGAGTCAGAAAAGCAATTCATTAGCAACAACAGAAAGCCAAGATGTGGAGAGATGTTTTCTGAAAACAGACCAGAAGGCATTTATATGCTCTGCTAAACTTGTGTCCCTTCAGACCTCTGGTTCTCAACCTGTGGGTCATGACCCCCCCGGCAGTTGAATGACCCTTTCACAGGGGTCGCATGTTAGATATCCTGCATATCAGATATTTACATCACGATTCACAACAGTAGCAAAATTACAGTTATGAAGCAATGAAAATAATTTTATGGTTGGGCGGGAGTGGGCCACCACAACATGAGGAACTGTGCTAAAGGGTCGCAGCATTAGGAAGATTGAGAACCACTGATTTAGATCCTGGGTGTGGGTGGGAAGAGCCAATGGGTCTCCTGTCCCTACTGTGCCAGGCTCTAAGGAGGACTCAGATCTAGCCTCTCATTTCTCAGAGGGAAGAGAGGGGCTCTGATGTGCCTGGGGTCATGGAAACTCTCAACAAGCCGCTGCAGACGCACCTGCCTTTGGATCTCAGCTGAGCCACTTGCTACGGCTTGCCAGGTGGATGGTTCACCCAGACTCAGTTTTTCATTTGTGACATGGAGACAGGAAATTTATGAGCACTATCACTTCTGTTAGCGCCCAAGGCTCCCCTCCTATCTTGGGCTACATGCAGCCACTGCTTTTCTGGGGCTCTCCGCTTGATGTGGAAATTACCAGAAGCAGCTGAAAGGCAGACACCCTCCCCCATCTTGGCTGATAATTCAACACTGGAGCCCTGCCAAACCCTGCTTCCCAGGCCTCAGTTTCCTTTTCACTGAGGTCTCTCCGACTCTTACCTCTGGCTCTTTCTCCCCAGCTCCCACTCCGCCAAGACTCAGTGTCAGGCTTTGGGCAGATAGACTGCCCTGTCCATGGATCCCAAGAGGACAGGACACACAGTATAGAACTAGGCATCCATGCAATTGGAGGGTACCCCCTTCTAGGCTGGCCCTAGATCATGCCTATTCTTGGTTGGGTCATCTGAGCAGTAGGTGAGGCCCAGTGTCCTTATTTTGGTTGCTCTTTAGAAATGCCCAGGTGGAGGCCATCAGTGCCTGAGGTCAGGGACATGGCAGAGCTAAAATTAGTGCAATTAGCTTCTGATTTGTCACAAGTGAAAGTCACACCCTGGCACCTTCTTCTACAGCCTTCTGTCCTTCCAGAGCCTGGCTGGAGTTGGGTGGTAGTGGTGGTGGTGGAGGTGGGATCTTTTCCAGATTCCAGACAAGAGCTCTTGGAGGAAATTGGCCAGAAACAGGGGAGGGGACTGAATTGACCACTGACAGACAGTCTGGGTCCCACTCATGAGCTCAAAGGCCTGGAGGGTGGCTGAGTATGGGAAAGATGAACGAAGGCAAACGGGGAAGTCTGCATGTGGTGATCATAAGGTGCAGAGTACATTACTGAGCAGAGGGTAGCTGCACACTGACATGGTGTGGAGCCATCCTGCTGAGTCGAGGATCAGTCATGTAGCAAGCATCCTCATTTCACATCCCCTCACCACAAGGGGACAGGGCCTGGGGTTCCAGTGAGTGGCAGGCCAGGGGTGTCTGGGGGACACCCAGGCTCCATAGAGTCCACCAAGATTTTTGTTGAGAGCCCACCAGAGGATCGGTAACCTCTCTGTAGGTCCTTCCCAATGACTACCATCATACAGGGCCACTGTGCCTCTGACCCTAGGGATGCAGGAGATGGAGGGCGGGGTGTAAGCAAAGGTAGTTTGGGAACACCCTGTCTAGGTAAGTGGAAGGGAGAAGGGGTATTCGTTTAACAGTCAAAGACTGGGGGCTGTGCTGTGAGCCCTGAGCTCCTGAGCACATTATCTAAAAAAGGTTTAAGAAAAATGCTCCCAGAGATGGACAGAAAGCTGTGACCAGTGGTTCCTGCTGGGTAATGCCAGGGGCAACTCAAGAAAATTGCACTGAGGGTGGAATAGTGATTTGGGCCTGGTTTCCTCGCTGCTGGATAGTAAGGACTCCAGTCCCAGCAGAAAGTAGGGCATAGGTGTGGTGATGCCGATCTGTAATCCTAGCATTTGGGGAGCAGAGGCAGGTGGTCAGCCTAGTCTACATAGGGAGTTTCTGGACAGTCTGGGCTACAGAATGACATCTTGTCTCTAAATACAAAACAAATTAAGCTCCCCAACCAACCAACCAAACAGGCCAGTAAGATGGCTGAGTAGGTAAAAGCTTTTGTTCTGCAAGTCAGTGGCCTGACTTCAATCCCTGGGACCAGGATAGAGGAGAGAAGGGATCCCTGAATGTAGTCCTCCTACCTCCACACACATACCATCACATTACAAAGACATTTAAAACAAGCCAGTAGACACTCCCTCCTCCCCCATAACTTGGCAAGTATCGGAAACTCTAGGCCAGCCTTTGCTATGCTGCGAGTTTGAGGTTAGCCTAGGCTAAAGTGGACCCTATCTCAACAATCAAGGAACTCCAGAAATAAGGTCAAACCAAAGCAGGCACAGAATCCCCAACACAAGGTGGCAGCCAAGTTACTATTTCAGCAGTGATGACCTGGGAGAATGTGTTGGTGGAGGGACCCTCTGAGACACAAGGAGGCACCTGAAACATGCAGGGAACAATGACTTCGGTGGGGGGGGGGGCACCAGAATTGGCTTACTGTGAAGTCATGTGGACACTAATACACAAAGAGTGAGCCAGTACTAGGAAAGCTCAGGGTGAGAGCCAAGCTTTTGGTAGCTTCCTAAGAAGCTCTTCTGCAGTGGAGAGGATCAGCTGAGAGGCAGGACCAGAATTCACAGAGACCCAAAGGGCTCTGCTGAGGGTGGGGCCTGCTGTAAGGAGGTAAGAACCTTACTCCAGCAGAGGTCCTAGAAGCTAGACCCCCCAAAAAAGGGCAGAGGGGACCCCTTTTCCCTATGAAGAGCTACTACTGGTCCACACTGGAGGCTACCTCAGAGACCTCTTCTCCAAGCAACAACTCTGGCTGCAGGCTGGTAATGATGAGGGTTTACAGCTTCCCATGCCACAGCTGGGGACACGCTGGACCCAACGGAAGAAGAGGAATTACATCTTGAAGTACGGAATTAGCCAGCAGGCACAGCAGAAGAGATGAAAACTCTTAGATTTTATTTTTATGGAGTCTCTTTGGTAGCTTGGGTTGACTTCCAACTTTCTGTCCTCCTGTCTCAGCCATCTGAGTAGCTGGGATTACTGGTGTATACTACCACATTCGACTTTAGGATGGAGTTTGAGGACTCTGATCCAGGGGACCAGAGCAAGAACCAGATAAGCAAGACATAGACTTTGGGGGCATTTTCTCAGAACCTGGGATTTGACACTCTGGATCCTTGCTACGATTTGAGTGTGAAGTATTCTTCACAGACTTATACATTGGAGCACTTGGTCTTTAGCTGAAGGATTTGTTGTTGTTGTTGTTGTTTTGAGACAGGGTTGTCCTGGAACTTACTCTGTAGACAAGGCTGACTTTGAACTCATAGAAAACTGCCCACCTCTGCCTCCTGAGGGCTGGGATTAAATGTGTACGCCACCACCACTTGGCTAGGATTTTTTTCTTTTAAGTTGTATTCAGAGTGTGTCCCTGAGGCTGAGCCTTGAAGGTTAGACCTGCTTCTGGGTTCTTCTTTCTGCTTCCTGGTTGGTCATACTATAAGGAGGAGCTCCTTTGCTCCCATGTTTCTCCCACCATGATGGACTGTACCTTCCTAAACTGTGAGTCAAGATGGACCTTCCTCCTTTGCTTTGGTTGGGTATTTTGTAACAAGACAAGAAACTAACAGAACTCCAGAGGATAGGTAAATTTGCCTAGGGCTGTGACCTGTCCTCCACACAAGATTGTAGTTTTGGGATTGACACACTAACAATACATTGGTTTCTTGGTCTGTGGGGAAAAAAGAGAAGTGGAAATCAGGGCAGCTGCCACCTATGAGGCAGGGGGTATATCGCAGGTTGTGACTCGTTACCCTGAAAGACCTGAAGGATACAGGCAAGTGCTCCCTATCTTAAGTCTACTTAATGTGTCAGTCTAGCTTCTGTAGAAACCAGTAGGTTCTACAGGGTTGGTGGCTGATGTGACCTGAACGTTGGTATCCTCTAGGTCTCATGGTGGAATCCCGAGGTGAGATAGCAGGAGCTGGGGGGGGGGGGTGTCTCTGGGGATGAGTGGGAACTCACCCACCCGTCCATTATGCAAAGGGCATCAAGAGAATGCACCATCTAAGAAACACGTGGTGCCTAATGAGCACTGAATTCTGCTGTGATTTCATTGGGGACTTCAGAACTGTGAGGCACATGAGGTGTTCTTTTTTGTTTTGTTTTGTTTTGTTTTTTTCAACAGCCTGGACACCGTGGGATAGCCAACTACTTACTTTGAGTTCAATCAACTCTTAGTCTCAGGTCAGCTGCTGGAACAGTCTCTCAAATGCCAGCCAAAGGACCAGCCAGTTTGGGAGCAATACACTTAAAAAACAGCTTTTGAATTATATTTCCTTATGTGTGTATGTGCACTGGTGCATGCAGCAGGCTACAGAGCTTGCGTGGAGGTCAGAGGACAACTTACAGAAGTCAGGTTTTTTTATCCTTCCATTGTGTGGGTCCCAGGGATGAAACTCAAGATTTCAGGCTTGGAGGCAAGTGCCTTTATCTGCAGAGCCATCTTTCCAGCCCTTCGGCAATAGTTTGAAAGGCCTCTAAATGGTGTTGTGTCCTTTACAGGAAGAATGCTTGAATCTGTGAAGCAAAGTACAAAAGCCAGCAGGAGCGAATTCTGTCACCCCTAGTACCCAGTGGTGAATTTTGTGTTTCCATCCCTGTACTTGGGGCTCTGCAAGGCAGAGGGTACCATTGATCCAGACCCTAAGGCTGCTGTCTGGCTACTAGAATTCTAGCAAGCAAGGTGGGGAGTATTGTGTTGGAGAGTAATTGATCAGCAGGAAGAGACCAGCTGCAGTTCTCTGTTGAAGACAAGGGATGTTTAGAACCTAACCTTGATCCCTTGATCTCCGTGGCACATCTTCTAGTCTGACTGTGTGACTGTGAACGAAGACAGACAAAATGCCTGGGTAAGAAGGGCATGTTTAAGTTGGGCAGTGGTGGTGCACGCTTTTAATCCTAGCACTTGGGAGGCAGAAGCAGATGGATTCCTGAGTTTGAGGCCAGCCTGGTCTACAGAGTGAGTTCCGGGACAGGGTTATACAGAGAAACCCTGTCTCGAAAAACCAAAAAAAAAAAAAAAAAAAAAAAAAAAAAAAAAAAAAACCAACAACAACAAAAAACCAAAGACCCTGAGCCCAAAGACCCTGAGCCCTCAGGAATGGGGGGTCTGATCATTTGCCAGCTTAGCCATCAAGACTTGCCAAGGAGACAGTTGAATGAAGCTAATAGGCACAGAAGTAGCAAGTGAGCTAAAGGTGGTGATGCGCCTGTTGGCCCAGCTCTTGGAAGATAGAGGCAGGAATCTCATACATGTCAAGTATGAGACATGTCAAGTATGGGCAATGTGAGACTCTTCTCAATAGCAGACAGAAATAAAACCAAACAAACAAGAATAAAGAATAGGAAGGAGAAGGTAGCATGAATCCTAAGGTCCTCGGCAGCCGGGGCTCTGTCTCTAATGAAGAGGGGCCCACAGACCATTTGAACTTGGGTGACCTGGACAACTCTGTGGTCGCAGGATATTGTCGCAGTTGGCTGTAGCCCTACCTGCCGCCCCCCTGGATCCTCCGACAGTGTTTGTGCTGTGGTCAAGCATGGCCCAGATTGGCTCATCTATTCATCAGTGAGGATTGGTCACTGCAGGGGAATTAATGCATCATGGGATGGCCACGTTTGGCTGAGTGTTCGCTACTGCCTGGCCAAACTGTGTTGGTATCCGGAGGTTTCCCAGGCAGTTCTCCTCTGGCCTTCTCTCCTTTCATAGGTAACAAGCAGTCTTCTGGTCAAGAGATGGCTCTCTGTTCCTGTATCTTTCAGCATTGTCCTCCCAGTGACCCCTGTATGTCTGATTTCACTGTGACACTGCTTCTTGGAGGACTGGAATTGACATAGTGGCTTCAGAATCCCCGAGAATGCTGAGTAGCATCTTCAGTTTCTAGCCTGGACTGTCTGCTCACAAGAATGAGGAGAAGGGGATCTTTCTTTAAAGGTAGGGCCCTACCTTCTCTCCCCCTTCTCTCCTGGACACTATGGATCTCCTGGGGGATCCTCCTTCCTAAGATCTAACCTAGAGCCCTGCAGTTTTCTAGTAGTACCCTGGATAAACTACTAGCCCAGAAATTTCTGCAGACATGCAGGGGGGTGTCACAGCCTGGGTTAGCAATCTTGGGTACATGTGCATCATGGACTTGGTTCATCTAGAGAGGAGAACTTGGGTCCACTCGGGTTAGGGCTACTGAGCTTGGATGTGCCTTAAGTTGCTAGTCCCCAGGCTCCCTGACATCTTCCTGGCCTCTCTGGAGTTCTGCCTCCACGAGCAGTGACTGTTCCCTGCGCCCCCCCTCACCACTTGTTGAAAGCAGAATTGATGACAATATCAATAATGTGACTTGTATACAAGCTGCTCGGACAACAAACCTGAGTATGGGGATAAATCTTTTCTTGGCCAGTAATTGCTCTGTAAGGCAAAAGGAATTACACTTTTCTTGGAAACAACAAGAATGGAGTTTCCTGCAGTGCCAGACTCGCCTTCCTCTGGAGACCTGCACACTCCACCCCACAGGCCATTCTCTCCAGCCTTTAGTCACACAGATGTCCTTCCTTGTTACACTGTCACTGACTCATACAGGACACAGGGTGGAGACATCTGGTCCCATCTCCTGCCTGTGACTGGTGAGCAGAGGTGGCTCACTCTGCTTTTGGTCCTCAAAGACTCTTGAATGGGGAAGCTTATAGAGCAATCGCTCTCAGCCTGTGGGTCATAACCCCTTCAGGGTCACGTATCAGATGTTTACATTACGATTCATAACAGTAGCAAAATTACAGTTATGAAGTAGCCATGAGATACTTTTGTGGTTGGGGGGTCATGAGGAACTGTATTAGAGGGTTGAAGCATTAGGAAAGTTGAGAACCACTGTGTTAGAGAATTCTGTCAGTCCAATGAAGCTGTGCTGGGGGAGGGTAGAGTGCTCAGGAGGAGGGAGGCTTCCAGCCATGAGTATGGGGTATCACGCCTAGTGGGGAAGGGGCGAGGAGTGTGTAGTAGGGCCTGAGGGATGGGCACTGTCGCTGATTGGGAGCTGCAGGGGTGAGCCTGGTTCTCCTCAGGGCGGTCCATGCCTGTTAGGCAGTAGGGGCAGCTGGCAGAGAACAGGATGGAGAAAGTCGTGGTGGGGATCAGGGCCAGGCGCAGCTGCCTCATTACATCACAGCGATTATTACGGTGTGCCTCGGCCCACTCTACGGGGGATCCTGCTGGAGTCTACCCTAGACTTTCCAAATCTCGAACCTTCATCCTTTCTCCCTGTGCAGCCGCCTCTGCCCCTCCTCCCTTTGTCCCCCACACTTCAGTCTGGAGGTTGCGGGAGAAGGATATAATGTTGCAGATCTTGGATGGGGTGTGGCTTTCTCCTCTGGAAATGCAGGGCCTCTCTACTCTGTTTTACCTTACCCACTCTCAGCGATCTTGCTAGGCTGGACAGGCAGACAATAGACCTGGGTGCTTCTGCACTTGTAGGAAGCTAGAAGCGGCGTGGGATCTACTGTAGGCTCCTGTCTCTTTCTTTCACTCCCCTACGTGTCTGGCCATGCTAGCCACTGTTCACACATAGAAAGCAGGGTCTCAGTGACCTGGAGGGTGAGCTGTGCTGTTCTCCACTGGGTGGTCTTGGCCAAGGCTCTCAAGTTCATTGAGCCCCAGTTTTCTAATTTATCCAGTATATATCAACAGAGCTTGTGGTTTAGATTGGTGTGAGATTAAATGAAATAGTGTTTGTAAAAAACAATTGGCAAGAGGCCTGTAGCCCAGCCAGCACTGTGCGCTGCCACTTTGGTTCCTTCTGTAGGAGCTGGAGGGGCCATGCTATGCAAATCTCCAGTGGGGATAAGAGTAGTAGAGGGGTTACCCTCTTTAGAGTCAGCTTCAGTTTGCTTCTTGGCTGGTGGTCTTTTGCACCTTGTGTTGTATCAGAAGGTTGAGGCTGGGCTGTTCTTCTGGGGTGTAGTTCCCCAAGAAAGGGCCGTGCCTGCCCCGGGGCCAGAATTTGGCATCTAAGTTGGGCCTTGGCTGGCACTTCCAGCTATGAGGGAGGATAGCTGTGCTGAGGAGACAAAGGCCTGACTTGGCTACCCGTGCCAGGAGAGAGGGTGTTATCTTTGGGCCCAGCCGCTCTGGCCTGGGTCTCCGGGCTGGCACCATATGGGTACCACCTCCAGTTCTCAAGCCTTCTGAAAGGAGCCGACCGTGGGCAGAGGTAGCAGCCATTCAAGTGGTGCTGGCCCTGTGAGCAGCTGGGAGCGGGGCCAGGCAGAGGGGCCATGAAGGAGCTTTCTGGTGGTTGTTAGAGCCTGGAGACTTGGGTGCTGAGCATAGAGCTGGGGGTGGTGCTTGGAGGACTGAGAACTGGGCATCAAGGCTGGGCTTAGCTCTCTTGGAAGTTCTATATCCCCTCTAGTACACATAGGATACAGGGTCGCTTGGCCAGAGTCACTGAAATGGGGGCTTCCTTCTCCCCATCCTTCTGGGCTAAGGATCTCTCTCTCTCTCTCTCTCTCTCTCTCTCTCTCTCTCTCTCTCTCTCTCTCTGTCTTTCTGTCTCTGTCTCTCTCCCTCCCTCCCTCCCCTTCCCTCTCCCTTTCCTCTCCTTCTCCCTTTTCCTCTCCCCTAGTCCTGCCATGTTCGTGTGTGTGTGTGTGTGTGTGTGTGTGTGTGTGTGTGTGTGTGTGTGTGACATAAAACACATAAGCTATGTATGGCATACACAGAGGTCAGAGGATGATGTGGAGTCTGGAGTCTGGTCTCTCCTATCAGCTTATGTAGGTCACCAGACTTGCCATCCCAAGTACCTTTACCTACCAAGGCATTTTATGGGCCTTTTCTTTTTTCTTTTTCTTTTTTTAATGAGACAGGGTCTCATGTACCCCAAGCTTGCTTCAAATTCCCTAGGTAGCCAGTGATAACCTTGAGTTTCTGACCCTGTCCCCCTTCACTTCCCAAATACTAGGAGTACAATACCATGCTGGGGTTGGAACCAGGGGCCTTTTGAATGCTAAGCATTCAGTGCAAGCTCTCTACCAGTTGAACTATATCCCCAGCCTCCAGCTCATTCCTTTGTCTGTCTTTTCCCTCTAAGGCAACTGGGCCTCGGAGGTGCTAGGCTATGGCTCCTACCATCCTTACCAAGGGTGGGTAGGAGGGGGATACCCCCAGGTCGTAGTAGGAGGGTTGGAGAGGCGGGTCTTCCTCCTGCTGTCTCCCCAGCTCTAGGTGGAGACCCTGGAAAGAAAGAGGGAGCTGTACAGATCATTCCATGCCCTGCTCCAGATGACTCTGCCCTGGAACCTGGTGGGGGTGCTCTTCACATATTCACCCTAACAGTGATAATGGTACCCTGGTAGGAGCCAGCCCAAGCCAGGCACTCCACAAGTGCTCAAGAAATGTTTTGCTATGGTACTGAGGCAGTCTTATGTGGCAGAGTAGCTTCCACACTGTTATGTAGCTAGGCTAGTCTTTGTTCTCGCTCTCTCTCTCTCTCTCTCTCTCTTTTTCTCTCTCTCAGTTTAATTTTTGCTCCCTTCCCCACTCTCTTTCTCTTTTCAAAAAACAGAGTCTTGCTAAGTAGCCCTTGCTGGCCTGGGACTCGCAGAGATCTGCCTACCTCTGCCTCCCAAATGCTGGGATTAAAGGTGTATGCCACCGTGCCCTGTTTGGTCTTGAACTCTTGATCCTTCTGCCTCCATGTCCAGAGCATACTACCTTACTCAGTCTATTTGGTGCTGGGCATTGAGCCCATGGCTTCCTGCATGCAATGGAAACCCTCTACCAATTGAGCTACATCCCCATGGATGGTTGGGAGGCAGGGAAAGAGGTTCTTCTGAGGGCTCTGGCTAGGACAGCCTAAGTTTGTCACTTCTCAGAGTGAGGCAGGGGAAGGCTTTGACTTAACCTGGAAGGACTGACTAGTTCATGAAGATCCCACACTCTCTTCAGGGAAGAATCCCTCCCTGAGGTTAAGTTTACTTAGTGAGACTCTGATTTTGAAAAGACTCCATTTTCCCCCAAACCAGAGATCTTGTCCTGTACTACACTAGGCCCACCTGAATGTCCTCAGGTGCAAGTTGGCTCTGCCTGTCCAGAGTTGGCTCCAGCTTCTGAGAGAGGGACAGGTCTATCCTGAAGTAACAGAATGAAGGTGAGTTTAGTACAGGCTCGAATGGGTTCCTTTGTCCCTGGCAGGGCATCTGAACGCTACTGTCCCAAGAGCCCTGAGCTCTGCTCCCAGGCAGCCCCGGGTGGCCAGAGTCTGAGATGTGGCTGCTCAGCACAGTGAATAGGGACTATAGGTGACGTGCCCATCTTTCCCAAGGGTCCTTGCTATAGTCCAGCCCAGTCTACCTTGGACAGTGTACGAGTCCTGTGAGTCTCAGTGAGAACTCCAGGGGCTACACCCAGGGATAGGGGAGGGAGAACACAGGACAAAGTGTGGGGCGCCGGCCATCTCAACCATCACAATAAATCATATTTAATGCAATATTTTTCAAGTGAAAGTTAATGCAGAAATCTATGATGAACAAAATAACATTTTAAGTAAAGAGAGGATCAGTAATAGCATGCTGAGCCATATTGGAGCCTGAGGCAAAGGGGGAAATCAGTCATTCTAATTCTGTCTCTATTTAAAACGTGGATATTTTGTGAATCCTAGATTTTTTTTTTTACACAGATTTTAATTAAAAAAAAATATTGTGTCTAAGCTTGGCATGAGGGTTGAGGCAGGAGAATGCTTTGGGTCCAGAACTTTGAGGCTAACCTGAGCAACATAGTGAAACACTGTGTAAAAATAGTAATGCTAACCATAATGAATGAAAGAAATGAGTTAAAATGTCATGGATGGTGATGACTAGAGTTTTGGGCTCTTTCATAAACTTTATCTCCATGGTCAATGGCCCCCAGTTAGTCCCAGTAGCTAGGTCCTGTGGTTCTCAACCTGTAGGTCATGACCCCTTTTGGGGGGAGTCACCTATCAGATATCCTGCATATCATATATTTGCATTGCAATTAGTAACAGTAACAATACTACAGCTATGAAGTAACAATGAAATCATTTTACGGAGGGGAAATGGGTAGGAGCTGTATTTAAGAGTCCCAGCTTTAGGAAGGTTGGGAACCACTGGGCTAGGGAAAGGTAAAACTGTAATAGCTATAGCAGCTCCACTGGGGCACAGTTTTCCTCACTGCAAATCGTGTGTCTACAAATTGGGATGCTGAGGAGGAGCTGAATCTCCTGCAAGGGCAAGTGCTTGCTTGGAGTTTAAGAGCCATAGGGGTTAGCAAGTGGGGTAGGCTTGTCCACACTCACCCACTGATGTCAACTCCTAACTGGCTCTTCTGCTGCCAGCGGTACAGAAGAAAGACAGCCAGAGTCATGCCAAAGATGAGGGCCATGGCCAATGCACCGCCAAGGAGCCTGGTTGCACTTCCTGGGCTCCCCTGGGGGAGAGGCTTTTCTGAAATCAAGAGACCACAGAGAGAGAGGGGGGAGGGATGGGGAGAGAGAGAGAGAGACAGAGAGACACAGAGAGAGACAGAGAGAGAGAGAGAGAGAGAGAGAGAGAGAGAGAGAGAGAGAGAGAGAGAGAGAGAGAGAAGGGAGAGAGAGAGAGAGACTCATGAGCCAGGGTAAGTCAGTAAGGCTGGCAAAACCCAGAAATTAAGGGAGTCAGACCCTGAGGCAGGAACCCCATGTCCCCACTGTACTCTGGTCTAGGAGGGTGATTGCCTGGATAGATGAGAAAGCCAGAATCTCTCCCAGAACTGTCACTCGGGTCCATGCTTCTTCCATCCATATCTAGGACATAGAAGTGTGGGGGGATCCAGGGTTGACTGAGGGTGCTCAGAGATGGGGTCCCCACCCCCTCGTTCCATTTCTGGCCCTGCAGGGGAGATCCCCGATGAGGAGTTTAATTCTTTCCCCTCCCCACCCAATTAACCAAGCAAATTAGCTAATTGGAGCCCTGCCCTCACAGCTCTGGAGAGGACTGGGATCCTGAGGGGAAGAAGGCTAAGAGATTAGATGGGAAAGGGTGCCTGAAGGCTCCTGCAGAAATCCTAGTCTCTTCAGTCAGGAGGGACTAAAAATCACAGCAGCCCAAAGTCTAAAGTGAGGGGCCTGAGTATGCCTCCTGTCAGAGCTGGGGTGTGGCCCCTTGCTTTGTGTGGGGTATGCTGTATCTCTGGGCCTTGGAAAGAAAAGGGCCTGGGATTTATTGGGGTGTGGGGAGCTAGGTCCTAGTCTGAGCTGAGCCACCAGCCCATCCTGCAGCCAGGAGTACAAGCAGCTTTCTGGCTCTGCAGATTTCAGATGCTGAAGGTGCCAAGTGTTTGTCCCTTCCTCTGCTGGGCTCCATGTCTCACCTCTGATCTTCTTAACACTCTTGAAGGAAGAGACTGAGGATGGAGTCCCTTCTCTGCTTCCTTCCCTCCACCACATTATATGTAATTAAACATGGAGAGGACCTGAATAGAGATGCTAAATTGCAGTTTGCAATAAACATCATGTAGCCAATTTTCCTAAAGTGGATTTGACGAGCGTTCCGTCCCGCCCCCGTCCCAATCCTGTGAAGGAGAGGAGTAAGGCTGTCTGGCAGGTACCCCAGCATGGCCTGGCTGTCACAGAATCTGTGGCCCCTCTTCAGTTTTAGCTTCTCATATTCAGAGGATAGTCTCTCCACAACAGCTCCACCCAGCCCCATGTAGCCCCTGCATCCCTCCATCCATATACAGCTGTTTGCCTATGGCTCCGCATGGCACTTATGGGCCCTTGGGGCTGGGTTGCACATGAGTGTGCATGATGTGTGCCATCTATCCACAGGGGCTTACATGCCTCAGGCTCCTCCTCAGACCCTCTGCTGCAGCACCGTATCCTTTGTTTACGGACATCTTGGATTGGGATACTACACCCAGATAAGCAAACCTTGTTGATCTCCGTTCCTCTAACCCCTGAAATTTGCATGAGTACTTCTCTTCTGTATCCTCAGCCTTCCTGCTCTTCCCTGCCTTCTCTCACCTCTCTACTCTCTTTCCTCCTTGGAGCTAGTGGATACACACAGGTAGGAGAATCTGGACTTTTCCACAAGTGGACTAGTCCTGGCCAGAGGGCTGGGAGAGAAAGAGGCCCAGCCTCTGGGCTCCACCAGTCTTGTCCACTTCCAGAGCCACTGTCATGTCATCATAGGATACTGCTGTCATCACAGCCTAGCCAGTCTTGTCCCCTTGAAGCTGCCTGCCGCCTTCCACCCTGCCTTCCTTCCTTTCTGCCACACAGTCTCATGTAGCTCAGACTAGCCCTAACTTATTATATACTCCAGTGGTGACTTGGGACTCCCGATTCTCCTGTCTCAACCTCCAGGGTTCTGGGATTTCAGGTGAGCACCACCACAGTCACTTTACGGGATGCTGGAGGTCAAATGCATGGCTTAGTGTACACTAGGTGAGCGCTCTACCACCTGAGCTACATTTCCATCCTGAGTGATCCTTCTAAACTGCGAATCTGATCGGGCCCCTCTCCAGTAACAATTCTCCAGGAGCTCAGGGTCTCAGGATGAGGATTTTTGAGGTTCCTCAAGGAGTGACGCTGGTGTCTCTGTGTCCTGGCCATGCTGGATCTTCATTACAGAATCCCTACCTCCTCTCTGACTTAGGTGTTGTGGGAGCTACTTTTTGCTGGGGCCTCTCCAGTGCACCCCTCTTTCTGCCTGGGCAACCCATCCACCCCACTGGCTATCCTCCTGGCACTCTTTTGAGGACTTGTTTATGGACTAGTTTGACATGGCTTTCTTGCGCAGGCTCTACTAGCTTAGTGGGTCTTGCCCGGTCAGTCCCCAAGGACAGTTCTGGGAGGGGGTGGGCCCAAGTACTAGAATCTCACCTTCCACCAGGGGGCGCTCTTGCCCTGAGCCACCTTTGTTTCATTTTTCCTGGCCAGGACCCAACTATATCTCCTACCCTGGGCCTCCCCGAAGAAGGCTGGCATTAAGGAGGTGCTGAGGGGGTGGAGAGGCAAGTGAATAAACACATCCCCTGTTTGACTCAGAGTTCAGGTTTCCCTTCTACCAGTTTAGCTGTGGGGCACTGGCTATCCCAACAGAGCATAAGAAAGAGAAAGCATTAGGGCCAAGGACTAGGGTCTCAGCCCCATTTGCACTCTCTGTTTATGGGTTAAGGCCCTGTCTCCTGAGCCTTAAGCCATCACCCTCTGGGACCACTTTAGCAAGGAAGATGGCAACTGTCTCAATAAAGGGCCTGCTATCAAACTGTGTAATACACAGCAAAACAAAAATATCTAGGAAGGGTTTGTATATGCATCAAGGGTTTGGGAGAAAAAAGGCTCAAAGAGGGCGGCAGGCTCGGAGCAAGGCCTCACATGTACCAGGGCCAAGGTGAAGGCCTCTGACTTTGTTTGTTCTAGGTTTACCCTCTCAGTTCCTTGGCCCCATCCCACCAATTTGGAGGATCCCACCCCCCAATTTAGTGGAGTAGGTACAAGCAGAAGGGGAGAAAGATCAAGAAAGAAGGCCGAGAGAAGAAGCTGGCTTATATCTGTGGCTTGCCAGGCACTCTGCCCAGTGCCTTGGCTGATTTCTGGTTTGTTTGATCTCTAAGCTTGCAGAATTAGATAATGTTATTCTTGATGAGCAAAGTCCAGATTAGAGAGGTGAAGTAATTTGTTCAGTGTTTTCCAGGTGGTCAGGAGTAGACTGGAACCTGGCCATGTGTGACTTTCCCTGGCCTAGGCTATAGGGGTTTCTATGGATCTGCTGTGGCATTCTTCTCCCTTTGCAGACAAGGCCCCACCTAGCCCCTGTCCGTTCCCCCCTTCACCCCCAGTGAGGGCCCCTGGTTGCTTTGTCTCTGAGCCTCCTCTTGACAGCTGTGAGGAGGGGGCCTGGCACTGGCCCCAGCTGGAGCACTGGCATCAAGCCCCCAGACACTCTCTGGTTACACCGTGACAAATATGTTCCCCAGTCTCAGCTCCACAGGGCTTAGAGCAGGCTCTGTCACCTGCAGGCAGCCGGACACGGCTGGGAGAAGAACCACTAAGGGCCAGAGGGAACTGGGAAAAAACGTGGAAGAGAAGCAAGGGCTTCCACAAAGGACCTATGGTATGCCAGGCCCAGTCTTGGCTGCTCTAGCGAGCCTGGTTGTGAACCCCTTGTTCTATTGAGAATGCTCAGAGAGGTTAAGTCAACACTCCAGAGTTCCACAGCCACTTTGACCCAGTGTGACTTTCCTTTCCTTTCCTTTCCTTTCCTTTCCTTTCCTTTCCTTTCCTTTCCTTTCCTTTCCTTTCCTTTCCTTTCCTTTTCTCTCTCTCTCTTCTCCTTTCCTCTGCCCCTTTTCTGGTCTCATATAACAGGGGATGTCCTTGTGCTCTCTATGTAGCCTAGGCTGGCCTTAAACTCCTGATCCTACTGTCAACAAATTGCTTTATCTATCCTGCAAACTGAGCACATGAGATCCAGCGCGTCACAGAAGAGGCTCGGGCTCAGGCCTGGAGGCTGTGGACAGAGACAGAGCAGGCTCTAAGCTCTTTCATGCACCAGCCTGGGGGCTCCCTGGGAGCTGAGGATCTTGTCCTTCCCACGTGCCTGTCCCAGTGACTGTGCTCTTGACTGGCAGCTATAACCTGCTTCCCAGCTTGCTTGCCTGCTCCTGCTACCTCTCTTTCACAAGCATACCTTCAGCTCTAGATGCTGGGCTCTGAGGCAGGGGCATTTCCTTGGGTAAGGTGGAGTCAGACACAGACACAGCAAGTACCTCACTTAATTAAAATACTTGCCTTGCGTGCCTTCACAAAGCCCAAAATGAGTAGAGAGAAGAGAGAGATTAACCCTGGGAGTTCAGGTTTCACAGAGCATGGACCTTGGTGTAGGGTTTTGAGAGCCGAATAAGAGTTCCCAGAGGTAGAGAGGGACAGCAGAATAGAGGGACGACTGTGCTACAGGGACACACATATGAAGGGTGGGGTGTATGAGAAGCCTCATTGTTGAGTATGGCTGGGAAACGGGCTCCAGTCAGGTATGGTGGGGCAGGAGGCTGGTAGTGGGTCAGGAGCAGAGCATGGGGGTAGAGGTTTAAATGGTTACAACCTCTCTCATGCTGCCCCTACCTGGGGACAGAGACTCCACCTTTTTGGGTAGCTAGACTGACCAGGTTCTCCCTGTGTAGCCTCCTCAGACTCAGGGCTGCCTCCTGTGAGGCAGGCCAAGTAGGTGTGTCTGGGGACAGTCTATAGGTTCTACAGGCAAGCAGCTGTCCTGGTGAGAGAGGAGGAAGATAGGCTGGTTAGTTGGGGATGGCGGAGGGAGCGACAGAGGGAGGGCTGGCTGAGTTCTCTGCTCAGGGCCCATCTAGTGTGTTACATGGTCATTTCTCTAGACCAGATATAAAAGGTGGACACTGCCTGTTGGTTAGAGGGAGGGTGCTCAGATTCAGAAGATCTGAGGGCAAAATCCAGCGTTCCACTGGTCCACCTCTAGGTCTGCGTGAAGC
This sequence comes from Mastomys coucha, assembly GCF_008632895.1. Classification (NCBI taxonomy): domain Eukaryota; kingdom Metazoa; phylum Chordata; class Mammalia; order Rodentia; family Muridae; genus Mastomys; species Mastomys coucha. The sequence goes on along the minus strand of NW_022196906.1, from coordinate 37,801,525 downwards.
AGGCATTTCATGATTGTGTATTTTTTTTCTTGGTCTTTTGAGACAGGGTTGTGCTATGCAGCCCAGGCTGGATTTGAACTAACTGCTATAATCTCCTGCCTCAGGCCCACCCAGCTCATGATTCATTTTAATGTCATTGTTGTATGGAAGCCCAGGCTATATGACCTGTTCCACGGGGACAGGAAGCTTCTTATGGTACAGTTCAGAGCAGATGTGAAACTGGGGTGAGGCAACATCCCAAGGCATTGGGAGTTCTGGTGTCTGGTGGCCCTATCAGTAATGAGCAGTCAGCTCTGCCGCTACAAGCCTGTGGTCTTAACATCTAGACTGAGCTCCTCAGCTACCTAAGACCATGGGCTAACTTCCTAGCCCAAGCCAGGTCATGGCCTACACAGCTCTGAAGCTTGCTGCTTGTTCAGCTCTCCCCAACTCTGTCTTCCCAGGTCCCCAAGTGTGGCTGGATGCTGTATCAGCATACTTGGGGGTTGTAGGAATCTCCCCTTCTCTGCCTAGGGATGAATGCATCTCTTCTCTGCCTCTAGGCGCCAACTCAGGCTCTTCCTTTTGACCCAGTCTGGTATAGAATCTGCCTGGAGGCATGTGGAGGAGCGGCTAGGTCCTTCTTTCCTTGTTCTAAGCACAATGGCTAGATGGGTTAGACACAGCCAAGCTCTATCTGCTCCTTCTCTTCCGTCTGCCCTCTATTCTACCACCTACATGGTCCTGGGCCAGGGCAGCTAAGATCCTCTCACCATCTCATTCTAGAGCCCCAGCCTCTGTTACTCCTATGCCTGTCCTGTTGGACCTTCCAGTGAAAAGACCTTTCTCCTTGGCCATAGATGTTGCTTTGGCTTGGGGCTTCGCTGGAGGTCACTTTGCTGTCACCTTCTACAGTTCCCATCTCTTCTGCTCTCTTGCCCTTGGCTTCTGTCTTGCTTGCCTGGGGCAGGCATAAATGATGTAAAGTGCTCAGCCCAGTGGTTGGCACATAGTCGATATGTAATAAATGGTTACTATTTTTGTTATTAGCCATTCAATAAGTAGGAATTGATGGCGGTGGTGCTGAAGTTGCTGATGGTTGCGATGAGGCTCCTGCTGTTGCCAGCTGTGGTGGTGGTGATGGGGGTGATGATAATGGACATGTTAGTACCATTTCTTTCCTCTGTGGAAGCTAGGTGGAGATAGCTCCTCCTCTCCCTCCTCGATCCCTCCTCCTCCTCTTCTTCCTCTTCCAGGTCTTGAGACAGGGTCTTATGAAACCCAAGCCTGTCTTAAACTCATGATGTCCTTGAAGCCCTGTTCATCCTCTCTCTAACTCCAAAATGCCGATTACCCATGTGTACAACAATGCCTGGCTTGGAAACACAGTTTGACAGAAGTGACACTCAGCTACATCATACTTGCCACTGAAGCATCACAACAGTTGTATCTTACACACGTTTACTTAAGTGTTCTTACTTGACATCTCTACTGGTTAACCTCTGCAGAGAGGTCAGTAACCGAGGCTCAGAGAAAGTTCGTGATATGGCCAGGGTCACACTGCTGGTGGAGATGAGAGAGGAACCTCAGAGTTCTGATTCTCAGTATAGTGCTCTGGGTAGCATGAAGGAGGATCCTGCCTGAGGCCCCCTCTGGAGCTGCCGCTAGCTCTCAGTGTCTCCACAAGGGAGACAGGCAGGTCAGCCTTAAGTTCCCCACTTTCTTAGCAAGTCACTGAAAACCTCCGAGTGCCAGCATCTCGTCTGGAAGATGGGAAGAGTTGGCACATACATTTCAGGTGCTAGTCATGTAACATGCATTTGAAGCACTAGCACAGGTGCCTGGACACACTATTTTCAAGCATTTTTTTTCCCTGTAGGATTCTCTAGGAAATATTCATGCTAGTCTTTCTCTTGCCCTCACCTTTCCTTAGTCTCCTTACCATTATGATCCATTCATTAAAGCCATTATCAGTGCCTCAGGATAAAGAATTCGTATCGCACGCTTCTCTCCCTCCCTCTCTCTCTCTCTCTCTCTCTCTCTCTCTCTCTCTCTTCCCTTCTGTGTGTGTGTGTGTGTGTGTTGAGGACAGACACTTTCCATGGTGCCTATGATGTTCCTCCAACCCAGAAGGGTCTCCCCAGGCTCCCTAGCCCCTCCTACCCAACCTTTGCACCTTGAGTTGTCATTAGAAAAGAAGAGGCAACTTAAGCTGGGCCCTTCTTATGTCAGGCCCAGCTGGAGAGAGTTACTGGGATTTCATGCACATTCCTGGGGGAGGAGGAGCTATCTTCCTGGTGGGACCTTGCTCTGCAGGGACCTGACCCTCAGCCTCTTGGAGGGCAGGGTATGCCCCAGCCAAGTGAGGAGAGCAAGGAAGGCATTTGTGTCACATGGCCATCCCTTACCCTACTGGGCACCCTGGTACCCCTCCTCCATCAACCCCTGTTTCTTCCCCAGCTGGTCTCAGAGAGCTGCTTGACCCAGGAACAAGGACCCAAACAGCAGAAGGACAGTGAGAAGAATCAGAGAGGTCTGAGTCTCCACCATTAGCAGCATGGCCTCCGCTGGGTTGAGACAGCAGCCTGTTTGTGCCTCTCCGGTAGGAACAGATGCGTGGCATGACCGCTGCTGCAACTGAAGGGGGAGCAAGGACAGATTAGTAACAGAACCAAATCCTAGTTCTCACATTTGCTGGGTAAGAGTGGTGAGCTGGGCCTCACTGGCTGTAGCCCTGCACCTTACCTAGGCAACACAGTGGAGCTGGCTCTGGAGGCAGGGGTGTAGGTGAGCCAGCCTCAAGGGCATGAGAGCAGGAGAGCTGACCCTGTCTCCTGCTGATGGTGGTATTGGTGGCCTAGCCATAGCAGTGCTGGAGAGCTCTCCCTGGTGGTGTGGTTAAGGGAGAGCCTGTGCATTAGCCAGTTCAGCTACACCCAGGCCCAGATCCAGGGCATGAGTTGGCCTGCCCCCAAACCTGTATCATCTGTTAATGGCTGGGAGAGTGAAAGGGCTAGTCCCGCTAAGCCAAAGCAGCAGGATCTCCATGATACAGGGCAACAACAGGATAACTGGGAAGAGTCCTGATGAGGATCCAATAGTGATGGGGTCACAGAAGCCAGAGATCTTGAACTAGATCAATGACTCATAGCAATGACTATTTGCAAATGAAGATGTGTGGATGGAGGGATGTACTCTGGGACACACTGTGCCACACTACAACTTCCACGATGAAATGTTTTCTATGCTTTTTTTTTTTTTATTGGTACTTGTGTTTTATTTTGGGGAAGAGGTTGCAAATGGAAGGAAGATGAGTGGGACTGGGGTGCATGAGGTGAAACTCACAAAGAACTAATAAAAAGTAAAAAAAGAAAAAAAAAAGAGTGGTGGGACGTGGGAGAGGGGTCCTGAGTTCTGGAGCGACTGTCCAGAGCCTGGCAGGAAAGCTGGGTGGAGCAAAGGGCCCCAGACTGATCCCATAGAAACTAAACTTCACCAGCCTGGGATTGGGGTCGCCTGGGAGCAATGTAAAGAGCAGATTCAAGGCCCATCCCAGGCCTGGCTAAGATCACTGGAGTCAGGTCTAGGAGCTTTGGGCTTGAGTCAAGGATCCTTGCCTGGGATCCCTTCCCATCTCGGCTGTGGTATTGAGCAGGCACTCTAGGGTAGAAAACCCCAGGGAAGCTCCTCTTATATCTAGCCTGGTAAGGGTCCATATGCCCAAGACCTATCTTATTGAGGCTGAAGACTGAGGTGGGGGCTAAGAATGTTGAGTGATGACATCACTAAAATTGTCAGCCCTGATTGGCTGTGATGTTTAGCATGCATGAAGCCCTGGGTTCCTCTGAGGCAGTTCTGTGGGTTTCCTGCCAGTGAGGTACCTTGGTTAGATCTTGGGGTATCCTTGGTGGGAAAGGATTTCAAAAGGTCATTGAGCATTGGCCCATCACTGTGTGTGGTCAGTGGAGGTCAGAGGACAATTTTGGGGAGTTGGTTTTTCCTTTCACCATGCAGGATCTTGGGATGGAACGCCATGTGAAGATGACATTCTGGGCACAAGACATTTATTCTGTGTTTTAGGTGACCTCACAGGAACCCTGGAAGTGGGCATCAATGTCTTTTCTTTACTCTATTAGCTCCAAGTCTCCAGGCAATCTTGATGATTCCAAGTGACTCCAGACCTGGTCTCACCTCTGTGCTTATGTGTCTAGACTGTGCACTGAGATTCTTGGCTACCACCTCAGACAGGGGCTCTCTAGTTGTGAGCCAATGGAAGCCTGTGGGCCATGTTTTAGCTTGTTTTTTTTTTTCTTTTCCTTTCCTTTCCTTCTCTCTCTCACTCTCTTTCCCTCCCCTCCCCCCTCTTTCTTTTTGTAAACTCAGCTGGCCTTGTACTTACCAAAATCCCCATTTCAGCCTGAGTGTTGGGTTACAGGCATAAGCCATTGTATTTGGAGTACCTCAAATATTTATTGAGTGTTTCTAAGGCAGAATGAAGGATAGAAGAAAGGTGGGAGTGAGATAATTTATGGAAAGAATGAGTGAATGAGCTAATGAACCCAGTTGATTCAAGACCCTGCCTTGTGTGCTTGTCCATGAAATCCCCTAGCTCTTTAGAACGCCTGTTCTTCCTTGTGTGCTCAGTGGGTGCAGCTCAGGGAGCATTTGACTTGAAGCCTGGGCCTGTCACTCATCACCATGTAACTTTGAGGAAGATGTCAGACGTCCCCAACCTGAGGATGATCTTCAGTTACTCAGGTTGGGCAGATCTGCCTCTTGCTTACCTGTTCAGGGGGCAATGGAGATTATGGGACACAAGGTCTCATTTCAGAAGTCCAGAGCACCTTTTCATTCGAGTCCCAGCCTGCTGCTGACATGCTCTTGTAGACTTTGCTCTGCCCTAGCTCTGTGAGCTCTGCCATTTTCCCAGGTCACTTCTGTTTCACAACATCACCAGATACCATCTTTTCCAAGAAATCTTTCTTCATCATCCCTGCCTGCCTCTCATAACTGAATTTGATATTAAACACGGTTCTCACAAGCTCAGGCTGTAGCCACCTGCCCGGGGCACTTACCATCTTGTCAGTAACAGAAACATGTATGGGGCCCTCATTCCCCTCCCAAGAGTGTGGTACAGAATGCTGTATGTCTGTCTTTAGTGTATACACACACAGATACACACAGAGAGATACACACACAGGGATATACACACAGAGATAAACACAAAGATACACACACACACACACACACACACACACACACACACTTTTTTCCTCCCTAGTCTCCCTAGTCTCCCAGTCTGGCTTTGAACACACAATACAGCTCAGGCTGGCTTTGAACTCACTGTAATCCTCCTGCCTCGGCCTCCTCAGTCCTGGGATTATAGACATGAGTCACTCACTGTATCTTCCCTTTATTCTTTGCCTCCCTTCCCTACTTATATTGACTTTGTTCTTTGGCAATTTGATACCCATAAAGCTACATTCTGACTATGGTAACTGCTCACCTCTCTCGCCCTGTTAGCCCCTCCTTCTCCCTACAAGTTCCTTTCCACGTTCATGTCTCATGTAGCCCAGGCTGTCCTCCAATATATGATGTAGCTGAGCTGAGGATGGCCTTGAACTTGTGATTTTCCTGCCTCTGCTTCTCCAGCACTAGAACCTTGGGTTTAGTTGTGTACCATCATGTCCAGTTTACGCTGTGGTGGGGATTGAGCTGCAGACTTCGTGGCTAGACAATCACTCTACTAACTGTTATGTGTGCAAGAACCTCTACATATCTTTAGTCTTTATGGTGGTAGTGGCTAGCAAAGGGCAGGACTGCCAAGAGGTTAGAGTACATGGCCTTTGAGGCTGGTGTCAGAAGACCAGCTTCTAACTAGCTGATGCTATGACTTTGGGCAACTTTCTCTGTTCTTCCTTTTCCAGTGTCTCTGGGTGATGGTGGCAATACTACTGCCTCCCAGGGCTGATCCTGTTAAGTGTTCTGAGCAGGATCCCGTCCTTGGTGATGCTATAAGTCAAGCTGTCATTGAAGTATCTGGTCACTTTGTGATTTCAAATAGTATACACATGGAAGGCGTTCTTACCACATTTAGGTGTCCGGGCCACAGTTTCCTCATTTGGGGGTGGGAGAAATGATTGCTGAGGGCCCTACTTGTTCTAATGCTCTATACCATGTGCTCTCCATATCTGTGATCACCAATCTCTGAGGATATTTGGGAGGCTGGTGAGATGGCTCAATGGGGAGAGGTGCTTGTGCACATAGCCCAGTGACCTGAGTCTGCTGGATGGACTCCACATGGTGGAAGGAGACAACTGAGTCTTGCACACTGTCCTCTGACCTTCACACATGTGCTGCCATACCTCACCAATACAGACGTGAATGTAAACAACAAAGAAAATATTCAGAAATAATTATAGCTGAGTGCCATTGTTTGCAGCTGTAATCTCAACACTTAAAGGAACTAAGACAGGGAAGTTCCCTGCTGTGTAAGGGGTAGGGTTCTGAAGTCTGGGCTATGTGGTGAGACTCTGACTCAAAACAGAAAACAAGGCATCGGCTATGGTTTAGATCCGATGTGTCTCCCCCCCCCACCCCCCATGGACTTGTGTTAGAGATCTGGCTATTGAGAGGCCAGTGTACACTAACCTCACAAAGAGTTGATCTTTTGAGAAGTTCACAGTGATGGGCTGTCAGGAGCTGTGGTTTGGCTAGAGGAAGTGGGTCACTGGGCTATGCTCTGGAAAGGTACACTGTGACCTCCCCAGCTTCCTGACTGTAAGGAAGTGGCTTTCCTCCACCATGTGGTGTTTGGTCCTTCTGATGGCCTAGAGACAGAGCAGGTGAAAGTCTGAAACCGAGAGCCACAGAAACCTTTCTTCCATCACACTTCTCTCAGGTATTTTGACACAGAGGTGGAAAACTAAGACGACCTCTATACTGAACACATGCAGACTCTTCCTTGTTATTATTCTTGAAACGATGCACCATGACAACTCTTTACCTGTCACCCAACCATAATCATTGTTACAAGTACTTGAAAGATGTCTTGTTTTGTTTTGTTTTGTTTTTCTGAGACAGGGTTTCTCTGTGTAGGACTGGCTGTCCTGGAACTCACCAGGCTGGCCTCAAACTCAGAAATCTGCCTGCCTCTGCCTCCCAAGTGCTGGGATTAAAGGCGTGCACCACCACTGCCCAGCTTGAAAGATGTCTTGAGGTATGAAGGAAGGGGATTGTGTGGGCTCTGTGTGAATGCTGCACCATTTTATACAGGAGGCTAGAACATCTGTGGACTTGGTTATATGGAAGCCCTGGATCTGATCCTCTAATGAGATCAAGAAATGGCTGTCTTCTAAAAGCTAGACGATAGATCTTTTGCTGGGGATTGTCATGTGTTGAGCTGCGAGGACAAAGGAATAGGGCACATGGCAGAACATCAGCCGCTTAGGCTTTGGGACTAACCTCTGCCCTCTGAGAACGGCTGCGGGGAGCCTTCCTAGTTAGTTGGGTTCTGATGCTTCTTTATCCTGGAGCTTCCAGAAAAGCCAATATCAATCAGCTGAGTGTGTCTCCCAGAAGAATTTCATGAAAGGGAATCCACTTTTCATTACTTAAACCCGGTCTCTCCTCCAGTAAAGAGAGAAGAAACCTCTGGGGACAGAGTAAAGTCACAATCTCCTTGGGGATCTGTCTTTGCCTCCACTATGGCACAGGAAACTGGGCCTGCTGTAGCCTTCCCTGTAAGGAGGGCTTCTCTGGTCATCTTGTCATGGAGGGGGCTTGGATAATTTTTGTTACCAGAGAAAATGCTTCACTTCTCTGTAGTAGACGACAAGTGTGTATGTGTGTGTATGTGTGCACACGTGTGCATGTGTTGTGTGTGTGTGTGTGTGTGTGTGTGTGTGTGCAGAGAGCCACTGGTGAGGTGAGTCTAGCGGTGTGACTAGGCTGTCCCTTCCCTATACTGCAGCTGCAGACCAGATTCCTCTGTAAGCCTCTGTCATCATCACCCCAGGCACCTGGCCTCAGCATCCACTGCAGTGGATGCTGAGGGCATAGAGTAGGGCGTGGTGATTCATCACTGTGAAGTTTTGAGGAGCTTGGGAACTTGCTGCCCTGCCCCTGAAGCTTTGTCTCCAGAAGCACCTCAGGGGAAGCCACCATGCTCCCATGTCCGCAGCTCTTTGTGCCACATGCAAAGAGGGACGGTGTCCTGTTAATTTCTGTTGTGGAATCAGAGCTTACTTGGTAGACCTGGCAGAGTAGGGAGGAGAGCCCAGCCCTCTCCAGGGCTTTCCCTGCCTGTTGCCTGGGGTCCAGTTCTAACCAGTGCTCTTCCCCTGCAGCTCCTGATAGTCATTTGGAGAAGAAATGTGAGGTGTGCTCTGTCTACTGCCTTCCTTTTGCTACCCCCCCACCCCCAGCAACTCTGAGTTCTTTAAGAGTCGACCACAAGGGAAGGGGATGGAAGAAGGTTTCTGAGTACACGCCACATTTTGTGGCCAAGGTGGCACCATTAACACCTTAAGCCATCCAGCCACTCCAGCTATCAGGTTCTTTACTGTTGGAGTTGTTTCCTTGCTTCTCAGGGACAGCCCCTCCCCCAGGGTACTAGTCATCCGTCCTCCCCCCACCCTTTCTTGCTCTCTCCATCCTTCTCTGGCTCCCAGTACTTCCTATGCCCCTAAGAATACAGGTACCAACCTCTCCTTTGAAACCCCAAATCACTAATAGTCATGAAAAAAAAAAAAAACACTCAAAACATCACTAGTCCTCAGAAAAATGCAAATTAAAGCCACAATAAGACAACACTAGGTCCTTGTGATGACTAAAAGTGAAAAGAGATGATAGCAAGTGTGCAAGGCAGTAGAGCCACTGGACCACATGATGATGCCAGGACTTCCCCTTAGACAAACCCATCTGTGTCTGTCTCCAATGCACTCTCAGGTGGGTGCCAGCAGACATAATAGTGCCAGGCTCCATGGTTAGATACAAGGTGTATAGTAACTGAGTGTGTGGTTATCTCAGACAGGTACCCCTGTCCACAGAATAAATACACTGTAGCCTGCACGTGCGCGCGCGCGCGCGCGCGCACACACACACACACACAATGTCATAATACATAAAGAGGAAACAAACACCAGAAGATTCCTGAAAGCTACCCTCGGCCCCGTCACACATGCCACAGTACATGCACATATGTGTGTCTACACACACACACACACACACACTAATAGTAGTAGTAGTAGTAGTAGTAATAAAATGAATCTTTGAAAACATTAAGAAAAGGTGTGACCCATGGCTCCAGAAGAGGGTCTTGCCTGGAGATGTGGTGTGTGAGCCTCTGCCTTAATGGGGAGCATGCATGTGCATGTGGAGCCTGACAGATGGTCTGAGCACTTTACCCTTGGCAAATGCAGAAGTTTAAAAGTTACAGCTGACTAACTCTTACACAGGAGTTCTGATAAAGTGAAACAGACTGAAGTTGAGACCTATTCTCTTGCTCTCCTGGGATGTTCCGAATTCCTATTTCTTTTTTAATTAATTATTTTTGCAGTGTTGGAGATCAAACCCAAGGCTTTCTGCATGCTAGGCAAGGGCTCCATCATGAGCTACAGCCCTAGGTCCCCACTTTTTTTTGAGACAGTGATTCTCTGTGTAGCCCTGGCTGTCCTGGTACCCACTCTGTAGACCAGGCTGGCCTCACACTCAGAAATCCACCTGCCTCTGCCTTCCAAGTGCTGGGATTAAAGGCGTGCGCCACCACCGCCCGACCCAGGTCCCCACTTCTACAGATGAAACTTTGGAGGGCAGAAGTCTTTGCTCAAGTAAATGTAGTGTTTTGTTTCTGTAGTTAGTCCCAGCCCCCCCACTAAGGAAGGTGGAGCAGTGTGGAGATTGTAGCCTTGACTACATATGTCAGCTTCTGCACCCAGCTGGAAGCTGGGATGCAAATGCCAAGAGGGTGGTGGTCACCATGGCTTGTACTGTGCAGAGTACAGTACACATAATCACCCATGATATGATGAGTGTCCTAATAGCTAATGTCCTAATTAGGGAGACAAATAGAGCTAAAAGTTATGGTAAGAAATGATATTATCTTGGCTAAGCCTGACTGAACAACCCATCTGACCAGGGATATATGTTGAATGCTTGAAAAGGAGAATGTTTTCATTTGATCTACACAGCCACCGCCTGTGGTGGATACCACCCAGATTGGCTCTCCAAACAGCTAGCTCTATGAACCATCTTTAGTCATCCCAGCAGCTTGTTGACCTAGATTGAGACAAAGCTCAAGGACAGCTAGCAGTGTGCCTCGGTCCATACTGCTGACACTTGGTGGATAAAGGGTTGAATTCTGTCTGCTTCTTTTTGCCACCTTTTGCACACGTTCACAGTGAGCATGTGTGGCGATCAGAACCGATGATCGAATCACCTTCCAGAAGATGGCAACAGGCTGAAGTGCTGACCCTGATCATTGAAATAAAATGTATCAGAGCCACATGAAAGCTACCACAGGTGATGCAGATAGGCAGCCCTGGTATAGGGCAAGGGAGACCATGTTAGAGAAGCACACATGAAGATTCATCTGTCTGTCTGTCCATTCATCTACCCAGCCATCCGTCCATCATTGTTTTTCTCCCTGTCTACTTACCTAATCCATCCATTTACCCATCCACTGCTCTTCTTTCCTCCCTACCTGTTGGGGGAGGGTTTTGCGCGTTGTGCATTCAGATGCTGTTTATCATGCCCAGAAATCTTGTTGAGGTCTGACATTGGCACTGTCAAGCATCTCCTGTCTCTCAGCGTTGTGTAAAAATAGTTTCCCATCACTTCTGATTGGTTAGTAAAGAGCTGATCTGCCAACAGCTAGGCAGGAGAGGAGGGAGGACTTTCAATCCCAGTGAGAGGGTCTCTTTGTAGGTGCCAGGGAAAGAGGCAATTCTCCATGAGGTCCCCAGGGAGAGTCACTGTGAGGGGACAGATGGAGCAGGAGCAGCCAGGAGGAGACTATCATGCAGGCAATGAGGCACGTGGCTGGGTGGACAGCAGCATGGTCGGGCTAGGGTGGATGAGAACCCTGTCTAGCCACAGTGCAAGAAGCTCATTAGTAAATATACCAGGTCTCAATGTCGTTGTTTCAGAGTAAGGGTGGGCATAGAATAGCCCGGAATTTTACACCCACCCATACATTTGCTCACTTATCCTAACCATCCTTTTGTCTGCCCCGTCTACCCATCTGTCCCATCCACCCTTCCTCTGCTCTCACCTGTCTGTCTACATATATATCCATCTACCCTTCTAATCTTCATTCTCTCGCTCTGCCCCTTCACTCCCTTCTTCCCTTCCTCCCAATCTTCCTCCTTCCCACTCCTCCATCTACTCAGAAACTCAACCACCAGGACTGAGCCTTTCTATGCCCCATGACATCGCTATGAACTCAGTTGCTTTGGCTGTGCCCACCGCACAAGAGTGGGTAGGTCAGCATCAGAGAGGACACACAATTTCCCACCCCTGCACTGTCATCTCATCCGGGTCACACAGTTGCAGGTGAACAATATTTCATCTGTGCCCATGAGGACGAGAGGGAGGTGGAGTTTTGTTCTCCCTAGAAACACTGGAATAACTGGGGCTTGTCAAGAATTGACTTTATATATATATATTTGGAGTGATTTCAGGTTCACAGTAAGACTGAATGGAAGGCTTAGAGATTTCAGAGACCCCTGCCCTTATGTACAAACAGCCTTCCACACTCAGCAGTCCCATGGTGGATGAACCCACACTGACACCTCATTGTCACTGCAGTCCAGAGGGGACCAGGGCTGGGAGATGCCAGCTTGAGTGTTGGCTCTGTACTGGCCTCGAGATCGTGCTTTCCCAGAGTTGCTGACCAATTGCCCAGCCTTGCCTGACTCCCAAGGGGAGATGCCTCACTGCTGTGGGGCTCGGTGGTCTGATGATTACTGTTCAGGTCAGGGATAAGCATTTGGGTAAAACAATTTTGTAATATCCAAAGGGCTATCCTAGGAGGCAGGCTGAGTTATTATTCTGTGTGTCCAGATCAGTGAGTGAGACTTGGGGAGGGAATTTTTTTTCTGCAAGTCAGAACAGCCCTGGGTAAGGCAGGGTTACCCATAAGCTAAGAGAGGTAACCATTGGATGCTTGGGAATAGCCCTGACCTGCCTTTGGAATGGTTGGCCTGTATGACCCAAAGGTCTCTTTTGACTGTCTCTTTTATAAATTCAGTTTGTCTTCAATTCAACTGAGCACCTACTGTATATCCCTTTTTGCTTAGCACTGGGGATGAGGTAGACAACTTCTCCATCTCCTGTGTCTACAGTCCGGTGAGGAAGGCAACTTGTGTGACTCCATTACTTATTGCTGCTCTGCTTGCAGATTATGGGATTCTCCTGAGGCTGAGGGACCTACGGAGGTTGTAACATTCAAAAGAGCTTATGTGCTGGGCTAGTTTTATGTCAATTTGACACAAGCTAGAGTCATTTGGGAAGAAGAAATCTCAATTAAGAATATGCACCCATCAGATTGGCCTGTGGACAGCACTGTGGTGCATTTTCTTAATCAGTGATTGAGGTCAGAAGGCTGGCCTGTTGTGAGTGGTTCACCCATGGGTGGGTGGTCCTGGGATATTAAGAAAGCAGGCTGAGCAAGACTTGAAGAACAAGTCAGAAAGTAGCATTCCTTCATGGCTTCTGCTTCAGTTCCTGCCTCCAGGTTCCTGCCTAAGTTCTTGTCTTGACGTCTTAGCTGATGGACTGAGATGTGGATGTATGGATGAATAAACACTTTCCTCCTCAAGTTGCATTAGGACCTGGTGTTTTACCTCAACATTAGAAAGAAAGCTAACCAAGATAGGCTAGCTCCTCCGGTTGAGAGGAAATTGAGATGGTCAGGGGACCTGCTGATGTCTGAATCAGCCATCCTCTCTAAGGTTTTCATTCATTGTGGAATATATGTCTTTTTGGGACCTTTGAGCTGGTTTTTAGGCAGGGAAAATGGCAGAAAGAGTAATAAGAATTGCTACCTTCCCCTTTTCTATCATGCAGGCCCTTTCTTATTCCCTAACTGGGCCCCAAGGGAACTGTTAATTTCCTTCTTGAAGCATATTCAAACCCCATGGGCCCAGAATCTTCATTCACAGAGGGCCTATGGAACCTCCTTTCTCTTCTGGAAAGTGCCCAGAGCCCCACATCCAGGAGTGGTGTAGCAACAGAATACCTGCTTACAGCTATGGCTGGCCCTCTGCTTGTCTCCAGGTGGTGGTCTCTGTGACAGGCATTCATCATGCAGGACATTATGTCTTGGAGGGTGGTGATGACGGGGTTAATAATGATAATAAATGGTATATTTGGTACCTAAGTCCTATTTGCACTAATTTCCCATGCCACCCAACTACTCATCTACTTTGTTTGCTGTTCAAGATACTACATGTTCTCTCTCTCTCTCTCTCTCTCACACACACACACACACACACACACACACACACACACACCACGTGCACACACACTAGGGTATTGCTTTCTATCCAAGGCTTGCCTTGAACTCAAAATCCTACCCTAGCTTCCTGCTTTCTAGGATTACAGACTTACAGACAAGCATCATCATGCTTAGTCATGCTCCTATCTCAGGACCCTCCTCTTCTTCATGATTGACACCTGAGAACTTCCACAACTTCATGTTGGAGGCTTTGGATCTCACTGTCTTTTAAACTGTCAGGGGGTTGCATGTTAAAAGCTCCCAAGCTCCAAGGTTCTACCTATATCTGCCTGGGGCAAGGCTTGGAGTTTTAAAACCTCAACTGTAAGGGTTAATCTTAATTGTCAACTTGATAAGATTTAGAATCACTATGGAACGCATCTCTTGGAGTACCTCTGAGAGATTATCTAGATTAAGTTAATTGAGTCGGGAGGATCCATCCTAAATGTAGGCAGCACCATTCCCTAAGCTCAGGTTGCCGACCAAATAAAAAAAGAACTGAACATGAGCACTCATTCCCTCTTGCTTCCTGACTGTGGATACAATGTCATCATCCCTCAAGCTCCTGACGCTCTGACTCCTTCAACAAGGTGGACCACACTGTCAGACAGTGAATCAGAATAAACTCTTCCTTAAATTGCTTTGGTCAGCTATTTTGTCATAGCAACAAGGCAAGTAATTGATCCATTGGGTGATTCTGGATTAAGTAATCTGTGCTCAGTGGAGCTCATGGTATACATAGAAGGTGCTATTGTGTTGGTTCTCAAGGCAGACAGACCAACTCCTGTGCTGGTTTTAGCCTGGAGTTCAGGGTGAGCTGGATATGATGAGGCTAGAGATGGGGTGGCATAGGAGGTGGGGAGTGTGTGTGTGTGTTTGTGTACTTGGAAAGGAGTGGTTGTTAGAGAGAGAAAAAGAGGGGTCAATGCCTCTGACTGTCATCTAGGAGTTGGCACAGATGAGGAGTAAGAAAGCAGCCTCCTAAAGACCTGGGCCTGGCCGTCATCAAGCTTCTTGACCGGGGGAGAATATAATAGGGCTTGAGGACTATAAAAGTTAGCACTAAGGTCAAACCTGAGGACCGTTCCCTAGAAGCTGCTGGCCATGGAGGCAGGTACAGTTGTTTCCAGAAGCAGAGTCCAGCTGGTGCTTACTCCAGCCACCAGAGGCCTTCTTCCACCCTCTCACCATCCACGTCCCTTTCATTGTGTGTGTGTGTGTGTGTGTGTGTGTGTGTGTGTGTATGCATGTATGTTATTTATGGCATGGCTTTCTCTGTGTAGACCAGGCTGGCCTTGAACTCAAGAGATCTACATGCCTCTGTCTCCCAAGTGCTGGGATTAAAGGTATGTGCCACCATTGCCTGGCCCTCTCATTATTTTAAACCATCCATTGACATCTTTCCCAGGAAGTCTTCCTCAATGAGTCTAATGTGACGGGCACCTCTACTCAATGTTCAATGTAGCACCCGCATGCCCACATCATGGTCCATTGGGGGGCTTGCATTGCTTTTTGGTCAACAGAAACTTGTTTTCTCTTCTCCAGTTTCTTGACACCCCACTTCCCATTCCCCACTCTCAGAGGTGGCCCTGCCCATGAGTGAGCTCAGCATACACTTACAGGGGATGTCTGGGTTCATCCCTGGTTTCCTCTCTAGACTTCAGCTCTCTACACAGAGTGAGGCAGGTGGACTAGCAACATGTAGCAGCATGAGTTGGAACAAATAATGTAAGATGTTAAGGTCTGCCATCTGCCCAGAGTACTTGTGACCCACCAACATCTGCACAATCCCTATGTATTCAAGGTCAAGGTAGAAGGTCATGCCACATCCTCTCAAACAAAATTGGTAATTCTCATCCTATGCAGCCATAACCCTTTACTAGAAGGCGAATGACTAATTTGGAACCTAGGGTCCTTGGTGCTCTGAATTTTTGGAGTGGGGATATATCAGACTAGCATAGTGACCGGGCCTCCGGTGACCCAAAATGTGAAAGACTGTGTGATTAAATATGAGAATCCTGAAGGTCAAGTTTATTCCCTTAGTCATCTGAAACAGGAGATTGGCTCAGAGAATGGTTTGCCACTGACATTGGGCAATGGTGGCATGCAGGAAGCATACTTTGCCCTACGCAGGCAGGGGCTGCCTCAGGCCATCCAGCTTTAGGTTCCCTGCTCTCTGTCTGGGGCACTGGCCAAAGATTTTGGGTTTAGACAGAAGGAGGACCCATGGTCTAACTAACTAGCATGAAGTTTCTCCTAAGCCCTTACTCAGCGAGGAAGCTGAGTGTGGATGCTGCTCTCTTCAGTTAGACATCAGGCTCCAGGTCTGGGGAAGGCCTGGTCTGGCTTCTCCAGGGCCAAGCTCCACCCACAGAGGCTGTGTCTGAGACTAATTGGCTTGCCCTCCTTCTTCGGAGCTGGAGAAAGTCTTGGCTAATTTGCCGGAACGCTCCAGTTAAATGCCAATTAGGATGTTCTGTCCACTGCTCTCTTCCAATATATTAATAATGTAATTAAGCATTTATTGCTCACACAAATTAAAAATTAACTTAAACAGACAGCCTGAAAAACTGAGGAAATAAACTCTCAGACAACCAATTTGCATCCCATTCGAATAGCAACACCCTAAACACAGCTCTGTCCTGGGCTCCTTGGTTTAGCCTTCCAGTGAGGGGCTCAGCCAGCTGCAGACAGCTGTGGACTCCGCCTTTTCCACTACTGCCCAAGTCTTAGGTGTGGAGGAGGTGGCCTTGTTCCCACGTGGGCCTGAGATCTTTCTGCTAAGCAGCCCCCTTGGCTTCTGTGGTCCCTGCCCCTCACCCCATCCCCACTCCCAGGAGTCCAAGGCTCTATGGTGTGGATCTTAGTGAAAGGAGATGCCACCAGGGGTGGGTAGGAGGGGGCAGCCCCTGAAGCCCCTGCCCTCCCACCCTCGGGGTTGATTTGTCCTGCATTCCAGCCCAGAAGATGGGAAGCAGATGGTGCTGGCATGGGGGCTGGAGTGGGGGGAGGAGGAAGAGGAGGAGGACAAGGAGGAGGAGGAGGAGGAGGGAATGGAAGGTCAAGAAGAACTCCTCCCAACCAGCCTCCCAACCAGCCTCCTGGGAGAAAAGGGGTAAGGCTAGGACCAGGGAGAGCTGCTAGGAGGCAGGGCTGTCCTCAGAATAGAAGAGGAAAGGCTAGAGCGCCCCTCTTCTGTCTCCAGGGATCTAACACAGCAGGTGCTCCACTGTGGGGCTTCTCAGAGCCACAGGGGACCTGGTGGGGAGGAACAGGACTCTAAGGAAGTGGGCATAGAGGAGAGCAACCTGGGGAGGGTTGGTGACTGACACAAGAGCTCTGGAACAGGGGCTGCCTGTGACTCCAGCCAGAGCAGGCCTTCCTCAGCTGTGTATTTCTGTCATGCATTTCTTGCCCCGCCCCCATGCCTTGGCCCTGGCCAGCAGATGCCATCCATCCATCCCCGTGCGCTGCGCAGCTCACATCTTCTCGGATGGCTCCATTGCAGCCTCCAAGGACTCAACGATGCCCTCAAGGTGGCCATGTGGCCCCTCCATGAGTCCCTACCATAGAGTCAGGTACTCTGGTTATCTATCTATGGTATTCCCTTTGTCTTCCCCACTGTCCGGCTGTGTCTCCTTCTCTTGCTCTCACACCACTGCATCGACAAGAGGCACTTGGGCTTGTTTTAAACACTTTATTTATAAAAAAGTACATTTTTTTTCCTCAGTACATTTTCAACCCATCTTTTTTTTTTTAATACAAGTAAAAGGGGGTGGGGCAACCCCTCCCCCCTCCAGGTCAGGACCAGGAGAAACCGCTGGGCTGTCCCCAGGACCAAAAGAGGAAAACAGTGACATAGAAACTGAAGCAAAGGAAGCTTTGTCACACTCGGGCGAGGGTGGCAGCTTCTCCTGGATTTTGTTTCCATTTGTTAAAAAAAAAAAAAAAAGTCACCCCCTCACCCGCAGCCCAGTCCTCAAAGCTGGGGTCAGAAAGCAGCAGCAGTGAGGCTGGTTCGTCACCTCTGGGAATCTCTGGCCCATGTCAGCTTGAGCCATCTGCCCCCACCAGGAGAGGGTGTCGGTTGGCAGTTAGGCGTGGGGAAGTCTCTACCTGGACCCCCAGAGGCCTGGGAGCACCCCCGTCCTCCCAGGAAAGGGAATGCAGTGTCTGCTGGGCTCAGAGGGGTGGCCTCACCCACCTGACATGACTCCTGATTCTCCCACCACGAGGATGGCAGGAAGGTTATTGCACCAGTGACTGGGGCATGCTGGGGTGGCTGGCAGAGGGTGTGCCTTCCCAGGGCTTGGGGCCCGAGCATTAGTACCGGTTTCTTGTTCCTTATGTGTGTACTTGCACACACACACACACACACACACACACACACACACACACACACACGCCTGTGCTTGGTCTGTGGAAGGCGTGTGTCGGTGTGCTGGGCATGTGTTCACTGATTGTGTGTTGCTGTTTTTCAGGTCCTTCTGGGAAAAGAGACTCAGAGGGTTGTTGCACACCAGAACGATACCAAAATCTGTAGGGAAACCGGGGTCCAGGAGCAGTGGAGGGACAGGAGGGAGAGGGCAGCTAGGGACGACATCCAGAGGGGTCTGGGCAGGTAACACACCAAGTTTACTCTCCGCAGTCTTGCAGCTCAGCTGTGTCGGGGACATGAAGCAGAATGCCCTCTGCTCTGTCACACTGTCAATTGGCTGTGTCCACTGTCCCACAAACACAGGGCAAAACAAAGCCCCTCCTCCTTGGGCCCAGCTACTGACCCCTGACTCATGTCTCAGCCCAGGTGGTGGCTGCCTGGAAGCACTCAGTGCCACAGCTGGGGTTCCTAGATCCTGCTGCATGGACCCAATAAATTGTGCTTTGCTTGGGGGAAAGGCGTGCGGGTCTGTAAAGGGAGCTCGGGTGCTTTGTCCAGGTCCAGGGCCTCCTCAGTCCATCACAAGACAAGAAATAGGGGATGACCGTGAAAGGTGAGAGAGACATGGGAGGGTGAGTCTTTCAGTCTTATGGCTCCATAGGGACAGAAATGCCCCTATGGGGCAATCAAGGCTCTGCCTCCTGCCTTAGGGGTGGGGGAAGGGGACCAAGCAGAGGGACAGAGTGGCATGAGGAGCAGGACGAGCCATGACATAGGGAGGACACTAATACTTCTGGGAGAAGCAGCCCAGCTCCTCCATCTTCCTGGGGCTAGAAAAGCCCCAGAAGTTTCTTCCCCAAACTTCACCCCATCCAGTGTCCCCAATGTCAAGAGGGGAGAGCCGCCCCAGGGCTGGCATGGCTTCAGACTTCTGCTACATGGCTACTGGGCGGCCTGGGCTAGGACTAGGGTAGTGAGGGCCTGGCAGAAGGACCCCAGCTGGTGGGCTGAGGGCTGCCAGAGATGGCGCTTGGACTGGGAATTCAGTAGCAGCACCAGGGAGGAGTGGGGTGAGGGCTAGGGCTCCCTTAGGAAGCCTATGGCAGGGTGGGTCAGTGCCCGTGGGGCACAGGATAGTCTGCCTCCCTCTCCCCAACATTTGCGATCCCTCAGCGAGTGTCACCTTGGGCTGAGTTAGCTGAAATTCTGACAGGCAAGCCCTAGGCATGCCCATTTAGAATGAGGGTAATCTAGGGGCACAGATGGAGAAACTGAGGCACTTTGAGCTTGGGGACAGAGGGCTGGGAGGTACCTTTCTCAACTCAAGGGAGGCCTAGCCCCAAAAGGCTGATGAAGCCAGAATCCCATTCAAAGATGGAGTGTGCATGCAAAGGAAGGCTCTTCCACACAGCCTGTCTGTCTTGTCAGCCTGGCACCAGGAGAAACCCAGCAGGGATCAGACTGTGGATAAGCAGCAGGTTCCCCAGTGCCCCTGCACTTTCTTTGAGACCGGAGACATCTAGGCCAGTCTTCCCGTATGAGACGTTAGCAGTCTACCAGATTGTGTTTGCAGAACTTCCACAAAGCAGCCTTCTCCATATCAATATTTCTGGGCCTCGAATTCCTTCCTGGGATCCCAGCCCTGACTTTCCAGAAGAGTCAAGTGTTGCTAGCACTTGACAGATAAGGAGAAATCTGAGAAACGTGTACATTGCCAGGAAAGGTTGGAGCTACACTGAAATCTTAGAGTGGCTTTGTGGGGAGGGGGCTCATCTTAGCTGACTCTGGATGCTTCTGTGGGCTGATCCCTTCCTGAGCTGGGAACGGGTAAGAGGTGGAGCAGAGGGTTGGGTTTCGGGCAGTGTTCAGCCTGGGCAGGGTGTGAGAGATTGGCATCAGCCCAGGCATGTGTGCATGGATATGTGTACATGGATATATATATGTGCATGTGTTGGCAGAGGCAAATAGGAACTGTGGGTAGAGTCCACCTGGGGTCACCCACTGTATAGAGAACGGACTGGGGGTAACAGAGGGGAGTATATGAGAGCTAGGCCAGCTCCATTTTAGGGGGCCAGAAGGAAAAAAAAGGAAAACATAAAACCACCTTCACTAGGAAAACATACTGCCCAGGACCCCAGCAGGACCCTCAGCTCCATTATTTCACACACAAGACTCCCCTGGGTACCATAGAGAACTCCTCTAAAACCTCTTAGGTGCACTGGCTGCATCAGCTTAGTAGGGGACATTGGGTTACGTCTCTCTGGGAAGAGGAGCAGCATATGGGGTGGGGGTGAGGGTGCTCCTCATCTTGAAGCTCCCTTTGCCCTCCATTCGAACAAAGAGAACACAAACAAATTCCAGTGTTGGGGGGTGGGGGTGGGAGAGGACTGACTCCCCAAACCCTGGAGGGATGCCCAAGTACACAAGACAAGAACAGGGCTCCCTACACATAGGGCAGTGGAAGGGGTCCTTAAAGGAAAGATACAGCAACACCAAAGCCACGGTCGAACACAACACCATTGGGAAGGGTGGGTGAGGAAGTAAATAAAAAAAAAAAAAAAAAAAAAAAAAAAAAAAAAAAAAAAACGAAGCCAAGTGGGGTCTGCCCTGAGCTCCCCTGGCTCCCCAGGAGTTTGGGGCTGGTTTAGGGCAGCTGGTCAAGTCTCTGTGGAGCTCCTGGGGCAGTGGGTTGTGGGAGTGGGCAGGGGGCGTGCGGGTAGGGGCCGGGGAGAAGTGGGCACAGACAGAGGCTCCAGAAGGCAGGGCTACACATACCACTCTTTCTTGGAAATGAAAGATCCGTCGTTCTGAGAAACCATGTTCTCAGCCAAGTCCAGCTGTTCAGGGTCGTACTGGTAGCCCAGAGTCCGGTCCCCATAGCCGTCCTGACGGGCCTCAGCCTCATCCACAGTGAAGTAGGGCCGTTTGGCGTCCTCGTCATATTTGGGGTGGGGGCCACCCACCTTGCGTTCACCTCCTCCACCGCCCTCCTCCTCCTCTTCCTCTTCATAGCTACTCCCGCCCAAGGGACCGGCCTTCTTTTCATCATCCGAGTCATCCGGGTACTGCAGGTTCTGTGCCATGGGCGGGTGATGTTGGGGGATTCCTGCTTTGCTGTAGCCGTTGCCGTAAACGTGCTTCTTGGTGCTGTAGTCACCCTTGAAGGTATGCCGGCGCCTGCGCAGGGCCACTATGATCCCTCCAACCACAATCAGCACCAGCAGGACACTCCCTGCCACGCCCCCAATGATGGCTGTGGGCATCTGCCCCGCGCGCCGCCCATGTTCAGGAGTCGGGGTGTAGGGGAATTCTGGGTGAGGAAAAGAGATGGAGGGGATAGTGTCAGTGTCTGCTCTTCAGAAGTCAGCAG
Organism: Mastomys coucha; assembly: GCF_008632895.1. Taxonomy (NCBI): domain Eukaryota; kingdom Metazoa; phylum Chordata; class Mammalia; order Rodentia; family Muridae; genus Mastomys; species Mastomys coucha. The sequence goes on along the minus strand of NW_022196906.1, from coordinate 37,780,300 downwards.
GGGTATAGGGAGGCAGGGGAGGGAAAAGCCCAGGACAGGATGTCCATACCCCAAGTTTGTACAGTTCTGATTTCCAGAGGCCCCTTAGCACCCCACTTTCCTGAGGTCAGCTGCAGCATTGGAAGCAAGGCAGGCAAGAGGAGAGAGGCAGCTGATGTACCCCAGAGCACCCAGCCTTCCATCCTGACCATCTGTGGAGGTGGCATTAGTTCTGTCCTATCCTATCATGGTGCAGAGGCACATCTGCGCGTACCCAAATGCGTGTCCCTCACGGTCACCACCCTCCAAGGTGGTCTGCTGTTCATTTCTATTCAGTGCAAGAGAGAGCTGGGGGGGCGGTTAACTTACCTAAAAGCCACTTCACCAATTAGAAATCATATTGCCTTTTTTTTTTTTTTTTGCATATAAACCCTATGCACTGGTGACAACCAGTGTCCCTTTGCCTGACAAGGGAGTAACCCAACACCAGGATCCTAGTAGGTATCCTAGACTAATTTCTTTGGCCCTCAGGACCAATAGAAAATAGGTTTCCCAGTTTTGGCTCAGTAGACACCCTGTGGGTACCAATTCCCTGCCAAAGTGCTACAAACAAGCGCTGTGACGTTTCTGGTCATGGTCTAGCCCCACAGGGCAAGGTGGAGGCCTGTTGGAATGGCCAGCTTGGGCTACAGGGTTGAAACACCCAAAGTGACGGACAGATTGTAGGCACAAAGCAGAGACAGGCAGAAAGGGGATACAGAGGACTACCTGCATACCACAGATCAGGAGCATACATACACGAGAGCATGTTCAATGGTGGCTTTGCCACAAGTGTGTGTGGAAGGATAGGCAGATAGTAAGGGCAGCCTCATCCAGGCATAATGGCTCATACTTATAACTTCAGGATGTGAGAGACTAAGGCAGGGGGATTGCTATAAGTTCAAGAGCAGTTTGGGCTATAGATCAAGACTGTCTAAAAGAAAAAAAGAAAAAGAAAAAATAAAGGAAAAAAGGAAAGTCAATAATACAGGATGGAAATGAAGAGGCAATAAAGGCAGAAAAAGACAAAAAGACAGAAGATGGAAGGAGGAGGTGGGTGACCTTTTTTCCAACCCTGTTGTCTCTTGCTCTCCGTCTCCTTCCAGGCCTGGGAGGTAGATGAGTGAATGTGAAGCCAGACCAGGCCAGGCCAGAGGCCAAGAGGTCCCAGGGCAGGACACAGGGAGACGGTTCCCAGCACTACCACAGGGTGGCACCGGAGACCATGACTGGCCTGGGTAAGGAGCTAGGGTGTAGACCCAGGGCAAGCCTGGAAGGCTGCTGTCCGGTCTGGCCCAGGAGAGGCAAGGCCAAGGTACTCTGTCTGGGCCCATGTGTCTGCTCCGGGGAGCCTGCTGCAGCCAGCTCACTCCCTGACTCAGCATCATTCACTCCATTGGAAGGAATCACACGTCTCCCATGGGCCCCGTTGTGAGTGTGTGGGGCGCTATTGGCAAGCAGGCAGGAGCAGGGTGGAGGTTCTGGATGGGGGAAGAGGCTTTCCTGTTGCTCAGGCTGGGAGGGCTAGTGAAAACACAGGGGCCTCAGAAGGGGACGGGGTGGGGGACACTTGCCTGAGGTCACATGGCTGAGCTGTGGCTGCCCAGAAGCTCCTGAGCCTGGAGCTGGCGGAGAGAAGCACAGCCTGAAGGATTCAGGTCCCTACTTGTCACCACTGTGTCCTCAGTGCAGGTCACAGCGTGCAGGTCCATTAAGTGTTTACTGATAGCTGGGAGCAGTCGCAAGCTCATCATGGTTTACTGGGCCCCATCTGTTCACTGTCCTTAGAAAGGAAGTCCCTTACTTTTCTGTATTCTCAGCCTGCCTCCCCAACTCCAGTCCACAGTCTTCCAGTCCTCTACACCTGCCTCTGTGTCTTTCTTTGCTTGGTTGGTTTGAAGACAAGGTCTTATTAGCCCAGGTTGGCTTTGAGCTTTCGATCTTCCTATCTCAGCCTCCTTCACCTGTCTACTTCCTTATTCAGTTAGCAAATACACCCTAACTATCTTTCTCCGCTTTTCTACGGAGCCAAAGGGCATGCCTGGGGTCCCTGCAGCAGGCAGACATGGAGGGAGCTGACAGTGAAGTACTCAGGGTATGGGAGAATAAGAACACTGAGGCATGCACTTCACAAAAGTTTCTTGGAGGGTAGACTTTGTCCAGCTTTGAAGGATGATGGTGTGGGCTCAGAGAGGCCAAGATAGTAACTGAGGCATCTAGACAGAAGGACCAGCCTGATGCTTCTGAACTGCTATGCTCCCCTCGCCTGCTGAGATGAGGAGCCCTGGGTCCTTGGCTTTTCCTTTCAATGTTCTGTAACCACCTGCGCTGTTGGGCTTGCTCCAGCTGCCCCTCTCCAGCTGTTCCTGCGGAGGCTTTATCTTTGGACCTACTGGCCTTGCTGTCTCTACTCAGGTCAGAGCTCTTCCCCATTCCAGGATGTAACTGTGACCCTCCTGGCTTCTCAAGCCACTTCAAGTACATGGCTCCCACTCAGGTGCAGAACTGTATCTCTGAAGGTCTCTGGGATAGTTTTTCCAAGCTGAACCTCCTGGAACCTTGAGCCCTTACTCAGAGGTCAGCCGAAACAACTGGACAAACACTTTGAGAAACACTGGCTTAGATGACACTAGAGCCCTTCCCCTTCCCCATATCCTGGAATACCCTGACTCTATAACAGTTGGGTTATAGAGCCAAGAAACCTCTGGGACCGCCAACTCAAATTCCCACCTGTTCCAACGTGGATGTCTGTCCTTTCTCTTTCTCTCCATTGACCGGGCTTCCCCTGGGCTCCCACTACTACCACCATTTGTCTACTCGGACTGAGTTCCTCTCTGAGTTTTGCTGTGGTAGAACATTTGTGGACCTCTCACTTTTACTGAGTCTCTACCCTCTTGGCTGCCCCACCCAGTCATCAGATTAACTCCCATTGGAAAGGCAAGACCACTCTGTCTCAAAGACCAGTAGTAAGTTCCCATTGCCTGCTGGTACTTAGAACCTGGCCTGCCAAGCTCCTATCATGCACCTTCATTGCTGACTGCTAGGATTTGGATGACTGTCCCCACCAAAGGCCCCGCTGCTAAAGGCTTGGTTGCTAGTTCGTGGCACTACTGGAAGGTGGTGGAACCTTTAGAGCTGTAAGAAGTCCAGTCACTGGGGGTGCATCCTTAAAAGGGCTATGGGGACCCTGTCTCTTGTCTGCTTGCTGGCTTCCACAGGGTGGACGAGTCATTCTACAGTCACATTTTTTTTCATGATGCACTCACTGCCTCGTCATAGAGCCTAAAGCAACAGGTCCATCAGTCATGGACTGCGACTTTTGAAACTGTGAGCTGGAGTGAGCTCCCCTCCCCTCCCCACCTACCTCCCTGCACCCCCTGACAAGTATCTCACAATGTATCCCTGGGTGTCCTGGAACTCACTATTAGACCAAGCAGGCCTTGAATCCATAGGGATCTGCCTGCCTCTGCCTCCCGAGTGCTGGGATTAGAGAAAGGTATGCAAACCTTTCCTCTTTTTAAATTGATTATCTCAGGTATTTGGTGACAGGTACCAGAAAGCTGATGAATACACTATGCTTGCTGCATTCTGGTTTGCAGGTATGTATGTGGTACTAAGGATTTAACAAAGAGCCTAGCACGAGCTAGGACTCTACCACCAGGCTATATTCTTAATCATTTTTTACTTCATTTTTTGAGATAGGGACTTGGTAAGTTTCTCAGGCTCTCCTTGAACCTGTGATAGCTGGGAATACGGAACCAGCCTTGAGTGAGTCCCTAACCATAAATAAGCCTGTGCTTACACCACACGCGCCCTGCTGTAATGCCCCCCTCATGCTTTGGTTCAGTAGTTTACGGGGTTTAACTTTTCCTCTGTAGACTTCCTAGGGACCTATGGCTTGCATCCTTTGCTGTATTTTAAACAATGTTAGATCCACGTCTATTAATTACAAACTCATTGCTAATAAGCACACATTACGATTAACCACAGTGGGTTCTAGTTTCTCTTTCCAGCCGGAATAAGGGAAGAGCTGGGAGAAGTGGCTGCGGGTCCTCTGGCGATGACTCACTGAAGCATGGCCGCTGTGCATAACGTAAGCTCCACCGCGGTTACCTTCCTGCTTTCCCAGCAAAGAACCAATGAAAAATACCGTGCTCTTACATTTAACTCGGCTAGATTGGATTTCCTGACCCCACTAATCACAGGATGACAGGGTTTGCTGTATCATCTGTCTGATGAGAATGGTTGGTGTCCCAAACTACTCTGTAAATTATATTTTGAAATAAATCTAGAATCTGGGCGCTTTTCACCATTCCATCCCCACCACCCTCATCCAAGACACCGCCATCTCTCACCTGGATTATTTATGGCGATCGACACCTAACTGCTTTCTCCTCTTTGCTTCTATAGACTATATTTGATACAGCAGTCAGTAAAATCCCATTAAAATACAAGTCACATCCCATTGCTACCCCGCCCAGAGCCCCTAACTGACTCTGTTTTACTCTCAGAGAAAGCCAAAGCCACAGAACCTAGCATATTCTCCATGACTAGCACCCTGCCCCAAGCTCCTACACCATCTTGTCCTGCTTTTCTGCAGGCTGAGGGCTGGTGGTCATGGAGCTTCATGCCATCATCTTCTTCAGGGCTTGGGTTGAACACCCCCTCCCCATGGACACTCTCCTCATCCACCGTATGTATTTAAAGTTGCAATATCGGCAGTCCAGTGGCCTCCTTCCCAACGTTCTTTTTCCTATGTCACCTTCAGAACCCCATAAGTTTCCCAAGGATGGAGTTTGGTCTGCTTTGTTCACTGATTTGTCCCAAATGCCTAGATCACACGGCAAAGAAATCCTTGTTGAATAAAAGGACACATTTTCTCATGCCATGGCTCTGCCTTAGTGGAGCCAGCATTCAGTCCACAGATAAAGTGGACCTGGGACACACTGGGACTCTCATTTCTAGGAATTGTAGTAGGAGGAGGAGCAGCTTAGGGGCAGATTATGCTTGGTTCTCTACCTCTGACCTTCCCTGCCCAAGTCCTCGACTTAATGTCTTTCCTAAGCTCTAATGAGGTCTACTGTTCCTGGGGGATCTTTTGGGACCAAAGGGAACCCTCGATATTTTAACTACTTTAAGGTCTGTGTGAAGCAGAGGGATGGCTCAGATGTCAAAATAAAAGCACCAAATGAGGGAGGCAGAGGGAAGGGATAGTTACGGGAACTTAATTCATGTTCAGCCGGGGGAAGGGGACATCCTGCCTCCCCACCTCCATTTGTCGCGGTCAGCCAGCAGCTTCTTCACCAGAAGCAGAACCACAATATGCACAGCTGGGTGGCGAAGGAAGCGCCGCACTGAGGTCATTTGCTCCTGCTGTTGGGGGCCCAGCTGGTCCCTCTCACATCCTTTTACAAAGTGGCCCACTTGACCCTGCTTCTGAAGGGTTGCAGACTTCTCTCTGGGAACCTGGGATCAATAGGACCTCAGAGCAATGGAACTTCTCATTCTGGGTCCCCAGTTCCCAGATGAAGATGGGTGGCTCAATGTGAGGGGGCTTTGGATGGACCTGAGGTGAACTAGAGTAAGGATTTAGTTTGGAACTAGGATCTAGGGTCAAAGGGAATGTCTGGGCTTGCTTCCACAACCAATGCCGGATGTTTTGGCAGGCAGGAAATGACCTATCTCAGATCAAGCCAGGAAGTTGTGAGAACTACATTTCCCAGCATGCAGTGAGGCCAGCCAAAGGGAGAGTGGGAATGCCTGGGGTCATACCCTGAGAAGCCTTGCTGTCTTCTCCTTGTAGCTGAAGAAGCTGTGTAGTTCCTACATTGTCTGACAGGACTCCTGCAAGCTGGAGGAGGAACTCCCAGAGGTATAGACGCAGCTGCATCCTCAGACTCCCAAACACACTGCCATTTGCTGGCGTGGAGGGCCCGTTTGCCCTCAGCATAGCCCCAGGCTTCCATTTGCACACTCAGCATGCAGACAGTGGCTTGCCTGCTCACACTGGCTCACACATGCTTACAGAAGAACACACCCACAGCCATGTCTGGGCACGTACACTTGAAGAGACACTCCCTGAGAAGGCCTACCAACCTTGGTCCAAAGAACTGGCCTAACTGGCATGCCCATGGGAAGAGCCCAGACATCACCAGAAGAAGTAAGAGTTGGGACAGACACGGTGAATTTGAGTGGCTTCCCCTCCCTGCTCTTGGGAGTGGCAAGAGGCCAATCTGCTACTTCCCTCCCAACACCCTTAAGGGCAAAAGCTACTCCTGTTTGGTCAAGGCTGTACCTTGAATCCCTCCCCACACTGACTGTTAGCGCTTGTGGAAGAAGGGCTCTATCTACTATGCTATAGGACTGCTGACCCAGGACTCTGAAATTGCTTCTCAGCACAAGGGCCTTGCAAATGGGCTTCTTTGAGTGACCAGATACTGTGAACTGCATCCACAAATTCCACTGGGTTGTCTACTCAGCTTTCTCCTCCCTATGGCCACTGCATGGGCCTATTCCACACTAGGGATCATTCTCTGTGACGGCCCTTAACTGGTGTCCTAGTGCCACGATGCAGCCATCTGACATAGTCGAACCCCTAGCACCGCGAGGCTGCTTCACTGAGAGTCTCCAGGAGGCTCTCGAGGCCCTTCTTCTATGCCCACCATGGTTGTTCCAGCTCCTCACCTTGCATGCTCTCCCTGCCTACCCCACCCCAGCCGCTCACTATTCTTCTCTCCAGATGTGCCCAGGGCAAAGCTATTACCAGAAAGGATGGTCAGAATGAAATATTAAATTTCCACTTACTCTTCTCACTCATGCATTGCCTTTAGACCAGTGGGGCTGGGAGCTCAGGGCCCAGCTGTGCCCCTTGGAGTGGCCCCTAGAGATTTCAGAGGGCACCTGCTGGTGTGGGGAAAAGGGCGGTGAGGTGGTCTGCCACTTAGAGAATGAACAGCACTGGAAAAGCTTAGGATATCTGGCTGAATCCCTCAGAAAGACTGAAAGCTGCTCCCTGCAGGGCTGACCTACAGCTCCTATCAGGAGCTCAAGGACTGTCTTGCTTTTTTGGCTCTTGGCTCCTGACATTAGATTTGCCAACAACAGAGCTCTGGTAAGACCCTTTTCCAACTGGAGCTCTGGGTGGTTTGAGACCACCTGGCCTTGCACACACTCCAGGAATTATATGCAGAAGATCATACACTACCACCCAGACCCGACTACAGGTCCCACAGCCGGTACTGGGCACCTGTGGTAGCTTCTTCTTTATGACTAGTTTCCTCTTCCCTCTCTTCCTTTCTGTTCCTGGACCTGGGCCCCAAGGAGCAGCCCTTCCTCATGCCATTGCCTTTGTTCCTGGGCTTTCAGAGAAGGGAGGATGCCATTCTCCTGATATCTGTGGTTCTGAGGCTGGGCGGGATCTGTGTCCTAGCAGGATCTCTGGTCAGTCTTCTCATGCTGAGAAGTAGCATCCATGTGAAGATGCATGTGGGCTCCTTACTTCCTCCAAATTTCCAATCAGCTATTTCCCACCCAGAGTGCTTGGGTGGCAGAGTGGGATGCCGTGGTGACGTTGGTGATCCTGTTGGAGGGAGTACTCTGGTACTCGCTTATATCCATCCGGAGATATGGATGATGGAGAACGGGGTATAAGTTTGGCTATCTTCACATTACAGACTGGAAAGCTCAGGCTTAGAGAGGCAAAGAACTTATTCAGGGCCACACAGTCAAGAACAGACCTTATAGGAACACATTCCTGGCCCTCAAGTGACATACTGGTCACACATATGATGACTCCTCATAGGGGGTGGCTATGCTTTTCCCCATCCAATCCTATAGCCCGAGAGCCAAAGCTCAGGTCCCTGTGAGGCTCCAAACTGTGCCAGAAGGGAGGAGTGTGTGGCGGCCCTCTTCTGCATGTCTGACACTCTATGGGAATTCCCAAGCCCCATCCTAGCCTGTCGCCTCGGCTGTCACCTGGCACCTCTGCACCTATAAACAGTCTCAGAGTCAGGGGCAGGGAGTTGAAGAAAATAGTAAGTGACTACACCCTCTAGTTCCTAGGTGACAAAACAGCCCCAAGGACAGGTCACTGTAGTCCCTGGAGAGCTCCAGGTGCTTTGTGCAGATGTGTTTGGGGCGTACCCACGGTTGATATCTCACTTTTGAGATAGAGGCTCATAGCCAGCCAATTCTCCAGGCTCCCCCAGACCTAGGTCTAGCTACAGCAAGTCTGATCATCACCTAGCTTCCTGAAGCCCAAGGTCACTCTGTGCATGTTACATTCTGTCTCCTTTGGTGGCAGCGGGATGCCCCTTCCTGTTTTCAGAGCTTCTGTGTGACACTTTCCCAACCGACAAAGGAGCTTAGGTTGGATACTACAGACACTCCCCCTTGTTACATTTGGTGGCCATTTACTCCTTGGTGCATTTGTTTTGATGCTCCCACTAATGACAATGTTAATGCTGGAGGTCGGGACAATAATCACAGAGCCCTGGCCTCTTACTGACAGACTGAGTTGTGGTAGGTTATGTGACCTACATTCTATGTCACTGGACAGCAGCCCTTCCTTCAAGACAGGTCACACTGCCCCCATTATACAGATGAGGCCTGCTCAGGTCATGTCCCAGGTAAAGTGTCCCTGCAGAACATCAAAGCGATCATTCCCCCCGCCCCCCATCTCCCGGAATGACACACCCCTCATGTAATGACAGAAAGATCTGGGGAAAGAGCAATTCAGTCTCCAGACGTGTATGTATTCAATGCCTTCAGGGTGCTTGCTCACTCCAGTGTCCGTGATACTGTCCTATGTTCTGCTTGAGGCGAGCCTCACCCTGCAGCCCTACGTGGACCACTCACGTGGTCCAGCGGCAGAACTTGGAGGTCCATCTGCAGACCTGTCTCACCAAGCCAGCACGATTCCCCAGTGCAAGCTTTCAGCTGTAGCCCCTACATGCCATTTCTGAAAGCAGCATCTGCTGTCCTCTCTCTCGCTGAGGGTCACTCTGACTGTCCTCTTTAGCCCAATTTAAATAAATCAAAGAGAAAACTACAGAGAAAGAATTGTGGCCTGAACCCCAGAGAAGCAAGGGAGAAAAAGATGCAGACTCCCCATCGCGATGCAATGCACGGAGTGGGTGCAGCCATGGAGGAACTTGAGCTTTGGGGAGACTGAAGATGCCTACCTGTGATATTGACCTCCACCTGGCCCGATCGGGTGCCAATAGGGTTAGTGGCCTCACAGATGTAGGTTCCTGCCAGGCTGTAGTTGATAGGTCCCCGGAAGAAGAGGGTTCTGTTCTGGGCTTCTACACCCTTGGGGAGAGAGCCATTCAACCTATAGATATTGGGAAACACAGTGAAGGGTTATCACTCTTCAGACCCAAGAAGTTCTTAGAGCATCCACTTGGCTTAACTGCTATCCACCTACCAGCTCTCTTGCTATCTAATAGAGTATGTTTAGGGTAGAGGAAGAGAGTAACAACAATAACCTCTTGCATCTCACAGTTTTCTATTACTCAGTAATTTAGTTTATTTATTTATCTATTTTTGTTTCTTGTTTGTTTTTGTTTCTTTTTGTTTTGTTTTTGTTTTCTTTTTGTTTGTGGCCCAGGTTGGTTCTGAACTTGGAGCAACCACGACTGGGCTCCTGTGGTGCTGAGATTATAGGGACTTGAGCTACTTTGCCTGGCGGTTCACATTTGATCATCAAACTGCTGAAATGTATTCAAGGCAGGTGGGTACCACTCCCACATAACAGGTGAAGCCCGAGCTTCAAGGCCAAGGACACACAGGCAGGAAGCAGCAGAGCCAGAACCAGCTGGGTCTGCAGGCTGCAGGAGCGCTCTACTGCTCCTGGGCCCTCTTGTTGGTCCTTTGTCTCCTTGGTAGTGGGTTGGCAACAGAGATATACCTGGGTCCTGACCCTAGCTAGCTCTCCTCTAGCTCTCCACTGGGGCCAAATGCATTTGTTATTATTATTATTATTATTATTATTATTATTATTATTATTATTATTTTGGTGTTTTCGAGACAGGGTTTCTCTGTATAGCCCTGGCTGTCCTGGAACTCACTCTGTAGACCAGGCTGGCCTGGAACTCAGAAATCCGCCTGCCTCTGCCTCCCAAGTGCTGGGATTAAAGGCGTGCGCCACCACCGCCTGGCCCGGCCAAATGCATTTGAAGAAGCTTATCAGATGGACAAGCAGGCATGGCTGAGAGCTCCTTCTCACTGACGATCTAGCCATCGCTGGGTATGTCTTAAGACATTTCCATGTGGGAACCACCCTGGGAGTTTGTTGAGAATGGAAGACCTTCATTGGGGTTCACTGTTCTTCAGCTAAACCACCAGCCATTCCAGAACAGGGCTGACTGGCAAGGAGGTCCTGCCTACCTCACCTTCAGAAGCAGTTTTGTGCCAAGAAATGGAAGGTAACAGGGAGAGCCTGTCGGTGGAAGGTAACAGGGAGAGCCTGTCGGGGCTCTCTACTTCCTAGAAAAAAACTCTAGACTCACTCTGAGCTGTTGCCTTCTGGTCACCCATGTCAACTTTCTTAGCTTCCACCACACCCTGTGCCCCCAGCTCTCTGCAGAAAGAACAGCTTGAGATGTTCAAGTTGGCCAGAGGGGCTGTGTTTGTTTTCTCTCCGAAGGTCAACAACCAGACTGTAAAGCCAAGCATGGGACAATGGGACATGGGGGTCCGCTGCTGCCTCCACTCAGAGAACCTGGGGTTGCTGAAGGACTAGGAGCAGAGAGACTGGACTGTTCTAGAACACCAGCTTCCCAGGGGACACTTTGATAAAAATAAGTAGTGGGGACTGGGGTGGCATGACTCAGGCTGAGTCACCAAACGAAAATGACAAAACTCTTTATTAGTGAGAGAAGGGAAGCAGGTTATGAGAGAAGCCCCTGCTGGCAGGATTATTAGCTCCAAACCCAAGCACTCAAATGCTGAGGTGTGTGTACATAGTATGTGTGTGTGTGTATGTGGGGGTCTCTTAAACCAACCCCTACGGAAAAATCCAAGCTTAGATTCTAATTCTCTCTACTCCCCAGAGGTGGGTGATTGGGCCTCTGTCGGGTATTTTCAGGGGACAGGCCAGCTCATAGCACTCACGTGGTCCAGTGGTACTCCGTGGCTGGCGGGTTAGCATCTGCTTTGCACGTAAGCTTCACATCTGTCCGCTGTAGGTACCAGTTGCCATCAAAGCCCTCAATGGTCACCTCAGGTTCATCTGTGAGGCAAGGGAGGATGTTGGAAGAGGATGAGGTCAGGGGAACAGCCAGGGAAGGGATAGAAAGAAGTAAGAAAGGAGGATGGGGAGGACATGGGAGCAGCTAGAACAAGTGGTTATCATAGGACCTCAGCAAAAGCTGCAAGGGGAAGGGTTAGGTCAGGGAGAGGTGACAGGGAGAGTGCAACTTCTTGGAAGAGAAAGTAGTGGGGAGAGATTAGGGGACAGAAGAGGAAGGCAGGTGGCAATGGATGGGAAGGGCTCTGGCCCTGGCTCACACTGCACGTTGAGTGTAAGGCTCTCCCTGAAGCGGTCCAGGTGATAGTTGACGATGCAGGCCAGGGACTGTCGGTGGGCTTCCCTGCTGGGCACCAAGCGGTAACGGCTGATGACTGTCACTGTGCCATTGGGGTTCCGAATTTCCTGGTACTCTGCCTCGCCCTTTAGCCGTGTTTCCCAGGACACTACACTGGGAGGTTTGCCATTGGCTGAGGTGCAGGTGGCCACCAGGACCTTGTCATCCTGTCCCTTCCTGGCTCGAAGCACTGCCTGGGTGCCCTCGATCCAGTTGGTGGGTTTGGCTGTGGAGGCAACACCATGGCATTAGTTGAAATGGCCTGGGCATCTGGTAGGTACCTATCCTGGCCACCTCCTCTACCTCCCAGCTGTGCTTTGCTCAAGCCCTTCCCAGAATTTCTCTTGGGAAGTTCCTCATGCCCGCAAACCCTCCTTCGCTGCACAAACAGTTCTGGTTTTAGGCTTTTAAGAGTCTTGGTGTGTTTAGCTTCCCTCCTTACCATGGTGTCTGAAGCACCTCCCTGCTTCCTAGTCTCCAACACATGTCCCTTGGTGGGAGTCCCAACCTAATTACAGTGCCTGGCCCCGTCCAAAGCTGAGGCCCCACCCTAGTCCTTGGGGAATTGTGGATAGTCTGCCTCGTCAAGTCAGAGGCACTATGCCTGGACTTCTGGGAGCATGCCAAGCCAACAGGGGTGTCTGTGGCCACGGAGGCATATGTTAAGGATGCCCAAGCCATCTAGATGGGCAAGAAAAAAAGGCCCAGGGCCAGCTTACCCATCACAGTGAGATTGAGCTGGCTCTCACGGTTGCCCGTAGGAAAGGTAGCAAATTCACAGATGTACATGCCCTCGTCTTCCAGTTCCAGGCCGGAAAGGCGGATGGTGCCGTCGATGAAGGAGGGTCGAAGGAACTCCACTCGTTTCTCATAGGGAGGCAGCACGGAAACACCCATAGTTGGGTTGTAGATGGCCATGTTCTGCTTGGAGCCATTGGAGGCCTTCTGCCATGTGACCTGGGTGATCTTCACGCTGGGCAGTGGGTTGGCAAAGCTACAGTGCAGTACCACATCTGTGCCGATGAAGCCATACATGGAATCGTTCACCTGCACCACCTGTGTGTGAGTGCCTGGTGGAGGGGATGATGGGAAGTGGTCAGTACCGGGCACTACTCCCCAGCCCCCATCTTCTGTCCTCTGCACTTGACCTTTATGGCAGTCATTACATTTATAATTCTTCTTATGGAAATAATCACTGGGTCTGGTGGCTTGTGGCTCAAACCCCCGCACTCGGGAGGCCAAGCAGGAAGTTTGCTATGAGACTTTGGGGCCAGCCTGGGTTACATAGTAAGTTCTAGATAGAACAGCCTGAGATACAAGTGAAACTCATTTCAACAACTCCCCCCACCCTAGAATAAATAAATTACTTACTTGATATAAAAACCACTTAAAGGCTATTAAGATGGCTCAGTGGGTAAAGATATTGGCTCCCAAGCATGATGACCTAAATTTGATACCCGAAACCCACAGGGGAGTCCTGTAATTGTTCTCTGACCTCCACACACCCACAATGGCTTAAGCACACACACACACACAAAATAAATAAATGAATTTAATAATAAAATCCCACTCTGGATAATTCTGAAAAATGCTGAGAAGACAATGGCATCATTCACTTGAGGCTCAGAATGGCCTTGAGTTCATTATCCTCATGTCTCAGCTTCCTGAGTGCCGGCATTCTTCACAAATACCACTACAATGCCTGGTTATGATCTCTCTATATATATTTGCATGCGTATGTGTTATGTATCCACATGGGGGTCTGAGGTTGAAGTTAAAGATCTTCCTCAATTGAGTTCCAATGTATTTTCTTTCTTCTTATTTGTGTGTGTGTGTGTGTTTGTCTGTTTATTATGGGGTTTTACTATGTAGTCCTGGCTGCCTTAGAATTTGCTGTGTAAAGCAGACTGGCTTCACATTTGCAGATATCTGCTTGCCTCTGCCTCCTCAGCGCTGGAGTTGAAGGCATGAGTTTCTCAGTTTTATATTTTTAGGCAAGGTCTCTCGGTTGGACCTAGATGGGGTTAGTCTATCTAGCCAGCTTGCTCCAGGGATCCCATCTTTGTCTTCTTGGCAGGCTACTATGCCCATCTGGCATTTGTGTGGTTGCTGGGGATCCTAAATATGGTTCTCATGCCTTTGTGGCAAGCACTTTACCCAATGAGCCATCTCCCTAGCTCTCTCTATTAATTTTATAAACAAAACCAAAACCCAGGACCCCCAAAGAAACAAAAACCAAACAAACAAACAAAAAACAAACAACAAGAAAGAAAGGAAGGAAGGAAGGAAGGAAGAAAGGAAGAAAGAAAGAAAGAAAGAAAGAAAGAAAGCCCCCTCCTCCCAAATCAAACAGAATCAGAATCATAGTGTAGAGATTGCTCCAAATGCCACTTTTCAGGGAGTGGTAAGGATCAGGGTTCCATGTTAGTGAACACACACCCACATCCCACTTTCTCCCATTTGTCTGGATGTGGGCAGAGCCCAGGACCTTGCTCATGCTTGTCAAGTTTTCCACCACTGAGCCACATTCAATCTCTGCCTCCCCATGCCCTCCCACAGTGCCTTTTAATCTATATAGTCAAGTCTGATCTTGAACTGAGCGTCTTCCTGCCTCAGCCTCCAGAATGCTTGGGTTGCAGGAGGCACAGCCATACCTACCTAGCATGCCATCATTTTGTATGAGGGTCGAAAGCTCTACTTTCCAAGAACCGCCTAGCTAGTTTTCCTGGGTCTTAGTTCCCTCATCTGGCTAGTGAGCCAAATAATCCAGTGTCCTCTACCTTACTCACTGCTGGGGAACCAGATGTCATACAGATAACAAAGGACATGGGGGTAGAGGGCAGGAATCTGGAGAAGGTGCTGAGGATGCCCAGCAAGAGGGCCCTTCCCCTTTAGCTCCCATAAAGTCTACTTAGGCCCTTCCGTTAGGAAGCTGCTCAGTCTGGTCCTCCAGGTTCCTACTGGGACAGCCTCCCTGTCTCAGAATATGACTGTTTATACCTCAGACTTCTACCCTGGACTATGGACTCCTACAAGGAACTTTTTCCCTTCCTGAGTTCCCAAAGCCAAGCCCAGCTCAGCATCTGGCTTACACGGCAGGCTTCCGTGTTTCCTTTTCTCTAGTGGAGCAAATATTTATTGCTGGGCAAACTACATGGCAGCCAAGAGAATGGGGATTCCTAGGAAGAAGCGGGCAGCTGGGCAAGGCATAGGTTCCCCCTCCTCATCTAGAAAGTCTTTTCCTTTGAGTCCCCTTAGCCCAGGTTCTGCCCTCCACTTCTCTCCATCTGGGAGTCTGTCAAGCCCCCAAGGTAGCATCTTTGTCACATGACTGCATTGTTCCTGTCACTGATGAGTGACCACATTTGTGGACATCCTATCCTGCATCTCCAGTTTACTGATCATCAATAATAGCAGGCACTTCACTGACTCAGAGGCAGGAGGATGGCCTGGGATCCTTGCCTCCTCTGTGTGATGGAGAAGTTGGGGGTTCCTGGGAAGACCCTAAAGCCCACAGTCACTTTAGCCCACTGCTCCCCACTCCACTCCTCTAGAGACCACAGTGACTATAGGATCTCAGGGGCTTAGGATACAGTAGGCTCTCATGAGATGCAGGCAAACTGCATGCATACCAGGCATGGTGGGGCATGCTTGTAATTATTAGCATTCAAGAGTCAGAATCAGGGGGCTGGAGAGATGGCTCAGTGGTTAAGAGCACTGACTGCTCTTCTGAAGGTCCTGAGTTCAAATCCCAGCAACCACATGGTGGCTCACAACCATTTGTAATGAGATCTGATGCCCTCTGGTGTGTCTGAAGACAGCTAGAGTGTACTTTCATATAATAAATAAATAAAATCTTTAAAAGAAAAAAAAGAGTAAGAATCAGAAGGGTGATAGGTTCAAGGCCAGCCTGGACTACACAGTAAGACTTGAGGTGGGTGTGGGGTGTGAAGGAAGGGAGAAAAGGAGAGATGTGGGGAGGGATGGAGGGAGGGAGGAAGGAGGGAAGAAGAGAGGAAGAAAAAGAGAGAGAAAGAGAGGGGCAGGGTAGATTACTGAACTCCTTCTAATACCTGGTTTTGGCTTTCCCAAGCCATGCCCTTGGCACTGAGAACTCCATACACACCCCCATCCTTTTTGCCATTCACAGCCTTACCAAGCACAGTGAGTGTTCCCATCCTCCCAGCTGGCCCTTGGAAGCACCAGGCACCCCAAGCAGAGGTGTTGGGGGCTGGAGCAGGTGAGAGGAACGAAGTGTGACACGAGCTGGGGGTTGAATTTCCACCTACTTGTGGGACCCTGGCAGCCATTTCCCTTGCCTCTTCAAAGGAGCAGGCTGGGTGCCCTGGGTCTCCTGTTTCCTTCTGGCCCAGTCTGACAGCAGCCCAGCCCTTGCCCCACCCAGAAGCAGCCTTGAGAGGAGGTCAGTGGGTCAGATGGTCTAGCACTCTTGCTGACTGGTCAGCTGGCAGGCAACTAATTCCTCCATCCTCCCTGACAGGATAAATGGGTGCTCCCTGATGCTTGCTCCTCCAGCCTCTGCTCCCCAGGCCTGCTGGAGTCTGCCCAGCAGCTGTGATAATGTGAGCATAATTGGGAAACTTGCGCCACACAAAGCTGAGAACTGGAAAAGCCAGTTGGGAGGGCTTGGGCCACAGGTGAGAGTTGGGGGAAGCGGGAATGGACATCAGGAACCATCTTGGGGCTAGGTGTGGTTGGCCTGGAGGGGCGCATGGCCCACTGACCCAGTACCCCATCTCCTCTTGTCCCTTTGCAGGTGTGTGGCTGGCAGGGGCAGCAGGGGGCTGGTACACAGACTGATATTCCTAAGCAATGACTTCACCCTTCAAGGATAAGGCAGTGCCAAGAGGGGAGGTTGTTAATGATGCCCTATGGAGGTTGAGGAGGTTCCTGTGCCAAAGCAGGTGTGTGTGTGTGTGTGTGTGTGTGTGTGTGCGTGTGTGTCTGTGAGTGCATGCGCACGCACATGTGCATGTCTTTGTCCTCCCTATCTAAGTCTATGCTGGGTAGAGACTGTTTGGTTTCTCCCAGAAGCAGCTTCATGGTGGTGCAGAGAGAAACATTCCTGGCATCCCCTCATTGTATACAAAGGCATTTCTGGCACTTTCTGTCCCTGTGATGGGCTGGGTCGGGATACAGAGGACTTCTCAGTAGCGGGCGTGTACACTTTTACTCTTGGCCTCTGCCATAGCTAGCTATTAACAGAGGTGGGGAGGTAGCCTGTGGGTGGCATGTGGGGCTCCTGGAGTATTGAGAGTGAAGAGAGTGCCATAAAGAGCGGACAAAAGATTAGCCAACATCAGGTCCTTCTTCAACATGCCAGCCTGAGGGACCTGGTTCCGAAACTTCCGTGGCTTGGACCAAACATGTCAAGTCAGGATAAAGTATCCAGCTCTTAGACTGGGTGGCTTAAAAAAATTTTTTTTTTCCAAGGAAGCATGGCCTTAGTGTACACGCATCTCTCTTCATTTCTGCTCCAGCTTCCTAATGTGGGAAATGGCAGGGGTGGCTCCCAAGCTCTGTTGGACCTTTCTGGCATCCTCTACTGAGGGTGCACAATGAGGCTGGGAAGAGTCTGCATTCTGCATCGGTGCCATCCAGTGGCAATGACTTAGCCTTTCTATGACTCAGTGAACACTGAGGGTGCACATCTGCAAAGTGGAGATTCAGAAAGCAGTATTAGCACAAAATAAATGCTCAGTCGATGAGAGTTGCTGCCATCATTGTTGGCATTGCCATCATCACCACCAGCATCAGCATCAGCATCAGCATCATCACCATCATCCTCACTGTCTCCATCATCAGCAAAGCTGTAGGTCTCCCTCTCTAGAAGGCCCATCATTGCCCTAATGTGACTGGACAGAGAATATGCTGCAATAACTGATCGTCTACCTGGCAGTAGGCACTGTACAGGCCCCCCTCTTCTGGGACACCATGAGGTTCTTGCTCCTGATTCTCTGTGGGCACTTCTACTAGGACCCCAATGGCATATAGTGGGCAACTGTACCCATTACTATTTCTTGTCCTTGTGTGGAGTCTGTATTTTGTCACTCAACAGCTATCTAGCTACCATGGGGAAAACAGGGACATGCTTGACCTTGAGCTGTGTCGACTGCATTTTGCCCGACATTGTAGGCCCAAAAAGCATGGGAAACCTGCCGACTCTGGCTACCCAAGCAATAGGAAAGTCCTCTACAGACCATGGCCTGGAGCTTTGTGACACGGTAGCACACAAGAGTTCAATGGACCAGGCAACCTCCCACTAGCCAGGTCAGGAAGGATTAGGTCATCTGCCCAGGGACACAGAAGAATAGCCCCCTGGCCTACTGCAATTCCCACCCTAACCCTGTCAGTCTGCCTCTCTAGGGCTTTGTTCTGGGGTGGTATCCTTCGGAAACCCCACAGTACTTTGAAAATGACACAGTACTCAGTCACGGTACTCATAGGTACCTTGTGCTGGGATCCAGTCACCGTGGGTCAGACATGGAGTCTGGGGAACTCAGACTAGAGCACCTACAGAAGGGTGTGGAGATCATGAGACCTGTGTCTGCAGGAGGGGTTCTCACATTGGAAGGGACAAGCAATGAGTCTTCCCCTGACCGCCCTATACAGTCAAGGTCCAAGACACTGGTACTTGTGCTCAGGTGCCTCAGTTTCCTTAGCAGAACACAGGCTAGGCAGTTGGGGCAACCTGGCTTCTCAGAAGTGCTGACCGAGCAAGGCGAGCATCAGACTGCCCCCCCTCCGTCGTCACAGGCCTGCAAAAGCCCAAGCTCAGCAAGAAAACACAAAGGCTCTTCAGTTGTGGCAGATGAACCTGCTCCCCAAGGCCCTGCCCTGCTTGCCATAGAGCTAATCTGCAGCTCTACGGCAAGAGTTCCCACGCATCGGGCGTGGCCACACGAGCAGTTTCTCTCTCTGCCCCTTTTGACTTCAGAACTCCTGTTCTGGCTGGGCAAGCTGGGTCTGGGCTCGGAAGGTGGGTGTGTAAAGGGGTACTTCTGTGAGGACCACTATGCCTGGCCTGGCTGTGATGATCTTCCCCAGGCCTTCACTTCCTGAAACTCTGCCTCAGCGTCTCCAGCAGTCGCTTGAGCAGAGTATTAGCGCATGCACTAACACAGAGAGAAGTCTGTGTGCATAGGTGTGGGGTGCCGGGCTCTCTGACAAGACCCTGAGCCAAAGCAACATCCCTTTTTTCATTTGTTTTACTTTGTTGTAAGACAAACATCGCACACTGCCACCTAAACTGCCCTAGAACATGCTTATGCAGCCTAGGCTAGCCTCAAACTCATAGCAGGTCTCCTGCCTTAATCTCTTGACTAAGCGTCCTAACTAATGGGATTCATTACAATGTGAGAGCTACATTAGTTACATGTGACATCTGGAAAGAAGGAAACCAACCGTGTTTCCCCCAACTCTGTCCGACCATCCGTGTGTGTGTGTGTGTGTGTGTGTGTGTGTGTGTGTGTGTAGGTCAGGGACTGAACTGGGAATCCAACCCAAGGCTCTGCACCTGCTCGCTAAGTAAGTGCCCTACCAACAAAGTACAACCCCAGTTGACACCAATATCCTTTGCTTCTAGGGCTTTCTAGGCATGCTTCCTTCCTCCCCTCCAGGAACTGGCAGACAGGACAGGACTTCCTTCCTTCCGTGGAGGTGTCGACCCAACAGGTAAATGCAAGTGAGAGTGACTCACTGTGGGGAGGGGGGGTCCCCTGAAACCCTGCTGAGTCAGAAAAAAAAAAAGCTTTAGGACCCTCCCCTCAGCCCAGCTTCTTTCTCAAATATCAACTCTCTGGAAGTTTGAGCAGGAAGCATTTAGGCTGGCAAGGAAGAAATGGGATCAGGAGGCAACTCCCTTTCTGGGGTCATCCTCCTCTTGGAACGCTTTGCCAACCTGTCATCTTGGACCTGATCATTCTGCCAGGAAGAACCACGAGGGCAGGGCGCTTGCTGAAGCCCTTTGAACTTGTCCTTTCTCGTATCTATGCCCCAGGCATGGTTCCCCATTAATTCAGGAGCTCCTTGGGCTCCTAGGCTGCATCACCTGCTTCCAAATTCCCCTTCACAACGGGGATGGGGCCACAGTGACCCGGAATTAGAGGGCACCAGGAGCAGACAGAGGCAATGGCTTGTCCCAGTGTCCAGCCAGCCTTCCCTGGGGAGGCACAGCAAGAAGGCCTATAGTGCATGTCCTGGCCAGGCACAGTGGTTAGCAGCTCTATTTCCTACCTCCTGCAGTTAGAGACCTCTGCTGGTGAGAAGGCCTGAGGAATTCTCTTGGGGACAGAGTTTCTGGGATGGCTCCAGGGGCTCTGTATCCTTCCACTCACTACCAGCCACTCGAAGTAGTGATAATGTCCTATGATTCCACAGTCAGGGGCTAATTGCTACTGTCTGAGCCCAGGCGCCTCCACCCCCAGCTCTGGGGTCACAAATACTGCCCATGTTTTCCTCTTGGCTGAATGCTCCCCCGACTCCCCACATGGAGTTGGTTAATGATGGGCTGTGGGGCTGGCGCCCGGTTGCCTTGGGTGGGGGAACCCAGTGCGTGGGAGAAGAGGGGGTGCGGCAGCCTGGGAAAGGACCTAGAAGGAGCCAGAGCGCAGGATCTTCCAGACAGACTGGGCCAGCCCCACTCCCCTGGCAGTACAGAAGCCCCGAGGGTGGCAGGAGCCATGGGGGTGCCTTGACAAGCTCTATCTCTCCCTGAAACTTGGCAGGACGGGTTGGGGGACCAAGATGAGTCAGGGAGCTGGGCTTTGGTTCTCCCATCAAGGAACATGGAAGGGGTTGGGGATTCTGGACCACTGTCTTGCAGGCCCATTTTCTGTTGTCACCCATCCTCTGAGGCTCTGGCAAGCAGGAACTCTACTCTGGCATACCAGGAACACAGTGCCTCACTCCTGGCTCTACCTGTCTCTATCTCTAGTCTTCATGGTGCTAGGTCTCTGCCCACTCTACTTCCTCTGGTAGATCTGACATCTTTCCTCTGGGCAATGTTGAGAGGAAGGATACATGCAGGAAACTGTCACAGGCAAGCTCTGGCCCCTACCACTTGGTCGCTGTTGTCTCCTGGGCTTGAGTAGGGAGTAGTAGTAGGCCTGAGGATCCTGGAGGGGTTCTGTGGCCCTATCCTGCTCAGCTCCCTCTGCCACAACTTTGCCCCTCCTCTGGATTCACTGTGAACTGACCAGTTGGTTCTCTCTCTTTGTATGCTGGCCAACTTCTCCTGGAAGTCCTCCCAGATCAAATCCACAGCGTACCGCAGCAAAGCTGGGGTACAGGAGGTTCTTCCATAGCCAGTCACCCAGTCCAGCCCGGTAGCTCCTAAACAGCTTTGTTCCCTAGGCGGCACTGGTCCAAATCTAAACTCCGCCTAAGCTCCTCCCACCAGAACCCTCATCACCAGTGATCTCTCACTCATATTCTCAACACTCCTGGGCTGGGTCCCCATGTACAACCCTTTTCTTTGTCACTCCAACACCCATGCCTCATGCCTTCTTCCTGCTCCAGCCTTGACGCTGAGTGGCCCAGACCACTCTCCCATGTGGTAGAGTAAGCTTCCTGAACTCAAGATCAAGCCCAAGGTCGCCTAAGTGGGTAATCCTCTTGCCTCAGCCTTCCGTATGCTGGGATGCTAAGTGTGAGTCACCATGCCCCAATGGAAGGCATTGAACAAGGAGTCCCAGACTAAGAACAGTGAGAAAATGAGGCTACGAAAGACTGCTAGAGGTCTGGCTTGCTATCACTTCTGTTAAACATATACTGTGACTTCTGTTCTTCCTGAACCCCCTCTGGGGAGGCAGCTTCCTGGAGACCCCTCTTCTTGCTCTTGTCATGGGCGAGGTTGTACTGTGTGCTCAGGGTGCACACTCGGGCGTGCACTTGTCAGAGCACATCAGCCCAAAGCCTGGCACTCAGACCTCAACAGGGCACCCCCACTGGTTGGTGGAGAAGTCTGTGAGCCATTTGTGGTCCTGAGCCAAGGCTAGCCATTGTTCCAGGTCCAGTGGCATCTCCTAAGAAGTGCACTAGCGGCAGAAATAGAAGCTGGGACCTCACCTGTATTAAGGGGACACAGCTTAAGGTCTGATTCTTCCTTACTCGAAAATGGGAATCCCTGAACGGTGTGAGTTGGTTTGATCCCTTGCCCACATTTTTCCAATCCTATATCTTCCTGCTTGCTTCCCAGATGACAGGCTTGATTCTCTTCTGTCCCAGTTCCTAGTACCCCATCTCCCTCCCTTCCTCACACCAGAGCATAAGGTGAAAAATAGTTTTCTCACCTAAGCAAGCTGCTGCAGAGAGGCCTTGCTCCCTGCCCGCCACCTAAGCCTGTTTATGTCTCTGTGTTCTCCAGCTCCACCCCCGCTCCCTCCACAGCCCTGGGCTGCTCCTGCCTGACCTGGCCTTTCTTGACTTGCAGGCACAGAAGCCTCTGGCTCTAAGGCCAAGATTCAGAAAGGTGTGGTGACATGAGGGTGGCTGATGTTGCAGCGAACACTACCGTCTCACAGTAGACCAGCCAAGGCTTCCCTGTGAGCGTGCATGCACTGCTACTGACACACTGGGGAAGTGTGGGCAGCAGCCCTTTTGGAAGACTGGTGTTGAGGAGGGAGAGGCTGGGGGGCTACTGAGAAGGCAGAGAAAGAATTCCCTAGGTTTCCCCAGGGGAACCTTTACAAGGCTCAGGATCTGCATGTGCCTTCCTCGGCCTCAGTGCTCACGGTTCCAAACTACAGGGAGGCTCAACACCTGCTTGGCAGTGCAGGGCTCTTGGGTCTGCCTTGTAGGAAGGGCAAGGTGAGCCACTCCAGCACCCAGCTCTGCAAAGGCTCAGTCTTGCAGAGATGGCTGTAGGGAGGGAAGTCTATTGGGCAGGTATTCCTGCCTGCCTACAAGGAAGGCTCATTCTAAGAGAAGGGGTTTGGGTGGGAGGTAGGTTGGGAGGAGGGGTTGAGAGAAATAGAGAGTGAGGTCTATAAAGAGCATTGAGGTACATGAAGTAATTAGTCCGTGAGTACTAATTACAAACTGGACAACTTTAAGTTGCATGGATCTCTCTGGGTGTCAATTCCCTCACGTATAAAGTGGAGAATCATGATAGTGCTGTTGGCTGGGGCTGACATAAGAGAGAAAAGACCCATTCCTATGTGTTCCTAGCATGGCGGGTACTTGGAGAAGTGACTTAAGTGCTGGTATTGGTAACACGTGGGGAAAGACCTGCCTTGATACAGGTGAGCCAGTTTCCCCCCGAACAAGATCACCTAGATAACTGCTGACGTTTGGCCAGACAATCCCCTCTGGTGGGGTCAGAAGACACTTAGCAACATCCCTGGCTTCTACACACTAGATATTAGGAACACCACCTTCACGTATGACAATTAAATCATATTCAGACACCATCACATGCCCCCAAAGGAATAAAATTGCCTTAATGAAGATTAAGGGAAGGAGGGGGGTGCGGGGGTGGGGTGATGAGCTCAGGCAGGGGAGAGGAAATGCATGATGGTGTGTAGGGCCAGCCATGGCAAGCTGGGTGTAGACGGAGTGAGAAGTGCTGGCGTGGGTCACGCCGATGGAGAAACCTTCCACGTATGTCCTGGGAAAGAAGAGAGAGGCAGGCCTTCATGTCTGAAGGGCAGAGCTGAGCTGTGCGTAGGGAGACAGGTTAGTCAGAACCCTGGGCTCAGGAGCTGCTGTTTGACAGATACAGGCCATGGAGAGGCTTTCATTTCTTGAGAGGATGAGTGAACTTGGGGAAGGACAGCCAGGGAGTAGGGAGACAGGCCGAGAGCATGGCCAGAACCTCTCTAGTCGCGGAGGGTAGAAGGCTGTGCTGGTAGAAGGCTGGGATATGCTTGGGGCGATGCTCAATAGAACCGAGGAGAGGCAGCAT
This sequence comes from Mastomys coucha, assembly GCF_008632895.1. NCBI lineage: Eukaryota > Metazoa > Chordata > Mammalia > Rodentia > Muridae > Mastomys > Mastomys coucha. The sequence continues at coordinate 37,756,768 of NW_022196906.1, read as the reverse complement.
CTTCCTCTGAGGGTGAACTGCTATCATTTTGGAAGGATTTTCACCTCATTTGGTTCCTGCTTAAGTGAAATCCACAACATGTGTTCTCTGCATTAGTGGAGTGTTTGTGCTTAATTAGTGGCAAATTCTTTCATATTAAAGTCATTTAGTTTTGCTGTTTGCTCTTCTCACCCTGGGCCTGGCTCTCCTGCCTTTGCTTTAATGTGGGAAGGCCTGACTAGAGATACCCAGGTCTCTCCAGTCTGGTGGGCTAAGGAGAGAGCCATTCAAACATACATAGTCATGCACACATGCACACAAGCATGCATGTGCACACTCTGCGACATGCAGATTCCATTGCTCCATCCCTGGTGTCTGTCCCACCCAGGACTGGCATTTGCCCCTCCTGGCCCTTTGTCCATGCCCCCAGGCACCTGCACATGGCTGGCAACTCTCCTTTGGCCCTGCCCTACCTTTGGATCTACCTTATAGACAATGCTAAGGGTCAGAGGAGTGTTCCAGACTTCTGAGTGTGGGCCTATCCCTCAAGCAGAGAGACAGGGACCAAGCAATGTGGGAAACACAACTGCACAGGATGCTGAATTCTCATGATCCAAGTGGACAGTGGGATTGAAAGCAGACCAGGGCCAGGGCCACTGAGGGATACTGGCATGGGGCAGGTTTTTCTCCTACTCTAGCTGACTGTCTTACCAGTCCAAACGCTGAAGTACATAACTTAAGGGATGCTTTGAAGTCTAGAACTGCAGTGACTCCAACCCCTTGTATATGGCATGGATGCCCTTTCAATACTAGCTTTAGGGGTCATAGCCCAACTCCCTATACACACCCACTGCAACCTCCAAACCACCCTCCCCCGCCTACCCCACACAAACCCTAACAGGAATAGTTCCAGCCTAGATTGGTGGCAACCCAGACCACAACAAACCAGGGTCACGACTCCAACCTGAGTGCTAACTTCTGGGTTGTAGCCACAGAACAACTCGAGCAGGGGAGGTGGGGAGCATCCTAGCCCTTCAGTGACAGCCCCAATCTCTCTCCTTTCTAGATACAGGTTTCCCAGGCAGGGCCCCCGAATGGAGGGCTTTGGGGAGTCTCTTGCCTCAGCCTTCTGAAAAGTGGAGCTGAGACTACAGGTGGGTGTCCCCTTGCTGGCTGCCTTTCAACTTTCCTGGAACTTCAGGTCTAAATTCAGCCAAGCTTACTGTCACAGGGAAGCAGGATACTTATGACTTGTTTTGTTTGTTTATTTGCTTTTGTTCTTTGTTTTTTTTTTTTTTTTTTTTTTTTTTTTTTTTTTTTTTTTTTTTTTTTAACCTAGCAGCCCCTGTGTAGTGTGGAGAAGAAGACAAGCTCTTCAGAGGGTCCTGACATGGTGGGTCAGGTCACTGGGGCACCCTGCCCCCACCTTCAGCAGGTCAGTGGCCATGCCCAGACTCTGCACAACTGTCCCTGGGTGGCCTTTCCCCCTCATACCAAAGAGGCTGAAAGTGGTAGTTGGCACAGGTTTTCCTAGCTGACCTGGACAACTTCAGTGTCTCTCAATGTCAGTGCCCATGGCCAAGTCTCATGCCCATCCCCAAACCCAGCCTTTCCACCTATACAATGAGTCCTGGCATATCCAGCTCACTTGGCTGGGGTGGGGTCACCTCCCCAGGACTGGGCAGCTTCCTCTGGTCCTGGCACACGGTTGTCACCGTTCCCTCCTTCTCTCTCTACAACACTCAAACCATCACCTTACACTTGGCAAAATGCTGAGGGAGCCCCTCCCTGCTGCCTCTGTAGCCTGTCTTCTTCCTGCCCTGCCTGGGAGTGAGGAGACCAGAGAGTCAGAAAAGGCTCTGAGCCCAGCCACCACCCAGCATCTTTCCAGTTTCCTTCCGGTTCTCTCTGCAGCGTCACAGTTTCAAGTATAGGGTCTTTCCCACACCGACCATCCATCTGCCCAACATGAGTCTATCAGGAGCCTCGCCCAGGCCTGCTTCTAGCTCAGACTTGTCAAGGTTTCAGGAGTCACTGGTAGGGGCTGGCATGCCAGGGCCTGTTCTTCATCCTGCCTCACAGAGGGAGCCAGCACGTAGGCACAGGGCATGGCGCCCAGCTGTGGAGATGTAGCTGGCCTCTGTGGCCACCTGCTTCCCTTGACTTCCCCTCCTTCCCATCCCCTTGTCCTTCTGACCCTGCCCAGAGTGGCCTGAGAGCCCAAGGGCAGCCTATGCTGTGGTGTGCTATGTGTGTAAGCACCCCATGTCTTTCAAGTGTGAGGATTATCACCTGTCTCCTCTGAACACCCCAAGGTTGGGCAACACCCTGAGCAACAGAAGCCTGTGGGTCCCTAAAAGGACACAAGAGGGACACATTTCCTGCTGGGCCTCTCCTGGAAATGGCAAGTACAGTTAGCATGTGTGTGTCAGTCACTTGTGCCAGGCCCAAGTCTGAATGCTCATGAATACTAATTTGTTTAATTCTCAAAACGCCTGGGTGCTAGTTGTCATTACCGTTCTCGTCTTAGAAGTGAGGAATTCAGAGAGGCCAAATTCCAAGGCCAATTGGACACACAAGCACAGCCTGTCTCCGGAGGCAGTGTCTTCCATTACTGAGCCTGATGGTATGTATCTGCCTCTTTCGGAGGTTAAGCAGTGGTCTACACCTTCATGACAGACACATGGAACTTGTCTGATGCAGGATGGGTGAGGAGTCCCTACTATTTAAGGGGTGTGGGTATCGTCCCCTCTCTGCCTGTCACCCCCGGCTTTGGGAAAAGGCTGAGTCTGTCACCCTGGCCCCCACCTCTGCTCCAGTCAGAGGGCTGCAGGCCAGCTGAGCCACAAGGAAACCTGACTGAGGACTCTGAACACACCTCATCTTCATTCTTCCAAGCCTGACTCTGGCTTAGATCTTTATCTTTCTGGCTCTCTGCTTCTCAACCTAGGAGTTGTGTGGTGTGAGCTATAGGGGAATGGAGATTAAATGCCAGAGTATTTTCAGGAATCATGGAGTAGAGGGCAAGGGTGGCTGCCAGGCACCAAAGAGCTACAGAGATGAGAGTGAATATGTATGCATGTATGCCTTGTATGTATGTATGTGTGTATTTATTCTTTACAACCATCCCAGGACGGGAGTTCCCCTCAGCCTTAGACCTAAAAAGATAAGTGACTGCCAAGCTGTCTCTTCCCAAGACAGGAAGCAGAAGGTTGGTATTTCCTGTCTCATCTCACCTCAGCCCATCCTACCCTCATCTGCCCCAAAGCCAAGGAAGCCAAAAGAAGTAAGTGGTACCCATGAGACCCCAGCCCTTCCCTGAGTAAGCCTGGATCTTCAGCTCAGCCCTCAAGTTGAGCAGGGCTTGTCCCACCTCCGCCATCACCAAATGTTGGCTGGCTCCATTGCTGGCCTTCCCACCAGAAGCTGCTGGGATAGCATGCCAAATTAGCTTAATGAGTGAGGCCCCAACTTTAATTGGGGGCCCAGGCCTTGCGCTGCTGACTCCTGTTTTCACTTTGAAAGCTGGGAAGGGGTGGGTTTCACTCTCTCTCCCTCTCCTAGGCATTTTCACCCTGGCTAATGGTTCCTCACTCCGAAAGGCCCCTACAACTGCTAATTGGATTTAATTACTGGGGTAATTAATGATTTGATTGGGAAACTGAAATGTGGTGGGTGAGTTCTGGTACATAAATAGAAAAGTCAAAGGGACAGTGGACTCAGACTGGGATCCAAGGACCGGCTAGGGTGGGGGAGAGGCAGGGACAGTGGACTCAGACTGGGATCCAAGGACCGGCTAGGGTGGGGGAGAGGCAGATTGCGGATCCCTCAGAGAGCTCCTTAGTTGGGAGCTGTTACTGGCTCCTCCTTTGTCCATGAGGAAGAAAGAAAATCACAGAAGAATGAACTGGTTCAACTGTCATAAAGAAGTTGGTAGGACTTGGAACTGAGGAGCTGGCTGAAGAAGAGGGGTAGGAAGTTATGACTTGGCCTGAGATGGCTCCATATAGTGACAGTGGCCATGAGAGCACCTGGGGAAGACTTATCAGCCAACCACAAGACCTTAGAATGTAGTATGCTTGTTTCTCTTGTTGTGGCTACAGAGGCCTTGCCTCTGGGTCACAAGATAAGCAAATAGCTGGCTCACTTAAGAAGCCAGATGCAGCAAAAGAGCACAGGGTTATTGTGGCCAGAAGGCCACAATCTCCAGCCATACCCCTCTCGCTCTTTGGCTTTTTTTCTCCAGGTTCAAATGTTTCCGACTGCCCATTTCTTTCATGCTCGGCTGACTCTGCCCGGCTACAGCATGAAGTTACAGGAGTTCAAGAGAACTGGAGTTGGGGGAGGGGGGCAGTGACAGGCAAAGCATCTGCTCTTGGACCTTTTACAGGGACATGAGGACTTTCTACTACATCGAGAGGCAGCAGATGGGGAAGGAATCGGAGATGATAGAGGGGTGGGACAGTAGCTGGGTCGGCTCAGAGAGGCTGAGGTAGGATGAGGAGTTGAAGACCAGCATGGGCAATTTAGCAAGACCTTGTCTCAAAAGCTAAAGCAACAAACAACCACAAACAGGAGCTGAAGAAGAGATGGCTCGAGAGTGAGCGCAGGCTGCCCTTTCGGAGGGTCTAAGGTCACCCCCCAGCACTCACATAGTGGCTCTCAATGGCCTGCAACTCCAGTTCCAGGGGATCTAATGTGCCCTCTTTTGGCTTTCAAGGGTGCCATCATGCTCATGATGCACACACATTTCTCTCTCTCTGGCTAAGTCTAATATACATAAAATAAAAACAAATACTATTTAGCATGTTGCCTGCCACCACTTCCTCACTATCTACAAAACTCACTCACTCCTTAGTCATGGCAGTATAGCTAGCAGTTTAACCCTCTTTGGGGATTTCTAGACAGGGTCTTGAGCTCCCTTTTCTTTACAAAATCGTGGGCAACTAGACGACAGGGAACCTGCCCCGAGAGGCACCATGAGAGCCTCATGGCGTGAGATTAGGCAACACTCTCACAAACACCCTGTTAAGGCAGATGCCACACTTGTACTGGGAAACTGAGGCTCAGGCTGCTACAGTGATTTATTCAACCGACACTGCTAGACACTGCTAACAGGTGGATCTGAATACAAATCAGAACTTATGACACAGCCTCCTGCCCTCTCCACTGCCTCGGGGCAGATCTAAACCAGTATCAGACCTTCCATCTACCCCTGCTTAAATTCCCAGCTTCCTCTCCTCCTCCTCCCATGTCCCCACCCGCCACACCTCCCAGAAGTGGAGAACTCCTACTTCAACACTCAAGTCCCACAGAATCATCTGCTCTGTTCTTATATCCCCACTGCCTCTACCTCCACCTTGCTCAAATAGCAATCCCTGGGCTCTCCACGGTTGGCTAGGCCTGAATCCCCGGCTGTGGTACCCGATGCCTGTACTGGGAACACACTCCATCTGATCTAATGAACCCCAGGGAACAGACTTGATGACATGGGTCCCCACTGACTTCCCAGGCCACTGAGAGCTTTTAATCAAGACTTCTTAGGGAAGCTACCAGATCAAAGGAAGACTTGGCTCCCTGTTGAAGGCCATGCTTACTTCCCCCAAAGAGAAGATTCTCTATGAGAGGAGGGCTGAGAGCCACAGGGATGTAGGACCATTCACTCTCAAGGATCTCAGTGAGACAAGGCCCCACCTCTCTCATCCTCTGCTGACTAGGTTGACTGTCGGGGTGGTGGGGGGATAGGAGGTGCAATCCTAGCACACCTTCCTCCAGTCTCTTGATTTTGGGCATCCAGAATCCTGAAGCAATAAACAAGACAGTGCTGACCGTTTTGAGGAGGATTAAGACTACTCAGCAGACTGAAGTGACTTACAATTATACAACAAATGGAAAAACCAAGGAGAAACCAATACCCTTTTTACTTTGACTGCAGAATAGTGGGGAAGTGGTGCAGCCTTCTGAGAGTGAAGGCTTCTGGGTAAGCGTCTCTGGGAGGCTGGGTGGCATCGCAAGCACACGGCTAAAAGACCCAGAATGGCAGGATTAGGGTGAAGTGTGGTGTCCCATCCCCAGCCACCCCTAAGCTGCAGCTGCCACAGGCGGAGCAAACAGGAGGTCGGTGCAAACAGGAGGTGCTCTAGAGTTCAGTCCTGCCTGCACCCCTCCACCCCCACCCCGGATAAGAGGGGGGGAGGAGGCCTGAAGAAGCAGGTCAAAGCAAACTCTCCCCCACTGCCCCACCTCCAGTGAGAGCAGCACAGCCAAGCCTGTAGGACCAGAACTCAGCACGTTGTCCTGACACGTCCTGGAGACACAGCTTGAGAGGAAAGAGAGGGAGTGAGTCAGGGCTTGGAGGTGGGGTTGAGGGGGATGGAGGGAGGTAGAGGTCTGTCCACCTTAGAGAATCAAGGTGCAGGCAGGCAGCAGGCCAGGGTGGCTTCTCTAGGTGGGAAGGGAGCCTATAGGTTCAGGGCCCCATCCCAGGCCTTTGCCTCTCTAGTGTACTCCAGTTGTTGAGCAAGGCTGCCTCTGGTAGATAGGGGCTAGGAGAGGGCACCTTCTTGCCTCCATTGAGCAGGGAGAAATCAGGCCTGGGCTAGATAAAAACTAGAGTTGAGCCTTGTACTCCCACGGTGAGCTTCAATCAACAAAAGCCTGGCAGAGTGTCCCCTCTTTGCCAGCAACTCAGGAGCTGACCACTATGGTGGCACAGTCTGGCCTTAGGAGTGGCAGAGCCTGCCCTACCCCCAACCCCAGAGAAAAGCCTCTTGCCCACAGTAGTAGTGGGGGCAGGGAGGTCCAAGTGAGGATTAGGGCGGGGAGATGCTTTGAACCCCAGAAAGACTGGTGGGAACTGGTTCTTGACTCATGGCAGAGAAAGGGGGTGGGGAATGGCAGGGCTCCTGACTTATTATTGTTGTTGTTATTATTTCTCTTTCTTTTATGAGATGTGAACTCAAGCAATTAAAGACACACATCTGACTTTAGACCCTCATCTTTGCTCCAGCCCTGGCTCCATCACAACGGCCAACAGTTCTCAGCAACTCTTTCTTTCAATGAGACACAGATTGAGTAAGCTTGTACCCCCATCATTAGAGATTCTCTGAACCCTAAAAATAAATGCTGGTGGGCAGAGTTTGTGTTCTGGACCTCAGGACTGGAGAACTGAGTGCTCTACTCTGAACTTTTTTTTTTTTTTTTTTAAATGTACTGGGCACTCAGAAGTGCTTCTGGAATCTTCCACTTTCACTGCCATGTTCTGGAACAAGGCTCGAGGCACACCCATTTTACAGAGGAGGAAACTGTGGCCTGGGGTTGGGTGAGAAATCCACCAAGCTGCACAGCTGGGGCAGTGGAAGCAGAACTAATCTTCTGTCTGAGCCTTGTCCTGGGTCAGAACCTGGAGTCCAACCTCCACCCTGTTTTGCATAGCAATGCCTTTGCTGAAGTCTATAAGTCTCTTTCCTAAGAGAACAAGAGCATCATTGGTTGAAGCCCTCAGTGACAGACCCAGTCTGGGGTCCCTTTGGCCCCTTTCAGGGACAGGGAAGGAAGGAGGCAAGTAGGGCTTGGCTGAGGGTCACCTAGTACCCAGACAGGTAGCTGGGCCACACCTGCCCAGCCTGACATACTGTCCCAGTAGATGGGAACAAAAGTCTTTGGGAAAATGACACTCAGATAAGACTCTCTTAGCCAGGTAGCAGCAGACAAAAGTCAAGCCTTTCTTGCTTTCAGAAACTTCCCAAGGGAAGGAAGGGTTCAGAGAGAGGCTGTCACACGCCACCTACTGTGTCTGACAAGCCTGACTTCCCAGCCTCTTACCCAATCAGTAAATAAGTTCCTTCTCCTTTTGAGTGTGACGGTACCTTACCATTGCTCCTGGGAGACTGGCAATCTGGTCTACATCCTTTCCCTTCCAAGGATGTCTGTCCTCAACTCTTCCTGCTGTGGTGGTAGCATACCCTGTGCTTAGACTTGTTTGGCCAGCCAGCAAGGCTAGGATCCAGTAAGCTCTCCCTCCTAAGGAGAGGACTTGGGGTGTAGGGAGAGCTTAGGAGGCAGAGCTCAGGCTGGGCTCGTCCATTCACTGGCAAGTTGCCTCAAACCCAGGAGCCTCAGTTTCCTTACCCAGCAAGTGGACTTGACATCTTATGTTAAAATGGCTGAAACAAAGCAACCTGCAGTTGCCTAGTCAACGAATTGTTCAGGACGTGGAGCTTGATAGAGCTTTTCTGGGATCAAGGCTAAAGCCACAACCTGACACCAGCCTTGGCCTTTTCCAGCTCCCTAAGGTGGCGCCTAGGTTCATCTGTCTGGATTCTCTAAGCTGTCTTGTAGAAGCCCCACATTTGGGCAGCTCAACTGCCCCCCATCAAATCGGCATCCCCATTTTGACTACAGAAGCTGGGCCAGGTCTTGAGGTCCCATGGCCAGAGGGACAGGAACCCAGAAGAGTCCCTCAAGGCACTGGGTATCCTTCCTGCTGAGATTCAGTGCAAGTGACCCTGTGTTTTTCCTGGCCAAGGTGCAAGGAAGGGTGTGTGGTAAGAAGTATGGTGTGGCTTCACAGGGCTAAGGGACTTCTCTGTCCCTTCTCCAAGTTCCCCAAGTCCAAGACAGTTCCAAGTGACCCCTGAGACTCCCTTCTATGTTCAGCCCACAGACACAGACACCAACCTAACCAGGCCCTCTCCATCCCCAGCCCGTCCCCAGTGGCTACCCAGTCCTCTTGCCTAACTTTGAGACCTGGAGAACAGAGGCCTCCATCCCAGCCACCTGTTCTGCTCCTGCTCTCCAGCACCTACTCTTGGCAGGTGTGCAGGGAGGAGCGGGGCAGCCTGGGTTAGAATCACAGGATGGCAGAAAGGGCTCCATCCCATCTCTGTCCAGTGTGGAGGGAAAGTGGCAGGAGGCAGGGAGGAGCCTTTTGCAAGACATTCTGGAGACCACTAGGCACTGGATCTTCCCCTAAAGCATCATGCCCACAGCTCATGGAGTTCTTATGTTTCAAAGCAGGTATCCTAAGACAGCCTGAAAACTGAGGCTCAACTGCACTTAAGGATAGCCAAGGTCACAGTTATAGGAGAGCCAGGTCTGCTGATTTTAGATACTGAATACTGCTAAGGCAGAGATGTGTCAGGGCCCTAAATGTCCCCAGAATCAAAGGGAATAAATACATCAAGAGCATATGTCCATAGCGGGTGGGACTGTGACCTGAACCTTGGACAATAACTTTGTAGTCTGACCCCATAGAGCATATGCCCGCATTCCCCAGAGGTCTTCTTGGTTCTGAGAGTGCCTGATGTGACAAACTAATTTATTTCCAATGCCATTTGTAAAGTCCTGACACCTGTTCACGAGAGGCATGGCCAGGGAATCAGTAGACTCAAGTGCTAAATCTGGGGCTACTTTGACCCAGCAAACTGTGGCTCTCTTTCCAGGCCTCAGGGTCCTTATCTGAGCTACAGGAGGTTGGCTACTTAGCCCTCTCTCCCTTTAGCCTCTTCTGGCTGAGCAGTCCAGGGAGGTCTCAGTTCTGTGCGACCTTCAGCCAGCTCCAGGAGTGACAGGCCTGGGGAGGAGGGAGAGTTTCATCTCTGCCGGAATCTTTCTAGCCGGTGTCAGTGGAACACCTCCAGATGCTGTCAGTACGGTGAGACCCACAGAACAGACTGGATTTTGCAACCCTCCAAGGTAGTGTCTGCTACAAGGTGTGGCTGCGGAGAGGTTTCTCAGAGAATCACTCTGACAAAGCAGGGCTGGGCCTGACTCTGGGAAACAAAACCAGGCTCTCACCCAAATCCAGGGGCAGCTGGGGTGGCAGCTGGGGTGGCTTCCCAGCTGGGAGAACTTGCATTCACAACCAGGAAGTGAGACAACTGTTAGGGAGACTCCTGGAAGTAAGTCAGGCCCTGGGGTGGCTGAGATCGGCAGACAGGCCTCAGAAGGCACAGCCAGCGAGGTCTCGGGAGCTCTGTCTCTCTCCAGCCTCAAAGGCACATTTAGCCACTTAATTTGTATTCTGGAGACTACTGCAAATGTGAAACCCTAAAGACTTTGAGGGTAGATAGATACTTTAAAAAAAAAAAAAAAGACAAGAGTCTCTCTCTATAGTCCAGGTAGCACTGAACTACCAACAATCCTCCTGTCTCAGCCTCCTGAGTGCTGGGATTACAGATGAACATTACTATGAGGCTTGGGATGAAAGAATTCTGAAGAGGTTTCAGTATTTCTCCTAACCCCTGTCTCCCAAGTAACACCGAGTCCTGACTATGCCCAGTACGGCACTTGACACTAGACGCTGTGCCTACTGCCTTGAACCAGTGAGGCAGTAAGTAACTCTGCTTCAGCGAGGATCGTGATGTGAACGAAGGCAGGAGAGCAACCACAGCATGGTGACAGGAGTGTTCTGGGGTTCAGCAGCCCAGAGAAGTGGACAAGGGTCTAAGGGTCTCTCTCAGCTGGACCCTGGGGGCTTCCCTTTGAGAGACCCCTCTTCTGCCCTCTCCTCTAGGGACAGGTGCTGTTAGGAGTGGTTGGGACAGGGACCCTGAAGCCCAAGCCTGACCTCTGGCAGACGTTCCTCCTTCCTGCTTTGAGGGTATCTGGAGAGGAGACAGATCTCAGGGAGATGTTAATTAGTTCTGACAAATTAATAAAGAAACCCTAATTTATGTTCCGTATCTAATTTCCTTTTCTGTGTTTTATTTTCCTGCCCAACAAGCTGGTGCTGGGGAAACAGAGGGGAAAGGCGGCGGCAGCAGCAGCGGTGGTGGGGATGGTGGTCTGAAGACAACCCAGTCTAACCCCCCCCCCATTTCTGGCTCCTGCCCCACCCCCACCCCACCCTGCACTGCTCCAGGAAGCCAGTCCCAGACATTAAGCTGTCAAACTGCTCCCAATTATCTCCCTCTATGCCCGCAGGCTCCAGGGGCGACAGTTGTAGCAAGCTGGTGTTGACTCATTCTGTCACCAACCTGCCCTGCTCAGGGAAAATGCAATTTAATGAAGTCCAATGGCAGGGCTGGGGCAGATGGGGTCCTAGGAAGAGGGTGGTTCCAGTGTAGGGATAGCCAATAGTCTCCTTTTCCTGTGGGACAGCATCTTTGGCCTGACCCTAGAGAGGTCAGCTGCATCCTCTCCCTCACATCACCTCTCTAATGGCTCTGAGCAACAACAGCATTAACCTTCTCTGCAAGGGCCTCCACCTTCCTGGGGATGCCTGTTTTAAAAGCGTATGGTCCTGACAGCTGGGAAGTTCTTCCTGCTGTTTAATCTCCATCCTTTTTGCTGAAGGGAAAGTCCATTTCCCCATGCTTTTTGATACTGAGCCCAGGAGTAGATGGATCTATTACTGCCAGACACCACCCAGGCTAAGGCTAGAGATGGATATTGTCCATACACTGTCCAGCCTCGTCTGGTGCTAAAATAGTGGGGGATTTTCTTTTGTTCTGGGTAGGGTCAGATCCCTGCCTCATGTTGCCATCTTGTTCCACCAAACCAGGGACTCTTCTGTCTCACTGTGTTAGCAGAGAACCCTCTATCTTCACTTATGTAAGCCATAGCCCACCTCTCTAACTGCTAGTTTGCGTGATAGTACACTTTTGACACCCGTGTCCTCATTTATAACAATGAAAAGAAACAGCAGTATGGTAGCACATGCCTGAAATCCCACTACCAGAGATGCTGAAGCAGGACCATACCTTTAAGCTAGCCTGTGCTACCTAGCAAAATTCTGTTTTGCAAAAGGGAGAGAGGGAGGGAAAAAGAAAGGAGAGGGGAGGGGAAGAAGGAAAAGGAAGAGGAATAAGAGAAGGAAGAGGAGGAAGAAAAGGAGGAGGAAGAAGAAGAAGAGAAGGAAGAGGAGGAGGAGGAGGAAGAGGAGGAAAAGGAGAAGAAGGAGGAAGAAGAAGAAGGAGGAGAAGAAGGAGGAGGAGGAAGAAGAAGGAGGAGAAGGAGGAGGAGAAGAAGGAGGAGGAGGAGGAAGAAAAAGGAGGAAGAAGAGGAGGAGAAAAGATTGTCATTATTCATTGATTAGCTTTTGGAAAGGTCAAATGACTAAAAAACAAAAATATCTTAAGTACATTTTTATCTATTTTGAGTACACGTCTGTCTCTGTGTGTAGGTATGTGCCATGGCACATATGGAGGTCAGAGAACAATTAGCCATCTTGTTGGCTCCAAATCAATGACTTTCTATAAGCTCAGTCCAAGAAACTGACCCTGGCCCAAAACAAGTGGTAAATAACGGCCACGGGTTTCATGAACACACATGGCCCTGCCTTGCTAAGAGCAGGTGCTTGGAGCCTGCCAGGATGTTCACGCAGGAGGCCACCAGTGACAAGCTGACATGAACAGCATGACCAGGAGGCTAGGGCCTCCTAAGGTTTCCCCAGCCCTAGTGGAAAGGCCTAGGACCTAGTTTGAGAAGAGCTTTGACTTCAGGTTTCTCTTGTCTCGCCCTCTGGAGCCCACATTCTGAAGGCCCCAGCTGTCACGAAGGGCTCCTGAGCACAGCAAAGGGACAGCAAGTAAAGGTCTTCCAAAGAGGAGGAAGGCCTCTCCAGAGGTCGCAGAGGTCCTAGCTCCACACTCTTGTGTAACGTGCTCACTAGGGTTTCAATGCTTTGACCTTGACAAGAGGTAGGAAAGGGTGATAGGCTAACATGGCCTGCTGAGCCCAGAGCACAGGACAGGAGATCCCAAAGGCTTCTTAGAAGCCTCGAGGCCAGAGAATGGCCAGGGTGACGCGGTGCTTGGTGACTGAGGTGGGCTTCTCAGCTCCAAACAGATGCTCATCCCACATGAGAATGCTTAGCCTAAGTTAGCAAACTACTTCCTGAATGAATTCCATCCTGGATGCCCATCACCTGGTTATCCTTGTCATCAAATACTAAGATCCTGAAAAGACAATGGACCGTGGAAGCTGAAAGGCAGCATCCTGCCAGGTGAGTGGAATGTGGGATCTGTGGAGAGGATGTCTGTAGAGAGGCAATCCACCTTCATCACACCTGTCTTTTCAAACAGGCTCAAATCATACACGCATGGTGCTTCCCTCTCTGCAAGTTAGTTCTCCATGCAGGGACCTCTTCTGAAGGTTCCTGCCCAAGCACCCAAGGGATATGGCTCTCCAAGCTGGAAGGAGCCACCTCTGGTAGACAGCTCACTAAGACTACGATATCACTTTCCTGTACATTCACCTGAGATCTGGGGCTGTCTTCCTCTTTCCTCTGGCTTTCTGAGACACCCTCGGTGTTCCCAGAGATGCAGAAGCAACAGCCAGATAGGAGGACTTCAGGAGGGAGGATGATGGGGTCAGAGACCGTGAACTAAATTCTTTGGCGCAAGCATAGGAAGAGTTCCCTAGACCCTTCTAGGTCCTGTGTCCATCTGTAACTTGGTTGGCTAAGTGTCAGGAGGGCTCAGAATGAGTTCTCTCCTCCTTGGAGAAGGGCTCAGGTCTTGAAAGAGACTCCTCTACCCACAAAGTACCTCGAGAGACTCTGGGGCAGAAGGAAGATTCAGAAAAAGCACAGAAGCTCACTATGGCCACGTGGATACAGGGGGCAATGTTCTGGAGCCAGCCCTGGTTAGCAAGAGATGTGTGCCTGTGCGTACAACATAAGCCTGCACAGGAAAGTCAATGTGTACAAGGGTACTCTGGTGGCTTCCCCTCTGGAGCATCTACTCATTAAAATATTGCTGGTATCACAGGGTTCCTATCAGGTCCAGGGATCTTGCACCAGATAAAACACACACAAAAAAACTTCTGTTCCTGGAAAGTCTGGATGCTAATGACAGAAAAGAAAAGAAATGAGAGGAAGTGTGCAAAGGCTATCAGGGCAGAGGGTCGGGGAGCTGGGCTGACTGAGAAAAAAAAACCTCTGAGCAAAACCCGGATGAACACAAGTGGATGGCAAAGAGCAACGTTCCAGTAGAGAAAGCAGAAGGTGCAAGGGCCCTGAGGCGAGAAGTCTGGAATTTCTGGCCTGTGATGCTTTAGTGAGAAACACAGGAGCCACGTGACCAACAGTCATGTGACACAGGGCCTAGATGGTTCCTCTGAGTGAGATGGGAGGCAGTGGAGGATGAGCAGAAGAGGCACCTGATCTAGCTTGTTTTCACAAGATCACGGATAACTGCTGGGACTAAACCTATGGGGAATGGAGACAGAGAGCTACACTAGACTACATGCTAGATGATGGGACCAACTAGGACACTCCTGTGGCTTACAGAGTGTCATGGAAGCACCCCATCCCGATGCTGGAGCAAGGTATGGGGTGGCCTCTAGCTCTCCATAGCCCACCTCTCCCACCTGTGCAGGTGACAGCTGGCAGCCCCACTCCTTCTCCCAGCAGACAAGCTGTCTTACTCATCCATGGCCAGAGGGAGGAGGAACAGGGTAGGGGTGGGGGCACACCGCATAACAATGGCCTTGGATCAGCTGTCACACAGAGAACAGAGCCTTCTGAGGTGGCCTCCCCAGGGTCTAGAGCCTGGCCCCACTCCTCCCTTCTCCTCACACTTTCCCCAGACACTCAGTGATCAAATAACTTTCACTCAAGGGGGCTGGTCTCCTTTCTACTCAGCACTGAGTGAGCAGGCCCCCACCCAGATTAAAAGGCAATTCAGTGGCTTGGCTTCTGTTAGGGCAGGAGGTCTGTTTGATGCCTTTCTTGGGAACTGAATCCCTCTGTATGGCAGTGACCTGGGCCTTGGGCCAACCTCCTACCTCAGCTTCAAGGAACAGGGAAAGGCAGGTTCCCCTATGCGCTTTGAGAACTCCTGACTCTAGGCCTCTGCACAGCTAAGGAAGACCCTGCAGACCGGGGCCCTGCACCTCTCTCTGTTCATCTATACCCTCAGAGCAGAGGTAGCAGAAAAACCCATTCGTTCCCTTCCATACTCAGAAATCACAGTGTGGGCTGCTTTCTAGTCTGTTTCAAATGCATGGTCTAGAACTGTCACCACTGGGGCTTTTAAACCCTTGGAGATGGCATAGAGGGTATCCGAGGCTTAGGTATGCCCTTTATCCATTCGGTCAATGGGTGTCCACAGCACACCTGAGGGCAGCAAACACTGGCATACCTTTCCAGTTCATTGGTAACTGCCATCTCTTTCAGCCCTCACGAAAACCCTCGGAGTTAGTTGGTAGCATTGTTATTTATTTTTATTTATTTGTAGGTGAGATGAGAGAGAGGATCTAATCATGTAGCTCAGGGTAGCACTGAACAATTGATATTCCTGCCCTAGTGCTGAGGTGGCAGGCATGCATCACTATGGGTAGCTAGTCAGTACTTCAGAAGGAGAAACTGAGGGCCAGGGGTCTGCCATAAAGTCCAAGGGCATAGGCTAGCAGATGCCAGGGATCCCCCCATCTCCCCTTTGTCTCTCAATTGTTTTTTAAGGTTTATTTTTAATTATGTATATGTGTGTGGTTATGTGCATCTGAGTATACACGGTGTGGAGGTCAGAAGAGATCGTTGGATCCTCTGGAGCTGTAGTTACAGCAGTTATGACTCACCTGACATGGGTGCTAGGAACTGACCTTGGGGCCTCTGCAAGAACAGTTTAGCTGCTGAGCCATGTCACAGAAGTTACCTCACTTAGGACATGACACTCCCCCACCCCAGCCCCTATCCTTTGACCCCTGCTGTTTCTCATAAGACACTACTGACCACATGACGTATGCCAAACACTATGCCTGCTTGTCATAGGTACAAATGACAGCAAGAAGACAGAAGACTGAGTGAGGAAGGCAGAGATAGTTCTTTTTCTTTAGACACTCAGGCTAACAAGAGCCCGGGACATGAAAGCAAACAATTATGGCATGCCAAGTACTGGTTTTTATTTGTTTTATTTGTTTTGTGAAGTATGAACCAAAACTGAGGGAGTTTCCAATGAGGGAGAATGTTAGCAGAGAGTGATGGAGGTACAAGCAAGGAGAGGCTTTTAGTTGGGTCTCATGGGAATCCCTCAGAGAGGAAGACGAGAGAGGGGACAGGAGAGAAATCGTGCCTTTGAAAGCATGTGTTGGGGGAGGGTACCAGGATCTGTGGAAGAGGAGCGAGTGGTGGTGAGGAAGAGGGGAGGTAAGAGCTATATTTAAGGGTCTTGGGTAGTCAATATGCTTGAATCCCTTGAATCTCCGGGTTCAATCCTCAGCACCAAATGACACTGTTCAGCTGTCACATTAGGAGGTAGAGACAAGGAGTCCACAGACAACCTCTGCTACATAGTGTACTGGAGGCCAGCCTGGTCTACAAGAGACTGTGTCTCAAAACCAAAACAAATAAGTAAGTAGATAAATAAATAGTCCTTGTATTAGACAAGGTTGCAAACCTTACCTATGAGCCATTCAGGTGCCATTAGTGCCTTCCGGGCAGAGTTGTGAAGTCACTTGAGGAGTGCTAAGTAAAAGAGGCTGGACACTGAATAGTTTCACTTATGGGCTCACTTATGGGATGTGCTTAAATAGGAAGCAGAGTGGATTAGTGGACATGCAGGCAGGAAACTAGAAGAGGGTGACAGGTCTAGGGTTTTTCTCTGGGGTGGCACAGATATTTCGAATGCTAGGGTGGTGATGGCTTCTCAGCTCCGTGAACATAATAAAAAGCCACTGGGTTGCATACTTTGGAAGGGCGACTTTTATGGTATGTCAATTATATTGTAATAAAAAAATGTACATGGAGGTTGGATTGTGGGGCGCTCGATTCAAAGAAAGCCAGCCATGGGGGGGAGGCGTGTCTCTGCAAAGGTCTGAGATATCGTCTTCCCTCCCCAGCCCAGGGCTGATTCTGCTGCTGGGCACTGTGAAGGCTCTAGGACCCCACCAGGCACACCAACAGCCACCTGCTATATAGTAAAATGTTTCATGCATGTCCCACACATGATGTCTGGGACCAGCATAACAAACAGGTCACCTGACAGGCCACCCCACTTATTTCTGAAGACAGGCAGGTCCCCTGGTAATAGAGCAGGCACGGAAAGGCTTTGCTAGAGATGAGGAAATTAGGGCAGAAAATAACATCATGAAAGCAGAACTAGCAGTGGATATGAGATGGGCCCCACACCCTCTCACTTCCCAGTGTACCAGACCTGTCGGAGCTCCTGGGAGACCAAGGGTCATCTGACTTCAGACTGCCACTGTCTCCTTGGAGTCACAGCATTCTCTGCTACTGTACCTGCAGGACCTAATGTGCTCCCTGAGGGAGGAGGGAGAAGGATTCAGAAGAAGCCAGGACCCCTTCTGAAGGTGGTCCTTGCTATAGGACACTGAGTCACAGGCTCCAAGCTCTGAAGACACTCATTTCCCTGTGGGGGATAGAGAAGGCACTACTCCTTAGCTGGTTCTCTGTAGGAGCTGGGGTTCCCCTCACACTAGCTGCAGTGTGGGGGACACCTTGGGGTAACTATGGATGCTTTGAAGTGGGGTGGGTGGCGAGACAGAAAGGTACCAGAAAGAAAGTGGCAGAAGATTTAGTCTCTCAATCTGCTGGGGCACAGGATGAGGGTGATCCTGCATGCCCCAGTGTGCACACATGGAAAGTACTTATGAATGGAAGTGGAGGGAGGGGAAACAGTGTGTGTGGGAGGCCAAAAGGTGCCGCCTGCCTGGGAAAGGGCTGGGGAGATGACAGAGTGTGGAAGGGAACTCCAGCTCTGGGGCAGAAGTGGCTTTTATGTCACTCCCAGTTCGGTGGTAAAGGCATGGCAAAGACAAGAGGAGGAGACAGAGCAGGTTGAGGGGGAGGACCTAGCTATTTTTTCCCAGCATCCCCCAGGCCACTTCTCTCACCACAAACCTCAGTCTCAAGCCACTTGGTTGTCATGGAAACAGGATGGAATAGAACAGATGGTCTCCACTAGCCAAATTCCAATTAAACAGGGTAGAGATAGATAGGGAAGGGGGTATGATCTGATGGGGCCATGAAGGGCTCTGCCCCCCAACCCACCCCACACATACCCAGGGCTCCCTTACAATGGACAGGAGGCTTGGAAGGGGAGTCTCACCTTCAGACACCCCTGTCCTCATGCCTTCAGTTCTTAAAGATGTGGGGCAAAGAGGTTGAGGAAATGTCAGCTGTGGGGAGCAGCACGGGGGGGATTCGCCTCCAAATTCAGAGCATCAAAATGGAAGCACATACACACACACACACACACACACACACACACACACACACACACAAGCATATCTGTGTACTGAAACACATCCACAGGGACAGAAGCATGCAGTAACAGTGCAGAAAGGTTAAACAAAGTCATTACAGAGACACACTTTTAACACAATACAAAAAAAAAATTTGCTTTGGAAACAAAATAAGCAATTTATTCCCATTAACTTAACATCTTGGAAGGCTCTTATCGAGAGCCTGCAAATAAGGATATAAACATATACCTGTGACTGGACATAGTCCCTGGTCTCAAAGACACTGGACAAATGACCTAATAACACGAGCATTGCTTGGGTCAGACTGTTCACATAGCGCTGTGGCCACAGAGCATGATTCATTTGGGGAAGGCGGTTGGAGATGAAAGGGGAGACCCAGAGGATGCCCTGGGCTTTGAAGGGTGAATAGGAGCTTTCCGGGCAGTGAGGCAGTGTTCTCCACACAGAGAAGCCGGCCAGAACTAAGCTGGGAAAGAGCAGAGCTTTCAGGGACTTAACTCATTTGGGTAGAACTGGAGTGAGGAGCAATTAGCGGGTGAGAAGACCCCTAGACAAGGCCTGGCACAGATGGCATCATTTCTGACGTAAACACCAATGCCCGACACATAGAAACATGCCACCACTCGGTTCCCACCTGCAAAGCCACCCAGCCACACACAGCTTTGCACATGCAACCATGGCACCCCTGTACTTAGCAAATGGAAAAAAAGGATGATTTTGTTTGCTGTGTGTGAAAAAAAAAGCGAGGTGGATATAGAGGTGTCAGGAAAAACGGAGCATCCGAAGTTCTCTCTTGGCTACGGGGTGAGAAAGGGTGCCAAGAACAGCAAAGAGGGGGTGCTCCAGAGCCAGCTGGCTTCCATCACGTTATCATACATTCATGAGGCACCTGCTGCTTACGAGGCACTGAGTCGGGCCGTGATCTACCCTCCCTAAGAAGCCAAGGATCTGGAGAAAGAAAGTCATACAGAGCAAACGGGGTGTTTCACTGGCAGATGTTCTAGGGTTCAGCAGCAGCAGGAGGCAAGACCCAGGAACAGAAGTTGAAGTGGCTGACTTCATGCTAAGGGAATAGCATGGGAGGTAGCTTTGGAAAAAGAGGTCTGGCTGCAGCAGGCTAGACCAGTGATGTTCAATATGCTGCCTGGTGGGGAGCTACAGCAATGTTTTTGGTGGTTTGCTTCATTTTGGTTTTGTCTGTCTGTCTTCTCACCCTGTAGCCCAGACTGGCCTCAAACCCACAGTGATCTGCCTGCCTCTACCTCCCAAGTTCTAGGATTATAGGCAGGTATCACCACTATGTCTGGCTTGAAGACATCTATTGTCATAGTACATGGGGTGGGGATAGAAGTAGAGGCTAGGAACATTGCTAAACATGCTACATTGTGCAGGCACACTCCAAGGCTCGTCTGGCTCCAAAAGAGCAATGCTAAAGCTGAAGGGCCTGGCCTAGGTCACGGAGCATGAACTGGGATCAGCAGCAGTGGGGAGCTCATGAGAGCTTCCGAGTATGATACCCTCAAACTTCTCTTCATTCTGCCATGAGGAGTGGCTGCTCAGGAATGGGGAGAAACCCTGAAGAACAATAACAGTTCCAAGCTCAGAGGTGTCCCCAGGACAGTGCCAGGTCTTACAGCAGCAAAGAAGGAAAGAATGAAGGACAACAAACAGAACCAGGGGGTTCCAATGGCACAAATGGGAAGAGTCCAGAGTGAGCTGTAGCTTGAGAAGGGGGTGTGTGAGTGAGGATCTTGGGACGAAGACTGCACACAGGTCAGGCTGAAATAGGGTGGGTTTGTTTTTCTTTGGCCCTCCCCCTCCTCCGGGGCTCCCCAAGGCTCCATGCCCACCTCTACCCACAGACCCCCTGAAGACATGGGTCTTCCACTTGGGGTGGTCCTGAGGTCTCCAGCCTCTGGAACCCACCCTCGAAAAGGCCAGCTTCTGCTTCTCCATCCCGACCTCTGCATTCTTCAACCATTCAAGCAGCTCGGACACCCAACATCATTTGGATACCCAGCACCCATCCATTGAGGACAGCCCAGAACTGAGTATTTGAAGAATGAGGGAGACTAGAGGAGCCCACCCTGGGATCCCAGCTTCACCTCCGGCCTTTCTCTTGCTTGTCTTTCTGCCACTGTGTCCCTTGATAACAGGCTTGTAAAACCAGCTAGGAGAACTGTTCTAATAGCCACCAGGACAGGATTATTGCCCAAGATCATAAGTCAGAGGCGGGAAAACTGGCCAACCTCCAACCAGCAAGTGCCCGAGCAGGCAGACGAAGAAAATGCTAAAACCTCAGAGCATGTGACTCCCGCATCACTTTATCCTAAATGCAGGACCTGGTGATAGTGGTCTCAGGTGCCCCCAACATGTACCAGCTGAATAAAGTCCCTAAGCTTGTTTCAGGTTGCTTAAAGCATTTGTGCTGGGGGGGGGGGTACCTGGCACAAAAAAAAAAAAAGAGCTACCTAAGGAGAATCTGTTGGCTCATTCCTCTCACAGCACCATAGGGCTTCAGAAAGGGCCCACATATAAGGGGCACCTGGAGACCCACTGTGGGTGGCCTACCCTCCCAGCAGGAAATATCTAGGGGCATCCACAGCCTGTGGGGGTTGGGCAGGGAAGGCAGGCCACTAATCCCTCTTGGAGATTACACAGCGGGCTGATTCTGGATGCCAGAGACCAGCTTGGGGGTGGGGGCATGATGGGAGGCTGTTGCCTGGGAGGGGGGTGTCCCAGGACAGGGCAGATGAGGCTCCTTTTCTTGGACCTGGATATAACCAGAAAGACCTTTAGGGTTGGCAGGGGCTGAAATTTGGGCACAAAACTGCCAATGACTTATTAACCAGAGTCACCAATGATTAACCCACCAAATGCCTGGACCTTTAGGCCAGTTGGCTTCCTCCATCATCAGAGTTAAATACCACCCCCTCTTCCATCCACTTCTGCTCTGGATCTTGTCTTCTGGTGCCCTGATGGCGGCTACTATTCAGTGACCCCTACAATCAGGATTGACAGTTGTTTGGGACAGGTCCCCCAGCTTGTCTGAGCAAACAGGGAGGTCCTCAGCCTTGTCTCTTCTTCATTTCCAACCTCTCCTGTGACTGGCTTGGCCCAGGCTAGGAGTCTGAATAAGGGAGAGGAGAGATACACTAGAAAAAAAAAACACCATCTCTGCTATAGATATACTGAGGCCGGGCAGGGTGGCAAGCTACAATGAGTAGCCTGGGGCATGTATGGGCTCTACACAGAGCTGCCTCAGGGGAGCAGTGGCTGGGTAAGGTAGAGGCAGGCAGAGCAGATCCTGTGTGACCCCTCACCTCTCACTTGGCATTCAAGAAGGCTTCTGAGTGGTTCTGCAAGTTGAGGAACCTGATTCTCTCTCTCAGCCTTCGCTTTGGGGTGCTGAGGCTGGTGGGTGTGTGGGTTTCAGCGTAACTCCGGGACATCATCTGGTAAGGACCCTTGAGACAGGCAGTGAGGCTCACCTGGACTCACTTCAAAGACAGGCCAGTTCTGTCTGACCCACCCCGCCCTTGAACTTCCAACTACAGAATTTGCTTGGGCATCCTAGTGCCAAGAAGTGGAGTGCCCTACCCCGCCACAGGCTGAGGCTGGCCCTTCCTGTGCTGTGACACGCTACAGAGCTGCTGTACTGGATCATGAAACACCAGAAAAGGACAGAAGAGGCTAGTAGGAGATCATTCCACCTGTGGTGCCCCATATGCCTGCCACCCCCTTCCCATGGAGTCACCAATCTCCAAGGCAGTCAGGAGTCTGGTCCCCAGGGAGGGCACCAGCTGGGAGCCCAAGTTACCCACTCCAACTCTCTCACACCTCAGGTAACAGATGCAGGGAGACAGGGTCCTGTCTGGCTGCCCAGTCCCCCTGATTCTCTTCAATATGCTCCCTCTACCATCCCTCTCTCCCACCACTAACTTAATTCCTTAATTCCCACTGGAGATAAGCCGATCTTCCACTGCAATTTATAGTTAATCCAAAAGAAAACAGGGGTGGGAAGGGGTGAGGGCTGGGAGAGGAAGGGGCGAGGGTGGCGAGAGGTGTGAAGCCAGCCTGCCCTACTCCGCCTCCTCTTAGATCTCTCACAGTCGGCTGGGAATTGAGGCCAAAATCCCAGGCTGCTCAGTCCACTTCAGGTGCACTGGGTTCAGTTTGGGGCGGTTACTTTTGCTACTAAATAGCTGGACAGTTCACTCCCCAAAAGAGCACCAGCAATGGTGAAGCGTGTGACCCTGGGCCCCAGAAGCACACTGGGAAGGGAAGAGCCAGACTTCAGGGCTTTCTGAGCAGATTATCACAAGGGCATCCAATGTGCCTGAGGCAATTCCAAAGGGCAGAAACAGAGATGGTGGTGGAGGGTGTCAGGACACAGATCTTGGCACAGTTGCATGTGGAATGTGGGGCTTCCAGAGAGGGAGGTAAGCTCCCTGTCACTAGAGGGGTTCACATTGAGGCTGGAAGCTGTCCCAGCTGGTAGGAGTTTGGGTAAGGGGTTCAGGATGTGAATGTGGCAGTACTTTATATAATTTTTTGCCTCTGATGCTGAGACTCCAGGATTTTGACCAATCTGCTGTGTTCTCTGCAGCAGGGCCGGGAAACTCCTTAAGGCGTGGTTCTCCTGGGAGGCTCTCCCTAGACCTGGGTCTGGTGGGGAAGCAGGGACTCTCCTTGAAGGTAAAGGCAAACACAGCACCTTGCCTAACCCAGCTCTCCTTAATTTCTATACAGGGAAACTTCAGGGAGGTCAGCGTGGACATGACCCATCAGGCTGTAACCCTCTGTCTACACTGCCTTCCAGGAGTCTGTGCTGTAGACATTCTTGCTTAAAGGAGTCAGCACCCCGAGGTGTTACATGATGTACCAGAGGGCAGAGAGTAGATGCCACCCACTGCTGGCCAGGACATTATGTTTGCTGCTGTGTCCTTGGCTGCCACTGCCAACAGAATGAACTTGCCCACCACTCTTGTACAAGGGTGGTCAGAAGTATGTGGAAGAGAGTCAGAATCATTTAATCCTGGCTTTCAGCTACCTCTTAAGAAAGAAGACCAAAGCCAGGCAGTGGTGGTGCATGCCTTTAATCTCAGCACTTTCGAGGCAGAGGCAGGCGGATCTCTAAATTCAAGGCCAGCCTGGTCTACAGAGTGAGTTCCTGAACAGCCAGGGATATACAGAGAAACCCTGTCTCAAAAAACCAAAAA
>NW_022196906.1:37718223-37733386 GCF_008632895.1 Mastomys coucha | reverse complement strand
AAAAAAAAAAGAAAAAGAAAAAGAAGGAGACCAAATGGCCCAAAGAGCCACTGGGTGACCATCTCAAGTGTGGAAAAACCTCTAAGGACGCACGGCTGCCCCCAGCTTGGAGGAGGAATCTCTTGACAGAACAGTGTATCACTTTTGCTAGGGAAGCATGTCTTCTTTTGGAGACTGAACCTTCCTCTCTAGCCTGAGGGTCCTTAGGTAAAGAGCTAATAATAAATGGCCATGATATATCAGACTCAGCTCTCAGTTGCTTCCCCTTTTAAACTCTCCATCCCCAACTTAACAGTTAAGGGAA
This sequence comes from Mastomys coucha, assembly GCF_008632895.1. Taxonomy (NCBI): domain Eukaryota; kingdom Metazoa; phylum Chordata; class Mammalia; order Rodentia; family Muridae; genus Mastomys; species Mastomys coucha. Next base: position 37,733,082 of record NW_022196906.1, on the reverse strand, counting down.
CCCATGTTTAGAGATCATCTGGCATCGATCCACAAGCCAACACAGGTCACTCATAAAATCTTGAGACCAAAATAACCTGTGGGTTCAGTGTTGAGAGGAAAAACAGTGAAACAAATTGTTTGTGATCCTATAGACAAAACAATTATGTAAGTGACCTCTGTGTGTCTGTGATACTGGGGGTGGGAGAGCAGATCCTGGCTGGGAGTCAGCATCTCTGGCCACCTTGCCTCCAGTAGCCGGGCTCTGCACCAGCAGCAGAAGCTGGGTGAGAGGCCTTGGTCCATGAGAAAGGCAAGCATCTAGCCAGGAGCACGCATGCACCCGCGCGCGCGCGCGCACACACACACACACACACACACACACACACACATGCACGCGCGCGCACGCGCGCACACACACAGCCATAAACCTCCCTAGTACACACTTAGAGGACATAAAAACACTTGTGAAGAACACACATAAACCACACAGATTATTACCACGATGCAAACTGCATCCGCAGTGCTGAGGGGATAGGATAATGGAGTGATAGGGGGCGGACAGGGTAATAGGAGCTACTGCCTGGAATGATGTGTCCATGCAGAGCTTGGGGTGGGGTGGGTACGGAGACTTCCCAGCTATCCTTGCGGCAGTAGCACTGTGAGGTGGGCGCCAAGGACTGTCACTGCCTTCCCCCCTTTATCAACCCTGCTTCTCTTCAGCACAGACGCAGGCCCATTATCTGCCTCCTGGGAGGGCCGGGAAGGGTGCTGCAGCAGGGACAGAGGAGGGAGCAGGGGGTAGGGCCTGTCGCCTAAGTTCCCCTAAAGGCCCATCCATCAAGCCATCGGAGATAATCAGTGCTCAGCTGGTTCAGGACACTGATGACTCTCTGGGCACCACAGACACAAAGAATAAATTTAGGAAGGGGCTGTGTAGGAGGTATCTGGGTAGCAGGGCTGCTGCCCTGCCTGGGAAGGGAGAGAAGACCCATCCATCATTCTGAGAGATGCAGCAATCTAGGCCAATGAGATGGCGATGCTTCGGGGCGGGGGTGGCGGGCAGTAATAATAAAATCATCTCGTGCATGGTGTGGCTCCTCCGTCAGTATCTTATTTACACTTGGGGGATGCCTGTCCCTGCCTGGGCTCCAGCTGAGATCCCAAAGATGCTGCAGAATTCAGCCATGCAAACCCCTAGGAAGCTCTGGGTAGGGGGGCCCTTTGTGATCCACTGGATAATCTCTGGGTTGTGGGGAGGATTCAAGCAGGTCCTAAGCTTGCTTCTTCTAGGGACTTTCAAGCAGATCCCAGTCTAGGGAATCCAGAGCATGGCTCCGGCTGGTGTCTGGGCCACAGGGGCCACATCGTGATTCAAGCTAATGGAGCATGGACAATCAGAGGGTCTGGGAGGAATTTCTCTTTGGCTTCGGAGCTGATCAGATGACTCTGTTTCAGCCCAGCTAACTTCCTAATTAAGCCAGTGGAGCTGTGAGGCCAGAGTCCACTGGGTGACCTGTAGGGTCATGGGTGCCAGGAAAAGCTCCAGCTCTGGGTGACCCTGAGAGGGTAATACGTTATACTCTGTGCAGGGGCCATGGTTAGTTGCTAGCCATAATACAGAGAAAGCTCTGATTTTTTTTTTTTCTGCACCCGGGACTGTCTCTGCTGGGCTCATTTTCTATCCTACTGCGTGCACACTGCTGCACGGCCGAGGATCCCAGGCCCCAGCAGCACATGGCCTCCTCTCCATCTCCTGGTCCCCAGCCTCCCTGGGGCAGAGGAAGCACTGGCCCTTTCATCCCAAGGGATCAAAGCTTCCTACAAAGGTGAACACCCTCAATCCACCCCAGTAGAGGCCCCTCCCTTTCCATCTTTTGGGATCTCTAGGAGACAGCAAGAGAGATCATAACCTTCCAGAAGTCTAGGATGAGCTCTGGACTCACCCAACCCAGGAACCTTGATACCTACTGACAGTAGGTCTTGGCAAGTTCTCTCAGAGGAGCCACTGCCCTGCTTCTTCTTCTTTTTTTTTTTTTTTCCTTGAGACAGGGTTTCTCTGTATAGCCCTGGCTGTCCTGGAACTCACTCTGTAGACCAGGCTGGCTTCGAACTCAGAAATCCGCCTGCCTCCGCCTCCCAAGTGCTGGGATTAAAGGCGTGCGCCACCACCGCCCGGCTACTGCCCTGCTTCTTGTGTCTGCATGGAGCAAGGCAGGAGGCCCCTACGATGCCACGGGTAATGTGTAGATTCAGGAAGAAAGAACGATAACATCATATCTATTCCATTCCAGCCCAGCCAATGAACATTCCCGAGGCCCAGGAAGGGTAGGGACACAAGCAGGGGCAGGAGGGGGCAGGAATGCACTAACTGCACTTATAAAACTTCTAATGTAGCCAAAGGACGTCACAGGAATAGCACCAGGACTCTTGAAGATACAATGCTCCGAGGCCATACAACCACAGAACCAGGCTATGAGGGGATCCTCAAATGGATACAGATGTAAGCAGTACAGTGCTATGAACAGGGGTTGAACTGATCTTAACATACTGTCTTGTGAATACTCCAGGCTTAGCAAACAGGCTTCTCTAGCCTTTGCCCACAACACCCTGGAAGAGAAGTTTAGCCAAGTGGAAATATTGGGTCTGACTTCCTAGACCTGAACTTTGGCTCTGCCACTCATCAGCCCAAGTGGCCACAGGCAAGTCACCTAACCTGTCTGGGCCTTGTCTTTCCATATATAAAAACAGGCAAACCACATCTATCATGAACATCCCATGTGATCTGCGGTGGTCATTAAGTTATTAAATGACGCTGCCAACAGTCTGGCACCCAAGATCTCTGAATGCAAGTTTGCTTTCACCATCCTTAGTATTCATGCGCCTTTGCATCCATGTAGCATGTATAGGGCTGGCTCTGTGTTAGGCCATTGGATAACCAAGCCCTATGAGGAATGGCATTCTCAGCCTTGTGAAGAAGATAAATCCCAGGCTCAAAGAACTACCGATGAGGTACAGGAAGGCTTCAAGATGAGAAAAGTTGCCAGGAGGTGGTGGCGCATGCCTTTAATCCCAGCACTTGGGAGGCAGAGGCAGGCGGATTTCTGAGTTCGAGGCTAGCCTGGTCTACAGAGTGAGTTCCAGGCCAGCCAGGGCTACATAGAGAAACCCTGTCTCGAAAAACCAAAAAAAAAAAAAAAAAAAAAAAAAAAAGTTATCTTCTTCAGCCAGAGGGCAGACTACAAAGGCTTCATGATGCTACTGGCTCAGATCTAGTATTTAGAATCAGTACTTAAAGGAAATAGTGGACAGTGTGCAGGAACAGCATGTGCAAAGGCACTGGAGTGGCAAAGACACTTGGTACAAACTGAGGAGTGTGCAGTGTGCAGACAAGGGCAGTGAGAGATGGCAGGGACGGAACAGCTATCATATGATCCTGGGCTTGTGAGTGTCCTTCTCAGGTGTATCCTGGGAATGTGGGCACACCAGAGGCAGGAGGCAGGGTCAGAGGCAAGCCAGGAGCTACAGTAGCAGCCTCACCAAGGAGATACTACCATCAGAGCAGGCAGCAGTGTCTAGGGCCGGCCTGGCCCTGAGGCACCTTCTCTAACACTCTTATCTAAGCAGTTGATTGGGAGGGGGGGTGACACCTGAGGTGTAGCTCAGAGACAGAGAAGGGAACCACCTCCCCATCCCAGTGTCATTTATATACCAGAGATGACTAGAAGGGACTCCCAAGGAATGCCCTGGAAGCCCACTTTCCTCACTGCAGAGTTGACTGTGTTTGCCCAAACAGATCAAACTCCAGTGACTCACTGGGCGGCCATGCCAGTTCACCTGCCAATGCATGGGCTCCCCTGTATGACCGACCCCCTTATTGGTGTAGGTAGGGCAGATCAGGGAGCCTGAGTGTGCTCACACCAGTTATTTAAGTTTGGCCTGCATTTTCCCAATAAGCCTGAGGCACTAAGAAGCATCTTGTTTGTTTTTCATTGTGACATCCACGGAGCCATGCTGGTGTTCTGGTATGCTGGGTTTCAGGCAAGAAGTCTAACACAGAAGCAGAGGCTACAGGCAGAACAAAGTTTGGACCAGGTGCTAGAGCCTACTGTGAAACAAGTCCATCTTTTGGGAGCAAGAACTCCAAAGGTAGACTATGGGTCCCTACCAGTTACTATGGTCATGGTACCCAACTCTAGGGAGGAGGTGCCACATGAAGTCCTGCCAAGGCTACGAGGTGGTTCTTGGTAGCAGCTAGCTCTTTCTTTTAGCCCTGGATGAGACCCCAGTTAGAGATGTGACTTTAGCCACAGGGTCTCTAAATCCCTATCCTCTGCTTTTAGGATGGAATACAGGTCCAAGATTTAGGCCATAGCCAATGAGGACTCCTGGTTCTAACTCCCCTTGTATGTTCCTGTCCCTAAGGGCCCTCCTCCATGCAATGATGATGGCTGGAGCCTATAGTCAGCTCCTTTCAGAGAACAGCCTAGAAAGGAGCTGGGTCTACACCCCTGTAGGCAGGGGCAGAACTGAGAGTCTAGTTGGTTTCCAGCTTTGAGATGCATGCATTCCAGAACTCTGGACAGATGGCCTCCATTTAAGACCATTGATTGACCTCAGTCTCGCAATGGGACAGTCTTGTGCCCATGGCCAACGGCCCATTCTGCTTCCTGGACCACGCCTGCAGCTGGGTCCCAAAGGAGCCACAAGCCAGCGGAACTAATGTCCTCTAATGAGATTCGGGCCAGAGTGGTCAGGCGGGTTTTATTGTGTGTGGCTGGGTAATGAGACTCCTCATAAACTAGGAGTGATTTGGGGTCTGTGCAGACTCGAGGTGGCAGAGGTTCCTGGGTGAGGGAGCTGACTCAAGGTGCCAAATTGTATCTCCAAACCCCTCTTGGGTGCTCCATCCACCCATGATGCTTTCTGGGCTCTTGTGTTCTCCCTGATCCAAGCCCACACCCTGTCCTGGTGTGCCCATGCCCTGGGGCTCCACGCTCACACCTCAGGGCCCTGCCCTTGTCTCAGCCCACATTCCCAGGGGAGCATTCTCTCCCTGTTCCCTCACTGCACCACTGCTGGGCATACCCTGTGCCAGCCTGGGCTCTGTAGGCATCTCCAGCAGCACTCTGTATTTTCCACTCACTCCTTCCCTCCCCCAGGAGCTGCAAGACAGGGAGAGTGGAAGCTGGTGGGGACTGACAATGCCTGTATCATACTCACAATGATGGCCTGGCTCAATCTTTCTGTGTGCGCCCATCCCAGCTGTTTTCTCCCTTCTGGTCTAAAGGATTTACCCTCAGAAGCCCTGGTGTCTAGTATGGCCACATGGGACAGGCAATAATCACCAAGCTAAGATTCATTTTCCTCATCTGTAAAAGGGGAACAATATTAATCCTAAATACAACTCATGTGAATTCTGGCTGAAACCCTGAGAGAAGAATGGTACTGGTCTTGGGTTCTATCTGCATTATTTTCATGACAATGTAGTGGAAGTGTTCAACTGGCAACAGGAGATAAGATAGAGAAGTAGGCAACCCCAGGAAGGACTCTCTTTACCTGGCCTCTACCACCTCAACAGAAGCTGTTGCCTGCCCTCCTCACAGATGTAGGTAGAAGTTTGAAGAAAAGCAGGGGCAGAGAGTCCCAGGCTCTCCATGCCAGGCCCTGGTGGCTGCCTCTGCAAACACTCCAGATGGGCAATGGCGGGTGCCCCAGCTGGGCTGCATCCAGGGAGCAACGCGGGTGCCTGGAAAGCCCTGAGTGACAAGCTGCAGAACAAAGCCTGCCCAGCACCTGCTGCCTGTGCAGCACTCGGCCTCCACAGGACTGGCCTGGGCAGGTATCTTAAGCCAGTCAGGCTATCCGAGTCCTCCCACCGTGCCAACAGCTCCCAGGTGGCTGTAGCATCATGTCCAAATAGGGGCAGGGACTTACTCCCATAGTACCAGGTTGGAGAAAAAGGAAGTGAAGCTGGCAATGAACAGGCAGCTAAGCGGCTGCTTCTCAAAAGAGCGTAAAGGTGGTACTACCCAATGAGCAGACACAGGGGGCGGGGTCATTCAGAGGAAAGACATGGGATGAGAGCCCAGGCCCTTCATTCATTTTGTGTCATCACGTGCTAGCCTTGAGTTAAGAACGTTTCATTTGTCATTCTCCATCTCATCTGGAAATCTGGGATAGCGCATCAACGGAGTTCCATTTTGCAGATAGGAAAACTGAGGCTCATGCCACAGCTCTGCTAAGGTTTCTCAACTAGTCATCAGTAGAGCTGGAATTCCAACCTAGCTTACCCAGTTTTACTAGGCTGGGCCACTAAGATGAGGTGAGCAGCTGGAGAGAAGGACAGCTAAGCAACCTGCTTCTCTGACCTCGACTTGGAGACTGAGAAAGACACAGCTCCCATGCCCTACCCCTGAAGAGTAAAAACCTCTAAGCTCCCCCTTCTGCCCTTCCCAGGATAAGGATTACCTACCCATTGCCCTGAAGACCCTATTCTCGGCTATCACAAAATCTGTGTCTGCTTGGGTATCTTCTGTTATACTGGGTTCACCTCTACTTGGGGAAGGTTCAATGTTCTGACAGCGTGTCTGACAGCTTCACGTTTCTTCATTTTCCTCTTCTTCCAGGTCCATTAGGTGTGTGGAGCTTAGAGGGTTAACTGGATGTAGGGGTGTTATCTCCAGCTCAGGGCATTCCCTCTGCAAGGTGATCCGCTTGGATCTTAAGTTACCCCCTGCACCAGGCAGCACATCTGCTGTTGGCTCTGCAGGCCTGCTCTCTATGGAGTGATATTGGCAGCACAGGGGGATACATGCCTGCTAGGCTTAGGCGAGGAGACTAAGCTCCTGAGACTGCTGCTTCCCTATCCTTTGTCCCTTGCTGCCACCTCCTTTTCTAATGAGTAGGCTCTCTCCTGCTGCCCAAGACTAGGATCCTATCAGGTACATTCATTATGCTGACCTGGCCACCCACTTGGCTCTATAGGCTTCCTATAGGGGCTTCCTATAGGGGGCCAAAGCTCTTGCTCCTGCTTTTTAAAAGAGGACAGTGTGGTACCTAACTGAACTTCCAAAATTCCTTTTCCTAAGTGCCCATGCAGGAACCAAAGGTACCTGAGGAGGAAATGGAAACCTGTGTTCCTTGGCCCCACCAGACTTTTCAGGATCTTTTGAGCCTATGGAGCAGGCTCCAGCATTGCTCCTTGGCCAAGGAGACAACAGAAGATGGACAGAGAGGTGTTGTCAAGGTCTTGTGCTCCTCTCAGCAAGGATTTAGTAGAAAACCAAGGACAGAGAAGCATAGTTTCCTATGCCCCAAAGGACTAGGATCCAGCAGCTTTTACTGGAGTGGGCTGGCTTTGCTAGCTCTTAAGCAAACCCTGGGTCTCCTCCCCAAATCACCCTCAAGTCACTGACATGGTCATAGGCGTCCTCATGGCTCAAAACCACCCGTGCAACCCTTCTGAATGCCGTAAAGAATCAGTTATGTGTGAACAAGCATTTGGTACTTATAGCTCCAGGTCCATGGTAATCTGCAAATAGGAGTATATACACTCACTCATTCTAGTTCCTGCAGATCTGTACTTGTAACAGTGAAATTGTAGATGACCAGCACCATCACACAAAGCCCTGGGCACATACGTAATACACCCACGCTAGACCAAAGGCAAGTCTGTCAGAAGTGTTAGAGGCTAAGTTCCACAACTGCCTATACTGCCCATTCTCACCTGGTGTGCTGGCTAATGTTCAAAGTTAAAAAAAAAGAAAGAAAGAAAAAGAAAAAAGAAAAAAAAAAGCCCAACAGGTGACTTCATAGATACCTCTCTGACCCTTCTTCAGTCAGGAGGTGTTCAATTTGCCAAGTTAACCAGGAAAGATACAATCAGAAGAGTCGAAGCTATAGTCACACCTCCCTTGGGTGTTTTCTATTTGTGCTGAACAATGAACATTAGTCAGCTGCTAAACAATGGCAGCATCATAGATGCAGCAATGGGAGTCGACCCTCTGGCCCTCCATCCCGGCCCACTGGCTCAGCTGTGGTCACAGCCATGCTGGCAGCCTACAACTGGGTCCACAGGCAGCCCAGGCGATCTCCCAGGAGGACTCATTGTGTAGAGCCAAGTGGCCGAGGAAGGAACTGGCAACCTACAAATGGTCCCAGCCTGCATTAGGGAACCACTGACTACATGTCCCACAGGCATACTTGGCTAGGTTCAGAAGCCATCCTCTGGGCCACTCAGCCAGGCCTGCTGGGCCCAAGCTCTGGAGTGTCTAGCTTTCCTTCCTGCCTTGACAGTTAGGCCTTGGATCTGACTCAGAAGAAGCTCTCCACAAGGCTTCCTAATAGGCCTAGAGATGGTCATGTTTTTACAGTGCAAGCCCCACGTCAGAAGAATAGGTTCGGTTACAATGCTTGGCCCAGTAAGCCGGAGCCCTCCATGTTTGTGAGAAACAGGGAAGAGGAAAAGAACCCAATAGCTTGGATCTGGGGGCTTTAAAGGAAAGCACTAGGAATGGGTGCTGTGCACAGGCAGCTTAAAAGTGATGAAGGCTGTGGCCTGGCAGGTCTTTGCATGGTGAGCTTGACACCTAGGGTGTGGGGTTTCTTTCTAGACCAAAGGTGTGGGGAAGCCAATTAGAGAGGGTGTGGCAAAGGTGGGACACTTACTTCCCAGACTTCCTTTTCTGGCTTCCATCCCTCTGTGGGTAACACTGACCCTCTCCTCTAAGTGAGCACCCTGGATGGACTCATCTGTCATCCCAGGAGACAAAGCCGAAGCTCCTGGGCCCTTCCTACCCTGCCTGTACTGTCTGTCATCTAGAAATGTATTTCGAGAGCCGCGTTGGCCGTGTTATAAAGTCAGGAGCCATCACACACACTGGGGGGCTCCTGCCTCCCCACTTCCCCAGGGCTCCCTGCCACAACCCAGAAACCCCAGGAGAGAGCGAGCAGACTGGCAAATCCCCAGAGAAGGGCAAGGGCAGAAAGAAGCTGAGGAAGGGGGAGGGAGGGACACAGAGGGGACGGGTTGCCAACGGGGCCTCCTAGCTTTCTCAGTCCAAGGATCCACCTGCTTTTGGCCACCGTGGACCTCAGGAAGCAAGTAGAGGAGGCGGCAGGTATGAAGAAGCAGGTTCCATCTAAGAGTCCAGGAACTTTGGCTGCCTCAGCTGTACCCGTCCACCGGTCGTGGTCAGCGGCAGAGCACTTATTAAATATCTCTTGGCTGTGATTCCATTCTGGGCATCCTAGCCTCTCGGTTGGGTTTTTGGTGGGGTGTATCTGTTTTGAGCCAGGTGAGTGTCACCTCTCTGTCTCCACCTCTTGTGTGGGTGGAGTACAATGGGTCTCTAAACCCCCCTCCCCCAATGGAATTAACCTGCTCCAACCCAAAACTGGAGAAGCCCGAGCACCAGATAGAATGTGCTGAGCTTATCCTTCCTCAAACCCTCTGGCCCTTTGTCCATCCCCGGATTAGCTTAACCCTTAACGTGCTAGGAATCCTTAGGGCTCAAGTGGCTTACTCTGGGTTCCGGGAAGAGTTAGGGATTTAAAAGGTGTTCTGAAGTTCAGCCTATGCTGACCACATAAAATCAGAGGCTGAGTTTCTGTGTGCACTGCGTTTAATAACACTGTCAGCAAGAAAGTAGATGAACGGCTCTCACTCTCACCCAGACCACACTGGCTGTGGGTTCAGCATGTCCCTGTGAAGTGGAAAGGGATGTGGAGTGTCCCTTCCTGGGACACCCAAGAGGGGAGCACTCCACATTGGCCTAGGTACCCCCCTGTACCAAATTGCTTTCCTGACATCCACCACTGATGGAGAGATGCAGTGCCCCAGCACAGAGAAGGCTGGCAGGAAAAGGAGGCAGTAAGGGAAGCACAGGAGGCCAGGCTCTTACCTTTCAGGAGTGAGCCCAAGCTACACCTGGACAGTCAGGCCTACCTCTCCCTAACAAACTGCCGGGCAAGCCTGCAGAATCACAGTGGCTGGGAATCCAATATTCTTAATCCAGGAGGCTCTGTCTGTATTCCAGTCCCCTATTTTGCTACCCCAAGTTGACGATCACGAATTACCTTCAAGCTTCTGCTAGCCTTCCAAGACCCCATCTTATCCCAGAGCTTGTCTCAGGTTTCTTTACAGGGGAGGGGGGTAATTGGCTAGAGAGATACTTTCCCCCACTTTGACCCAAATCAGTGTCCTGCTGGTAGCCTAGTTGCTTCCCCAGGGACACAAAGGGTTAAATCCAGGCGAGGGGACTCGGTAGGATTTGCCTCCTAAACGCATTTTCCAGTTCATTCCCCAGCACAATATGCCTGGGCCGTCCTAGCCTCCGCCCGCCCCCACCCCATCCGTCAGAATAGGCCAATATGGGCCACCCCAGGGTCGGACGCGGAGTTAACCCCTCTTCTGCCGGCAGCTCACACCTCGAGGAAAGACACGCGGGACACCCTCGGGGCCTCTCGGGAAAGTGGGTCATGCGGCCACCTGGCTGGCATGAAGCCCGTGGAGCTTCCTCCTGGGAGAGCCCTCCGTTTTAGAAGTGGAGTTCCAAAGACAGAGCCCATCCCCGCGCAAGGCCGGGAGTTTGCGATCCCCAGGCGGCCCGACCTCACCCTCCAGAAAAGGAACCGCAGGTGAGTAAGAAGCTGCCTGTACCGCAGGAGCAGGTTCCGATCGCCCGCTGTGGGGCGATGTGGGGCAGGAGGGGGCCCCCATGAGCCCGAAACCATCTGACAAGAGGCCGCCAAAAGAAATGAAGTCCTCCCCGCAACCCGCCACTCTCCAAGCCCACCAGCTAGGAGACTGACGCCCTCCCCCTGGGGCTGTTGTCTCATACCCCAAGCCCGTGATTACGGTGATTATTTTGCATTTATGTAACGCGCAGTGTTTCCAAACTGCTTCTCGAGCTGAGAACTGGTTATTAAATAAATAGAACCCTATTACATATTATTATTTTTGTGAAGAACTGAGCAGAGAAAGTGCTTTCTTGCTACATAGAGACGTGCATCCGATTGCTTCCCTGCAGGGCAGGCTGTTGGGCTTCTCAACCCCTTTCTCTACGGTGCCACCTCCTGCCCCCCCTTATCCAAGCGTGACCCAACTTTTCTGGCTCCGTTCGCTCCCTACAACCCGTAGTCTTGCCCATCATCCAGCTCCAAGTCCCGGGGAGGTTCTAGTTGGATGGGGGGGTTATGGAGGGAGGCAGAGGCAATCGCCTTACCTGGGAGGAAGAAGGCGGTCAAGCCGAGAGCGAGTCCCCACCAGCGTCCAGCGGCGCCCGCAAGCCCCATCCGAGCCATCGGGGGGCAGAGGTCCGGCGAAAGGGCTGCCAGGAGGGCGCTCCTCGCGCTCCAGAAACCAGCCTGGAAGACGAGGGCGGATCGCTGGCAGTCGGTGGGCGCTCGGAGGATCCAGGTCAGCCGCAGCCGTCGGTCGGGGCGGGGTGGGCTGGGTGGGATCCGCGCGGCTGCAATCCGGGCCCCGGCTGCCGCCGGCTCAGAGCCTCGGCAGATGCCCGCAGTAAGTTGCTCGAGTCATGCCCCCTTCGCCTCCTCCGCTCTCCTCCTCGCCCCGGTCCCCGCCCTCTTCTTCCACGCAAAGCCGGGCTGGGGAGAGGGACCCACCCCCGGCGCGCCCGGCTACCGGGCTAGCGCGGCGCAGGCTCCGGGCCCTGGGAGCGCTCACACCCTCCCGCTCGGCTCCAACTTGCAGGCGTCCATGGCCGGCTGTTCTCCGAGGGTGGCCGGGCGGTGCGGAGGGCTCGGGGCCCAGGCGGTGGTGTGCGGCTACGGCGGCCAGCTGCCCGTGGGGCTTGGGGCTGCACGGTCTCGGAGGAGCAAGGGGAGCGAGCCGGGTGCGCCACGGGTCCCCACCGCCGCCGATGCGCTCGGTGCGGGCGATCCGCAACAATGTGGAGCTGCCCCGGTGCCGAGGCGAGCCGCGCTCTCTCCTCTCCCTCTCTTTCTCTCACTCGCCGATCCAGCCTCTCACCCGCTCTCCCGTGATGTCAGCCCGGGGGGAGGGGTTAGCATTAACCCCCTCCTGGCTCCCACGCGCCCGGCCCAGCCCTGGCCCGGCCTCCGCCCGCGCGGCCGCACCTCCCAGTCCTAAGCAGCTGTAGCTGCGAGCGTGGACGTGGGGTTCGGTTCAGGGCCCCTCGCTAGCGAAATGCCCCTTGGGTTGCCGTTCGGTGGTGGAAAGGGCCGGAGGGCGGGCTGCCCTCCTCGTTCGCTGACAAAGGGAGGCAGTGACCCCTAGCGGCCGGCAAGGGGGAGAAGCTGCTCGGTAGGGGTGGAGTTAAGATGAGGAGGGGGGCTGCCGTAGGGATCCGTGTGAACACTGGATCTGGCATTGTCCGAGCTCCGAGGGCTTTTCCAAATCTCTGGTCCAACCCTGGGACCATTTCGCAGATGAAGAAACAAAGGCCCAGAGGAAGGCGTGGAGCGTGGTCCTGGGCAGAGAGAGGCAGAGCACAGCCTAGAACTCAGCTGCTGAAGCTTCTGCTCCCCGAGATCTGGACACCAGACGGAAGTAGCTTTGCGGAGGACCAACCGCGAAAGCTGTGAAGAGCGGAGGCAAGACATTAGTGGGTGAGATCAGGGCACTCAGGTTTCTAGTGGAACTTCTTTTCTAATCCTCATTGCCTTCAGGGGGTCCTTGTCCCGAAGCTGAAGCAACCTGCTTTCCCCGAAGAGCGACAAACCAAGTCAGATCCCATTGCCTACACCTCGTTTCTGAGTGGTTTGCGGGATTCCCGCGAAAGTGGCCCATCCAGTCGGTGTCCCAGAACGGCCAGGACTCTCCGCCCCATCCTGTTCGCCACCCACCACATCCGGGTGGCTTCTTGCCAAGGTGACTGAGCCCGAGGGGCCCTTAGCAGCCTGAAGCCTGCACCTTCTGTCCCCATCCTTGGACTATGAGAGGCAGACAGACAGGGTTTCCAAGTCAAGAGAGCTGAACTCTCTCTTCAGAGGTTGAGCGAACTACAACCCCTTTGCCCTTTGCTCTTAGCCCAGCCCCAAGGGCACAGAGGCATAGGGAAGCAGCCAAATTCTGATAAAATGTAAATTTTCCTTTCGGAGAGTGGGAGGAGCAGGACCATGGAGGAGAGTGACAGTTTCCCTCCGTTGGGCTCAATGGGCTCAGCCTCCTAAGGACTCCCAGGGACGCTCACTCTATCCTTTTATGCTTCACACGTGTAACTCAGGACAGACTTTTTACCACACTACTGCCAGACTTGGGAATGCATTGTGCGGTCTCATAGTTGGTCCTTGCCCCACAGGAGCTGGGTCTAGTGAGGGCTAGAGGTGGGGGGGCGGTGAGGCAGGAGAAGAGACACAGAAACAAATTCTGAAGAATCATTTACCACGGCACAGCACGGTGTGGGTTTCCAGGTTCGCGACAAAACGCATCTAGGTTAGCCTGGGCTGGGAGGGACCTGAAAGGCTTCTGTGGTAAGGGAGCAACAGGGGCTGACTGGAGGTGTCTGTCAGACACAGACTGTCCCTCAAGAAACTGGATTTAAGATAGGGGTCAGCACAGGGAAAACTTTGAAAGTGAGCAACAGCTAGGGTATTAGGGAATGGGCTCATAAATAATTGGCCCTAACTCTGCCTGAGCTTGAGGTAAGGTCAAGCCTGAAATCAGACTCATGCCAGGTAGCCACAGGAGGGTCTTAATCCAGTGGATGCTCTGTCAAGTTAAGCAAGTTGGTGGCCAGGCTGGCAGCCAGGAATCTCCATCTGGCTGACAAGTGTTTTTAAGCTTGCCCAAGCCAAAATGAGTTTGTTTTTGTTTTTGCTTGTGGCTAGCATGTCATAGGAGCTGCGCGGTTGTGTACGAGAAGGTAATTCCAGATACACCAAGTTCTGTCAATGCTGTGGTCTCTTAACCTTCTCCACACTTGATGAGCATTCCTGCATCTGTTATTACAAGGACATCCAAAACCAGGGATAGTGGCATCTACCTTTGAGGCAGAGGCAGGAAGATCTCTAAGTTCTAGGCCACCCCGGTCTACAAAGTGAGTTTCAGGACAGCCGGAGATACACAGAAAAACCCAGTCTTGAAAACAAACAAAAATACAAGGCATCCAAAAGAAGGTGTGTCTCTTCAGGAGGGTCGTGGCTGCCCGAGTGTGCAGAATATGCAGGCAAGTGGCTGAGGCAGTGTGGCTATACTGTTGTCAGCTATAAAGATGCAGGAAGGAGGCTTGAAGAGGTGATAGTTAGCTACTGCCCTTGAGGATGGGTCAGATTTAACCCAGAGAGGCAGAAGAGAGAACCTCAGGAAGATGGTACTATTTGTGCCAGAAAGTAGGTAAGGGCTCTGTTTTGTTTTCCAGTATGAGGACCTGTGAGAGAGGGGCAGGAAGGAGCAACAGGGTTGCAAAAGATCAGAAAGATTTCCTTTGCTGATAGGAAGGAAAATAAGACCAGACATCAGGAGAGACAGGCTGTGGTTTCCCACCCCATGGTCTCTCTGTGTAGCCCTGGCTCTCCTGGAACTCACTCTATAGACCATACTGGCCTCAGAAAATGCCTGCCTCTGCCTTGTGAGTGCTGGGATTAAAGGTGTGTGCACCATCGACAACTCCCTGTGGTCCCAGTCCTTAAGCTAGGCGCGCCAGTGTCATGTTTGCTTCTTCTAGCTTAACTGTCATGTTCCAGCTTGAAAGCAAACCTCATGTTTCTACTGGGCAATGGCCCACACCCCTAATCCCAGCACTCACGAGGCAGAGGCAGGCTGATTTCTGAGTTGGAGGACAGCCTGGTCTACAGAGCAAGTTCCAGGACAGCTAGGGCCACACAGAGAAACCCTGTCTCAAAAAGACCAACCAACCAACCAAACAAACAAACCCAAACCAACTGGCCAAAA
>NW_022196906.1:37689217-37717747 GCF_008632895.1 Mastomys coucha | reverse complement strand
TCTCTCTCTCTCTCTCTCTCTCTCTCTCTCTCTCTCTCTCTCTCTCTCTCAACAGGGTCTCTCGCTGTGGCCCTGAAGCCCTGACTCTCCTGGAACTCACTATGTAGACCAAACTGGCCTTGAACTCATAGTATAAAGGTCTGGGCCACTACATCTGGCTTAAGAGGCAGTTGGGACATGGTGGGACTGATTGTTCTGGCAGCATGTATATAGTGGAGGATTGCAAATTCGATCATCAATGGGAGGAGAGGACCTCAGCCCTGTGAAGATTCTGTGCTCCAGTGTGGGGGAATGCCAGGGCCAATAAGCAGGAGAGGGTGAGGTGGCAGACATGGGGAGTGGGGAGGCAGCTGGGGTTTGTTTTTGTTGTTTTTGTTTGTTTCTTTGTTTTTTAGAGGGGAAACTGGGAAGGGAGAAATTTACTCGTAAATAAGAAAATATCTAATAAAAAAAAAAGAGGCAGTTGGGTTTTGTTTGTTTTTGTTTTTTCTTTTGCTCTCCAATTCAAAAGATTGCATTCTTGTTAGTTTGTTTGTTTCTGTTTGAGATAAAGTCTCTTTACATAGTCCTAACTGTCCTTGAACTTGCTCTGTAGACCCGGAAGCCTTGAACTCACAGAGATCCACCTGCCTCTGCTTCTTGAGTGCTGTGATTAAAGGCCTGGCCGACCACACAACACTGTGGTTTTGTTTTTTGAGACCAGATCTCCTTGTGTTCTTGGCTAGCCTTAAACTTGTTATGTAACTGAGGTTGACATTTTACTCTCCTGCCTCCACCTCCCGAGTGAGTGCTAGGCTTATAGCTGTGTATCACCATGGCCAACTCTGGGTTCAAATGCTTTTACAAATACTTATTTTATTATTTTCAACTGTGTGTATGTGCATGGGAGTGCAGTTCCTAAAGTGACCAGAGATATCAGAGCTCTAAGAGCAGAGTTACAAGTGGGTGCTGGGAACTGAACTCAGGTCTTCTGGGAGAACAATATTCACTCTCTTAACCACTGAACTACCTCTTCAGGCTGGATTCAAATTCTTAAATGCCAGCTCTTTTCAGTAATTGTTTGTCTTTCGACAATAACATTCAGTCACTATGTATCTTTAGACAAGCTCCGGCTACACACTTGCACACACTGGTCCATTTGCCCGTAATTCTCTTTTCCTTTCCTTGGTTCAAACTGTCAGCTTAACTTTAATTTCATGTCCTCAGCTTCTTTACCTGAAAAATAGCAGTAGATAGCATGCCTGTCTTAGGATTGTGAGGCTTAGACGTGGGACACACTTGGAACGATGCCTGGTGTACAGAGAAAACTGTTCGTGTTGGTCATCATAGATTCCTTAATCTCTGTGTTTCCACATACAGTTTTGTTCTTCCCTGCCGAAGGGGTATACACTACATACAAAGCTTGATACAGGCATTGCATTCCCATTTTGTACATTTAAAGTGAATTTTATTTTGAGATAGATTTGGATTTACAAAAGAACTATAAAGAAGGCTACAGAAATAGCTCCATGGTTAAGAGTGTTTGCTTTTCCAGAGGACCTGCGTTCAGTTCCCGGAGCCCACATCAGGTGGTTCCCAAGCATCTGTAACCCCAGCTCCAAGAGACCTGATATACTTTTCTGCTTTTCTGCGTCCACAAACAGATGTGCATACACAAAAGCATCATTTAAAAAAATTTTTAAAATTAAAAAAAAAATGATAGTGTGGCTTTCACTTGCCCTTCACTTACTTTCCCAGATGTTAATGGCTTGTATATGATCCCTGTAGCAAAACTAAAAAAAAATCAGCATTCCTATATCACTACTACATGAACTACAGAATTTATTTGGACTTTCCCAAGTTTCTCAAGTGTGTTTATTTTCTCTTCTAGGATCCAAATCAGGACACCACGTGGCACTTAATGCAAGTGGCCTTCTAATACAAATGATGAAGTTCTATGCATGAGAAGCCTTCCCTGGCCTGCCAGGCTGAGGCCACTGTCAATAATAGCCCAATGCCTATTGGATCTAGCCTGCTTCTGAAACCTTACATCCCTCTGCCCCAGGACTTTGAGTATGAGACACTGTACGTTCCTAGGGTGCTAGTCATAGAGTTTATTTCCTGTGCAACTCTCTCCCACTTCCTTTGGTCAGACGCCTTCTCTTTTGGCCTCCGTTTACCCATGTCTCCTCTGCCTCCCCACAGCTCTCTTTCCATCCCTGCCTCACTGATGATTAGTTACAGTGCTTGATCCCCTCTAAGACAGGGACAGCACTATTTTTTATCCCTGGGACTTAAAGCACACCTCATACCCACTAAACACTTAGTGGAAATGTGCTGTCTTCTCACTTGCATCCTGTGTCCCCCTTCTGCTGATCACATGCTCCCTCTGGGTCTCATTTTTCCTCATCTGCAGACCAAGGAGGCTAATGTACCTACTTGCTTTCATATGGCATTTTGAGAGCCCCTACGACATCTTTGGGTCCTGGCTCCCTGCTTTAATAAGAGCCATGCTTAGAGAGCATGTTGTTTTCATACAGTGTAAACACTGGCTGTTCTAAAAAGTATTTCTCTTAATGGAGTTTGAAGATTTGGCTGTTCAAAAAAGTTTGGAGACCTCTGACTGATTATTGCATTATATGTTATGATTGCATAAAGGCGCTGCATGGTTTCACAGTTGCATGGTGGTTGGTTTAAATCTTTTTTTTTTTTTTTTTTTTTTGGCAATAGTGAGCCATTGAAGATTTCTGAACAGAGAAGTGCTTATTGGGGGCTGGGCTTTCAGGAGATGAATCTGGCAACCGTGTGGGTAGGACAGACAGATGATGATTGGTCAGTGAAGGAGGAGGGGGAGCAGAGAGGGTGAGTTGTCATGGAAGCAAGTAAGAAGAGGAGGGGATTTAGCTGAAGAAGAGGAAGGGGAGAGAGGGCTGAGGTGGAGGAAGGTGACCACCTAAATAATGAGTTATTCTGCTGGTGCCGGCAGGGATCAGACGGCTCCTGGAAATAGTGGCCGAAACACCAGGGGGCCTTGGAGAGAATGGCGTTGACCTCCAAGTAGGAGCAAAACCCAGATCCAAGCAGGGGGTGGGGGTGGGAGGTGGGAGTCAGGGGAACAGTGAGGGGGAGTAGAAGGTGTGAGGAGTAAACCAGAAGATCAGAAGCTTAGATAGTTAGCCAGACAGGTAAAGGGGCTTAGTGTCTCCTCTTGGGTGGGAAATCAAAGACTACCAGGCTTCTTAGCATCCCAGAAGGAAGAGCCGGTAGGCATTGGGGGTGAGGGTTGGGGGGCTGGGTGACCAAGTGGAAGAAATGAGAGCAAGCCCTGGAAGGGGGCGGGGCAAAGTGGGAAAGAGCCCAGGCAAGGGATTCTGAGCCTTGAGGAGGGCAGAGGTAAAGAGAATTTTTTGGTAAGGAACACAGGAAGGATGAATAATAGGGTCACTGCAGGGAGGTGAGGGCTGGAGTTACCTGCAGAGGGAAGTTGGAAGGCAGCTTCAGATTTCACAAGTGGGAAGGCTGTGGGGAGTGGAAGAGAGGTGTGATTAGCAGTCTCCCAGCGCCACAACGGGAAGAGAGTACACGTGATGGGTGTGTCTTTCCAGGGGAGTCAGGACTCTGGGGCTTCTGTTTAAGCAGAGTCGGATCCAGTTTAATCTGGCAAGGACCATTTAGAGATTTTAGCTGAGGGGTTCAGGAAAGAACTCCAGGCCTTCTTCCCACTGAGACAGCCTTCCACTCATAAGGGATGCTCCTCATGGAGTTTGTTTTAGTTTGGGCACTGGTGAGTCCCCTCACCCTCCCTTCATCTCCCACCCTCCCTTCATCTCCCACCCTCTGTTGGCTCTGGGACCTGATGTGCCTCAGTGTGTCAGGCCACTCCCAAAACAGGCAGCTTGTCTTTCCTTTCTTACCTAGTCCAGAGGTACCGGTAGAAAAGGTGGCAACTGCTCTGGCAGCATGGTAGCCAGAAGAAAAGAGCCCTCCTAGGAAATCTTCTCTGAGGCACTCTCTCAGCTTCCACAGGCCCTTTCAGAGAGGCAGCTGTTGGGCTTGGAAAAGGCCCAAAGTCAACACAATAATGACTTCCCCTCCCGGCCATCTCCCAGGCCCCTCTGTGTCATTCAGTAATTAGCTAATAAAGCTTACTTTGATGTGAGGAGAACCTTATGAAATCCCCCAAACCCAGAAACCTATTGGCTGGAGAAGATACATTGGAAGTGCTACCCTGAATAAAAGGTGACCCCCTCCAGGGTCCCCAAACCTCAAGGGAAGGACGGTTGAGGCTGAGGTGTGAGGAAAGGAAAAAGAAGATGGTAGAGAGAGAAGAGGAAGAGCACAATCAGGGTCAGAAGATGGGATCCTATGGTGAAAGCATGTCCAAACCTCCAGCCAATCCCAGGGATGCCCCACCTGCTTATAGGGTGCCCCCTTCCCTCACCTGACAGACCAACATCACCCTAGGCTATGCTCCAGGGGGGAGCTGGAAACCACAGCCTCTAATTACTGTTATCATCACCATGGTAGCTGTGGTGATTATGATGGTGCTTCTGTATCCCACAGTGCTTAGCAGCATTTAATTATTGTTATTCCTAGAGAGATCACTGCAGAGCTTCCCCAATGCCAAGGCTGCCGTTGCTCTTGGGACCAGATGAATACAACAGCACCCCAACCCAGCACCAGTGATCAAGGATGTCCAAAGGGAGCCAAGATGGTTAGCTGAAGGGCAGCCTCAAGAGATGTTCCAGGGACCTCAATGGCTGGTGGAACTGAAGTCCAAGGGTTCTGTTTTGTTGTTATTTTTGAGACAAGCTTATCAACACTGGCCTCAAATTTACCTTGTAGCCAAGGGTTACTTTGGGCTTCCGTTACTCCTGCCTCTATGCCACAAATGCTGAGATTATAGGTGTGTGCCACCATGCCTGGCCTCTTTGTTGCTGAGGATTGAGTCCAGGACTTCATGTATGCTAGGCAAGCTCTCTAACAACTGAGCTTCATCCTGCCCCATTTTGAACCATCCAATTCTCCAGAAAGAAGTCTGGGGGTAAAGTGAGTGCTCTTCTCGCTTCTGGTCAAGAGCTCCTCCTAATATTCCTGCCATTTGCCACTCTAAATCCCAGGGAATTCTGCACGTGACCTTGGGTGAGGGTTCTTAAACTCTACAGTGGTGCTAAGAAGAGAGTTGTGTGAGGAGCTGCATAGACCAGCGAGCTTAGGTCATGAGGTCAGGAAGTACTGGTGACAACGGGACCAAGAGACAAAAGATTTTGAGAAAAGAAGTGGATGTTTCATCCCCCTTTCATAGAGGAGTCAAAGAAATTATAAGCCTGTGTCTTAGTCACAGTGGGTGGGGGGGAGGGAGGCTTTTCAAGAGCCATATGAGGTTAAGCAACAGAACTCTTAAGTGTAGAGAAGAGTGTCCAGCTCAGTTCCTGTCCAGCAGAGGAGGGCACACTGTGGACACTTGTCCTGGGCATACTGAGGTAATGCTGGCCTGAGGGTTAGGCCTTTCAGACTTGTTGGTCACAACCTTTCCCAGGAAGGAGGGAAGAAAGCTATGACCCTCTGCTTGGGAGCCCACACATCTGTGCAAGGACAGCGTCTGTGTGACAAGATAGTCCTGTCCTGCTCAGGGACTTTGTAGAGTTGCTGCCCTGTGTCCAGGCTTCCTGTCATCTGACCTAGTGCTAATGACCCAGAGACTCTGGCAAGAAGAAAATTCATATCATATTTTTATGATGTGAAACAGGAATAACCAAGCAGGGTTCATGCACCGTTTTATAGTCCTCAAAACTAGGCAGCTATTAGGAAGGCAATGTGGAGAAATGAAAATAATTTGTGGGTGAGAATTTTTTTATTTTAATTTTATTTAAATTTTAACTTTAATATCATTATGAAGTTACTTTAATAATAATTTAAAAATTTTCCTGTGTTATGAAAAGTGCTTTTCCTGCAGAAATGAGCTCTGAATTATATTTGATTTAGGTTAATATCAATGCCCTGTACTCCTTGAGCTTCTGAGAAGAGGTGCTTTAGGAAGGTGGCAAGTGGCTTGGGTGATGGCCAAAGGGTAGACAGTGCCCCGTGCAGGTAATTGAGTTTTAAAGGAATAGAGATTATGTGTTGCTCTGTTGCTTGGGAGGTGGCCTAGCCAAGGACTGGGAGATGTGCTATGGAGTCCAGAGAACTGGGATAGGGTCCTGGATCAGCCATTTGTTAACTGGGAAGCCTGGGACCTACTGGACTGGTTTGTGTAGGGCCGAGGGGATCCCAGGACATGAGTCTGCCCTTTTTTAAAACTAGGAAGGTCTTGGAGAAACTTGGACAAGTCATTTGGCTCTTAATGAGCTACTGGACTGCTCAGTATCTTCAGTTCTGAGGTGGTGCTGATGGCTCTGAGAATCTCTGTAAGTGCACTGTAAACTCCATTTCTTCCTACGTGGTGGGGATGGTGGTCACTGCTTAGGTGGGAGTGGATCCAGGAGAAGGAAATGGGGGGAGGGTGGTTCTCCATGGCTTTAAGAACTCAAATCTCCAAAGCTTGTCTGGATTAACCCCACAATCTACATATGGAGAGTTTATATTTATGGGAACCAAGGAGGCAGCTCACTGGTAGAGACCTACCTAGCATGTGGGGTTTAATTCCTAGAATCCAGAAAAGAAAGAGTTACAACCAGGTGCTATGCCCCTTTCCTTCCTGGGAGCAAAGTCTAATAGGGTAGGCAGGGATCAGTAAGGAAGTGGGATCCTAGGGAAATTAGCAATGTGTGGGAGTGTCGTATGTGTAGGGACTTGTTGCTAGTCCAGGAGATTGGGAAAGGCTGGGAAGTGTCTTGCAAAGTGGGCCAGACCTGCTGAGGTTGAGGATGGTCCAGTCAGGCATATGAACCTGGGAGCCAAAGGGGGCTGAGGAATGGCAGGAAACCTATAGGCCTGGCAGGAGTGGGGTGTGTATGTGGGGTTGGGGCTTGAGAGTTCAGGGTCCTGGAGCTGAGCCAGAGGAGAGCATGGGGGGGGGGGTGGCTGAGGAGATATGTGCCTCACTGGAGGGGGCTGCTTTGTGTGCTACTCCCTGAAGTCTAGAGTGAGTTTCTCAGGGCAGCCAGGAGCTGTGGTAAGGCCTGTCCACTCAGCAGCCCCTCACCCCACTGCTCAGACATTGCTTTATCCTGTCATCTCTGGATCCTTTGAACATGGCAGTGCTGGCTCTGTCTGTCTTGTTCGGAAGGCTTTTGAGCCTTACCCACCTGCTGCACACCGCTGTAGCTCCTAACGTGGTGTGTGTCAATCTATGCCTTTCCCTGTGAGGGTCCTGCCATCATCACAGCCGGTGACTCCAAAATGCTGCCCCTCCCCCCCACACACACATAGACCGCTGTCACCTCATTGTGTCTGTGTGGGCTGGGTGGCTCACAGCAATAGTGCTCAGAGCCTGACAGGCACTCACTCAGCCCGGACAGCTGATAGACAAGGAACAATTATACTAATCAGCCCAGGAGTGGGGCAGGCGGGTGTTCACCCACATACATGTGCATTAGCACACACACACATACAAGTGCATGTACATTTCATCTGCATGACATTTATGCTCACATGTGCACTGACACTCAGGCAAGCACATGGGGGCTCTCCCTGCTACTTTGGTTGAGATGAATAGACTCTAAATTACATTAGATTCATCTACGACATTCCTCTTCCAACACAGACATACCTATGTTGAAAACACTATTCTACAGCCTCAGTACATACTTGTGTAATATTTTGGCCTGTGGTTCTTCTCATGTCTTTAAAGACACATCACAGAGGTTAAAAGAAACACTCACATCAATGCCTGGTACGTAGGTGTTTTGTATTGTATTTTAATACAATACTATTATCTACAATTATATAGAGACACGTTAGTGTGTGCACACATATTTGTAGACACATGCATATTGCTTCATCTATTGCCATTCAAGGCAGGTGCAAATATGAGAACTCCACCCTTCCCCAGAACAGGTGGGTACACTTCTATTTACACCAATAAGTTCACCCTAACCCCGGCAGCCATCTTTTCCTCTCCCTGTTGCATCTACACAGAATCTTGACAGCAACAATAGTCATAGCAAACTCAGATTAGGTGATAACTTTATATATTCCCAAGGCCTTCCAGGTGTGGAACCTCACTGGGGCCTCCCAGTGGCTCTTGAGGTGGGTGGGATCAGCAGGCATCATCGCTTTACATTTGTGGCTGATGGACCAGAACAAGGGAGGTGAAGTTCCTCATCTGAGAGGCAGTCAGCAGTCAGATGGTGAACTTCTTGGTAGTGAGCTTCTTATGGTCCTGGGATGCTGGTTTGATGACTTCCACCCCTCATTATGGAAAGCAGCGGCCATGGGCAGCGCCTGCTGGAGTCTTGATTCCTGGTCAAAACATTTCCCGAAGTCAGCCGGGGCCAGCGGAGAAGTGGGAATTGGAGACTGATAAAGGGAAACCGCCATCATTAGAAATCCCATAAAGTCTCATTTACAATCCCTGTCAGATGAAAGGAGCAATTGAATGTGTTGGAGGGAAAAGCAAATACCGATTTCCTTTAGGATGCCCAGCCTCACGCAGCTGATCCCAGAGGCCCCGGAAGGGTGTGTGTGTGTGTGTGTGTATGCCTTCCTTCGACTCTCTCCCACTCTGCATGCTTTCTCGTCCTTCTGACCAGGGTCTCTGTGAGTCTGAAGGCTCTGGTTCAGGGGAAGAGAGGATAAAAGGACAAAGAAGGGACATCCTCTCCCTCAGAACCCTCTTGTATGTTACACTTGCTTTGGCTAAAATGAAGAAGAGATTGCAAGTCCCCAAACTCCTGCTTGTCATGTTCTCTGAGGCCAGTCTCTCAGACCCATTAAGAGGTCCTGAGGGCAGCTCCTTTCAAAACTGGTGTGCAGTAAGTAGGTGGCCTAAAGATGGGGCATGGAGAGTGACTGCTACTGCTCTTCACCATGCTTGGTCATCACCGTGGACCTCAGTTTCTGCAAAATGGGGCCTTGAAGGCCACATGGGATGAGGCATGCAGACCCTGGGAAGGCACCTGGTACGCTGCTGAACCATACCGAGTCAGGCCCTGTCCTCTGTGTTGCCAGCTTCCTGGTGAATGCCTTCACTGACAGGGCTGGGAGGCAGCCTGGCAAGAGAAGCATATCACCAGCCTCCTGGGTGTGCCTGGCCTGGTGGAGGTGGGGAGGAGGGAGGAAGGAGGGGCAGGGAGGAGACATCTGTTTGACACTCTTGTCAGCATCCGTTACCTGGTGTGTATTTTCCCAGGAGCTGATTACATTACAGCATGTGTTGATAAACATTTGGAGTCAGAGCAGAGAGAACTGAGCAGAATGCTAAGCGGCTGGCGGCATGGTCAGGAGATACAGAGAAATGGCTGACCTGGAAGAGCTATAGGAGATGCTAAGCACCCCATCTGGAGCCTTCTTAGCCTACCTAGCCCTGAGCTCCTGATTTCTCCCCTGATGTTCCGATCCTCAGGAACATGCCATCTAGTCTTGGCCCAGGATTAGACAGCACAGACAACAGAAGAGGGGAGGGACTCAGTCTGTCATAGATCCCAATCCTCCTCCTGCAACGGTTTGTCTAGTGGCATTCTGGGCCAATGCCTTAAACCTCCCTGAGCCTCAGACTTCTCTGTTGTGGTCTTAACATCCACACTAGAGTGGAGGGAAGGCTAAAGGAGAAACTATCCACTATGCCCTGCACATGGAATCAGGATCTTCTCTTCTTGTTTCAGCTTATAGAGAGGAAGACAACTGCCTCAGTCTAGATGTCTGGCAACCTTTCTCACCACAGCCTTGACTTAAGAGATGCATGACTGGTATTCTTCCTGATACAGACTCCCCCTCCTTCCAACCATGACTGGGACTGCAGCATGTATCCTAGGTTGAGCATGGTGGGTATCATCCCTGGAGATGAGTACTTGAGTTCCAGAGCACAGACTGTCAGGCCATAGAGCTTAAGGCTTCGCTCAGGGTAGAAAGAACAGGATGGGTCTTTGGAGTTTAGGAATGTCTCATTCCTCTTTGGGACTGAATCTCTAGCTTTCCCACACAACCTTAGGAGATTGTTTCCTGTGTGCAGCTCTAGTCTCTGAAGTTGTGACCTTATTGAGGACAAAGCCTTTTAGATCTTCAAGGAAGTGTAACTGACTCTCTGTCCAAGGTAGATTTGTGCCAACTAGAATGAGTGACTTGGTGACTCTGGCTTCCAATGTCCGTCTAATTCTTCAGTGGCCACCATTTCCAGATGCTCAAAGCTTCCTCAAGCTGCTGGGCTTGCCCCAAGTGGGCTGAGCACAGTGGGGCCAGCGCCATCTAGTGGATACGGGGGCATGGGGACTGCATGTCCGGGTCTTTCCCAATGTATGGGACCCGGGACAGCCCACCACGATAGGCACTGGTCAGTGTGGGGAGACTTTGGCCACTGCCTGTATTGGCGTCCTGTTCTTTGCCTTCAGAGAGTGTATAGACGTTCCTGCAGAGAACTTTCCGAGTTGAGGGACATCTCGAGGGCAGTAGGCCCAGGTCCTGTGCCCGGGTGTTCCAGAGGCAGCCTGTACCCCTCCCCCAACACTGCATGTCCTAGCTCCCCTCCTCTCTGTGCCACAAAGAGGCCATTGATTGGCCAGAGTAGCTGGGCTGTGGTAGGGAAGCTGAGGGAACAGGCACGAGTGCCTGTGTGCAAGCACACACACACACACACACACACACACACACACACACACACACACACACACACACAAACAATGCCTCTTTGCAGCCCCATCAGTCTGCAGTAGGACAGGACAGAGTGGGAACCTGGTGTGGAGAAAGAGATCTGCCTCGTGATTGCAGGTTTCCCGGCCCTCACCCTCCACAGACTCATTTTCATAAGCATCTTTGGATGCATCCTCAGCGCTAAACCTCCATTCTGACCAGCTAGGCACCCCCATCCCACTCCTCCTGTGCGTGCTCTCCACTCCCTGCAAAGCTCTTCAGTAGCACTTAGGGGCCCCTTTTAATACCAGGAATACCCCATACCGTTAGGTAAGAGGAACTGCTGTGCAGCTGCTGCAAAGACAAATACCTTGCAGCAAAGCACGGCTGCTGTGGCTCACCTGGCCCTCCCCTGGGAAGCCCAGAAGGCTGTGTACAGGAGTGGGGCGGGGAGGGGAGGGGCAAGGGAGGAGGAGAGCTGGGGCAGGCATCCTTGATTTCTTGTCTACCTCTTTAATTGGAAAACTGCCTGGGCCTAAGGATGGCACTGGATTTGTGCCCATAAGGGGTGCTTTCTGACCCATCCACAAAGGACTTCCCGCTGGGATAGCAAATCGTCAACATTCTGGGCTGGAGGACTGCCTGACTCCCTATAGTTCCATCTACATACCCAAAGAGCAGGACTGGTTCTTGGACTCTGCCCCCATGGCCTCCAGCTGGGCATCTGGGGGTGGGGGTGGGGGCAGGGGCAGGCAGCTGGTAAGGGTATGAAGAGCTGTGGGAGTGGCAGGAAACGGACTCCTGGATGTGCTCCTTGGTCCCTCCCTCAGCTCCTACTGGCCACCTGCCACTCATGTGTACACAGGAGTTGGCTGGGGGGTGGGGAGGGTGCTGGCTGGCATAGTTTATAATGTGTCTTCCTGTTATCCACAGGCAGTGTGGAGGGGCCCTGAGAAGCGAAGATGCTTACCTGAAGTCTTACAGCCAGGAAGTAGCTATGCTTCAAGTCAAAGCTAGAAAGAACTGTGGCTCTGTGTTTAATCAGTTTCGTATGTATGTATGTATGTATGTATGTATGTATGTATGTATGTATGTGCTATAATATATGTGTGTTATATATTATACTATATATGCTATATATGTATGTATATATGTATATGGACTGAGGGGCAGACAGGATACTTGTGTTCAGAGAATAAGTGACATCCAGAGAAAGAGTAGGCAGGCACCCACACATGTATGTTTATATTCAACGCTGTTTGTAAGAAGCTGAGCTTGGTGGGTTCCTAGGAATCCCAGATAAAAAGCTAAGGCATCAGGAATGGCTTTCTCCTCCTCCCCATCCTTTTCTCCTTCTCCTCTTGTTCAGGGATGAACCTAGGACTTCACACCTGGGAGGCCAATGCTACCTCTGAATGCCTCAGCCAGACCTCTCTCCTTTTTGTCTTTTTCTGTATCCCTCTCCATCTACTTCCATCATTGTCATCTTCATCTATGAAAAACAACCCCAAAAACAAACCACTCAAAAAAAAAATAAAAAGAAGAAAAAAAAAAGGGAAAACAAAAGTCTTCCTCTGCAGCATAAGCTAGCCCAGAACTCAATATGTAGCCCAGGTTGACTTCGAACTCACAGCAATCTTTCTGCCTCTGCTGGGATTGTAGGCATGCACCACCATGCCTAGCTCAATTGAAAACCTTTTCAGCACGAGGTTTTCCCAATCCTAGTAACGAACTCTACCTGGGAGCTGCCAGGCCAAGCTAGAGTCACTGGCCTGCCCAGACATTACATGTGTGCTCAATGAGGTGGTGTGGACCGAATGTGGTTGGTAGATAGGAAATAAATAGGGGCTCTGTATTTATGTTCCGTGCCAGCCACAAGTTGGGCTGTGCACGGTTCAGGGAGCTTTATGTCCAATTTTATGTCTAGACAGAGTTTGGGATGAGGTTATCACCTCTCCTCTAATTGGAGCAGGAAGGCTTCGCCGGGTGCTGCTTTCGGGATGACTCTTGCTGTCCTGGCTCTCCCATCTGTCCCCAAGAGGAAGACTTGGGACACGAGATCCAACAGTGAAATTGTAGTCAGGATCTGTACATTTGTTTCAGCCTTAGTTTTGTCACCAGATAGCCACATGACCTTGGATAAATCATCCCCTCTTTGGATCTTCATTTCCTCATTTGCAACCTAAAGCTGGTTCTTTTGGTGGGTATGCTCCCTGAAGTCTGTCAAATGGGATCAGTGTGTGCAGATAGGCAGGCTGTGTGCACGCTATAGTGTGCAAAAATACTCGGCCAAGGACTACACAGGAGCTGAATCTAGTCTGTGAGCTCACCAATCTATGTGCCCTTTGCAGGTTGTGTGTGTGTGTGTGTGTGTGTGTGTATGTGTGTATGTGTGTCCACTTGGCAAAAGGAGCACCTTTTCTAATTCATGTAGAGGTGCTATATGGGCAAGTAGTGACCTTGCAGAATCTTCTCTCAGCTTAGCCTCCTGCTGGTGGAACTGGAGCACCCTAGGGAGGGCTTATCAGGTAAGATGGGGGTGGGGTGGGGATCAGCGCAAGGGCAGTGGGAATATGTTAGCTTGGAGCTGAACTTCAGAAGTAAGGAAACTTGGGATAGCAAGACCACCCAGTCTGCCAGTGACTCCTGCATGGGTCCTTTGATGGATCCGTGTGCCCCATGAGCAGGGGTTTCCCAACCCACAACCTAGCTCTCTTCTGCTCTGTTCTCACAGGGATCTGCTCTAGCAAGAGTGGCCATCCCCCCTCCCCCAGCTCTGCTGGAGGAGCCCTGGGGATCCTGGTGTTGCTCTTCAATTGGCATCTCCTCTAGGCCTTGGATTTGGGGCCTGTATTAATTCCTATTCTCCTTCCTAGGAAAACATACCATACAAAAGCAATTTAAGGAAGAAGGTGTTTGTTTGGGCTCACGATTTGTGGGTGCAGTCCACCATGGTGGAGGGGGCATGGTGGCAGGAGGTGGTCATATTGAGTCCACAGTCAGTAGACAGAGAGAATGGATGTTGGTGCTCATCTGGCTTCCCCTCTTTGCCCTTTTTTATTTAGTTTGGGACCCTCAGCACATTGGATGCTGCTACCTACATTCAGGGTGGGTCCTCTATCCTCAGGAAAACCTCTCTGGAAATGCCCCTACAGATACTTCCAGATGTTTCCTAGGTGATTCCAAACCTAGTCAAGTTGACAATGAAGATTAACCATGGCAAACCCACCCCTTGTCAACTTGATGCTCAAATATATCATTTTAAAAATCATAACATTCCACCCCTGGTCCTCAAAGCTTCATGGGAATCTCATAATAAATTGTTCAAAGCATCCTCTGAGACTCAAGGCAATCTCTTAACTGTGAGCTCCTGTAAAATAAAAAAAAAAAAGTTAATATACTTCCAATACACAGTGACACAGATTCAACATTCCCCTTTCAGAGAGAGAGAGAGAGAGAGAGAGAGAGAGAGAGAGAGAGAGAGAGAGAGAGAGCGCTAGATGTATTCCGAGGAGAGAGCCTGGACGAAAGCAAGACTGTAATCTAGCAGTACAAACACCCAAACCTACAGAAACGCAGCTTCCAGGGTTATGGTGGCAGCTGAGCTCCCTGTGTGTAGCCCACCTTCCTTAATTCTGTTGCGTGAATCACACACAGCTACTCTCTCAGCTTGGTTCCACCCAGTTCCTATAGCTTCCCTCAGCAGATGTCCTACTCTTGGAACTCCCTAAAACCTGGGATCCTCACTGCAACCTCAGGTTCATCTCTGTAGTCTCCTTGCCTGGAAATCCAACCCTGCTATACAGCCCACGATCCCAGCAGCTTTCTGGAACCTTAGTGCAAATCACTCATGATCTTGTAACCCTTGTATTTATTATACACCTGCAAACCCAGCACTGTGTGGATGCTGCTGCCACATTCTGCTGCTTGGGGCATACCCTGATCCCCCTTTATCGTAGCTGTGACAGCAGGAGCTGAGGAACTTGGTCATGTTGCATCCCCAGTCAGGAAGCAGAGAGAGATGAATGCTCAGCTTTTCCCATTTTTGTTTTTGTTTTTGTTTTTTTTAAATTCAGTACAGGACCCAGCTTATGGGATAGTGCTGTCCACATCCTTTCTGGGTAAGTCGTGTCTCCTCAGTTAACTTCTCTGGAAACACTCTTACAGGCATACCCAGAAATGTGTCTTCTAGACTATTTCAGATTCAGTCCCAGTTGGGCATAGTCAGTCACCAATGCCTTCAAATCCAGCACCTGGGAGGCAGAGGCAGGTGGATCTCTGTGAATTTAAGGTTAGTTTGGTCTACATAGTGAGTTCCAGGAGACTCTATCTCAAACAAAACAAAACAAAAAAATCCAGTCCCTCTGGGGATCCTGTGGTAAATACACAGCCACAGATCTTGCCAGCAGCTCACATAACTCAAGGCCAGTGTGCTGTGCTCTGACAAGAAGTGTCCCTGTCCCAGGGACATCTAATGAGCTCCAGGCCATTCTGGTATCTACACAGGGGCTCAGTCTATGAAAGGCTACCAAGTAGAAGATCCACAGGGGGCAGATGTCCGTCACTCTTACCTCTCTAGGGAGGCTGTAAAGTTACTGAGGGGAAAAAAGGCTGGGCAGGGGAAGTGCCACAGGCTGGAGGAACTGGGAAAGCTTCCCTTTCACTCGTGAGAGTGATATCTGAGGAGGGAGCACTGAGGAGGTGTATTCTGTGGGTGGAGTGACCTATAATTGATTAGCCAGACTGAGGTTCAGGGGGGCATCTCATCTCCTACCCTATTCCCGCCTTTAGCTCACAACAGAACAGAAGAATAATTAACCTTCTCACTTACTCAGGTCTTCAGAGTAAGTCCTACATTATCTGGGCACCAGAGAAGTCCTCCTTTTGTCTCACTCCAAGCCCTTCCAAAGGCATGTCTTGTTCTTTTGCACATTGCACAGTGGGTGCAAGGTTGGATGCCAAGGGCCAAGCCTTCCTCAGCCACCCTGTCTCCCTGGCAGTATCATTGTAAGGAGTGAGATGAGGTACAATTAAGCTCCCAGCTGTCATCTCTACAGAGGCAAGGACAGGAACATCTTTATGTCTGTGCTAAATGGGTCCACCCCTCTCTCCCGGGTGCCCACTACTCCTGTTCTTTAAAAGAAAGGGACGGCAGGGATGCTGATCGTCTGTCTTATATTTACCAAGTGTAATGTGCCAAGTGCCTTTTTTTCTTCGAGGCTCTCCCTACCCACTGGCAGTGTTACATTCAGTCTCCAGTCCCTAGAAGAGTGAGACACGGCTTCTGCGCAGTTCACATAGGAAGGCACTGTGCAGCTTCCATCCTGTCTAAACCATAAGGAGGATGAGAGTGACAATGAGATGACGTCTGTTGAGCTCTTGCTGTGTGCCAGACACTCTCAAAGTGCTCAGCATGGGTATGTGCTTCCTACCGATGCTGTAATAAATGGCTCAAACCCAGGAGCTTACAGCAACACCCAGTTCCTATCTTACAATCCTTCCCAGGGTTAGAAGTCTGATACAAGATTCTCTTGGATAAAAGCCAAAGTGTGCCACCTGTTTCTGAGCTCCAGGGTCTAGGTTAAGCAAGAGCTGGGTGTCTTGTTTTCCAGGGGATCCTGCTATATCACCTCCAAGTGGCCAGGCTGGGTCAGCTCTGGGGTAATGGGGATGGCTTGCTGTTTCTGGCCATCCATCATGATGGAGAATGGGCCTTGGGCAAGCTTGGGACCTGCAAATCACAGAAATTATGGCCAATTAAAGGGGGGGAAGCGGCAGTCCATGGTGGGAGCTTAGGGCCACAGAGGCAACTCTGGAGCTTTATGGATGCTCCCTCCCATTTTGTGGTCCAACTGGGAGGCAGAAACATGCCGGCTCAGCACAAGGTTCAGATGCTCTGTGTGAGATGGGGGTGGGAGGGGTGGGTATTCTTTCAACAGGATCCACAGTTTCCACTTGCTGCCTCTCTTGAGTAGCCACAGGAACCTCTAATGTCAGCCTTCACTCCATGGAGCTTCTTCTTAGCCTCTTGGTACAGGCTTCTTTCTCTCCACACTGGCTCTGTCTTTTGCACAGACCTCTGGAGGGTTGAGCCTGGGGACCTGGGGGAAGGTGGGAGCCCATGTCAGTCACCCTGAGGCTGAGGCACAGTCAGCTTATCTCTGCTTCTGCCTCCCTGTGTGTTTATCCCCACACCAGCTAGAGAGCTCTTTTTGCTTCCCTGTGGGGATGACTCTGGGACAAACCATTTGTCTACTTTTATTTTCCCAGGAAAAAGGAGGGGTGCTTATGTTTGTGCACCTGTGGCAAGATGGTGCCAGAGGCCAGCAAATAAAATCCAAGTTAATCCTCCAGGTTCCCCAAGTCCTCTACAGTACTCACCCGAGTCCTCTTATCCTCTAACTTTACATTAGACCCTTTCTTTTCTCTGTTGAGGGGAACAGAGCTGGGCTTATGTAATGGGGTGGGGGGAAGAAGGCTGCCTCTGAAAAGGTCCCTTGTAGGGCCAGGATTGATGAAAATTGGGCAGAGCCTGTGGGACAGAGTTGAGCTGGGTATTGGCCACCTTCTCTGTGTGGAGGGCACCATGCTGTCTCTCTCCTGGGTTCTGGGTTCTGAGTCAAGCCCCTGGATCTGGATTGAGGTTACCTTCTGAGAGATAAATCCAAGTAGACTGAGAGATAAACTCAGGTAGACTGGTAAGAGGGAATTTCAGTGTTTGCTACCATCTTTCAGAGGCCTCTGAGTAGATTACCAGTTGATTCTTCCTCATCACCAACAACAGAAGAGCCCTGGAATTCTGGCCAAGCTGGTGGATGACAGAGCTGAGGGAGGCAATCATCCCCAGCCATCATGAGTCTGGGAGAACTGAAGGGGAAGAGAAAGGGCCCAGTCCAAGAGGAAGCAAGAACCCTGGATGCTTAAAGATACCTGGTCAAGGCAGATTATGGCAGGGCAGGATGGGCCCTGGGTATCACTGCCCCACCTACTCCTGGACTTATCTCTCCTCCTGAGGTCTAGGGTTGCTAAGGCTCTCAGTTCTTCCAGTCTTATTCTGAGCAGGAAGACTTGACCTTGGGTAGGTAGCGTGGGTTATGATGAAGACTAAATAATTTAAGAATGTACGACATGTAGAAAGGGAAGAGCTATGTAAGCCTTACCTATAATAATTAGTATTACTCATACTATTTAAAAGACCATATTATTGACCAGGGAGATGGCTGGGTGGGTAAAGGCTCTTTGCTCTGTAAGCCTGACAAGCCGAATTCAACCCTTGGAATCCATCCACAGTGGAGGCAGAGAATGGACTCCCCAAAGTTGTCTTCTGATACCCACACACCTGCTGTGGTACATGCATGCACGTACAAATTATATTTGAGAAAGAAAAAGAGAAACCCATATTATATTGGCTTAAGGTGGTAAAGTCTGGAGGAGGAGATATGGGAAAGGATATGATCAAAATACATTATGTTCATGTACCAAATTGTCAAAGAATATATTTTAAACATTTTTTTTTTGAAAAGGAAGAAGATTGCAGGGTTTGTTGTATACCTAGGGGTTTCTTGTCTCAGCTGTGACCTTGGCAAAGTGATTATTACACTGTTCTGAGCCCATATTTTTTCATTGACAAAGTGGAGACAGTAACTGTAATTCAAAACAGTAACACACCTTGCAGGACACACTGTTTTTTGTTTGTTTTTTTTTTTTTTTTTTTTTTTTTTTTTTTTAACTCCTAATGGGGCATTGGCCTGGGAGAGTGGGCAGTAAAAAACTGTGACCCTCAAGGAAGTTAGTTGGTGCAGGAAGTCCGCAGGAAGAGGACCTGCTTCCAACTGGACAGCAGGAAGACTGGGAGCAGGAAGCCTGGTTCTGCCTCACATCTCCTCACCCCTCCACCCTGCCCAGAACTGCCAACTCTGCTGCCCTGGGGCTCCAAAGTGAAGTATCAGCAGCTGAGGCAAGGAGATCTCAGTTCATCGATGGAGTGTGCCTTGGCTAGACCAGCAGGGCATAGCTGGGGTTTGATGTCCTTATGTGCTTGCGGATGCTGATGAGCACACACATGTGCAGACTCAGTGGAGACGTGTGAGACTTGTCCCTTCCAGAGAGCCTGATCTGACCTTGCAGGCTCATCTGGTTTCCTGTCAAAGGCCCCAAGAGTGCTCTATTCTTTATCTGCATCGTGACTTGTTAAATAGGTAGTTTTTACATGATTATTGAAAGACTGAGTTGGGATGGAGGTCAGTGGTAGAGTGTTTCCTTGGCATGCTGGAGGCCCTGGGTTTCTTCTGCAGCATTCTCTCTATGGCGGTGCACTTGGCAGATGAACCCAACACTTTTTTTTTTTTGCTTGATGGCTGAATACATAACAATCATGGCTAGTACTTACCTAACTTTTGTTATGCGCCATCTGTTACTCTAAGCACTTCATAGGTCTCTATCAAATTAAACCTCATACCACAATACGTGGCAGTTTATGGGTATAATCCCTGTACTTGGGAGGCTGAGGCAGGAGGATTACTGCATGTTTGATGCCAGCCTAGGCTACATAGTGAGTTCTAGGCCAGTGTGGAGTGAGGGGCCAGCCTCACCACTCCTGGCTCATGTACCTATTCCTCTCTTAGAAACCTCCCCTGCAGGGTGTGACAGACACAAGAAGAAACATGACCTCTGCTGCCCTCCTAGCATTCCTTCTTCTCTTTTCTGGGACGCGCTTGCTCAAGGAAAGGACAAGTTCCAGCACAGACCTGCTATCCTTAGCACTGTGTGGGTCCTGTGCGTCACAGCTGTGGCGGGGAACAAGGTTGGGGCAGGAAATGGAGGAGATTTGACTTGGGCCAGAGCAGAGTTGACTGACTCCTGAGAGAGGCAGGGCTCTATCCCTCAGATCTCTGACCCCTCACTCCCATCTCCAGAGCTCAGTGTCATCTCCAAGCCAAAGGGACCCATCCTTGGAAGCTCCCTGCTCTGACCCTTCTCTGGCTGAAGGCTAAATGCCAAGACTGCAAGCCAAGAAGAGGCAGCAGTCTGTATGCTGATCTCTGCTCCAGTGTCAGTACACAGGCCTCTCCAGGAACTGGAGTCTTCATTTACAACTTGGTGAGGTGGGACCTAGAACACAAGACTTCTAAGGTCACCTCCAGTTTCGGGCAGGTGGTGTGACTTGGGAAGCCCCTGGGAGTTTTAACCAATTTACTCCTGGGAGAGTGAATTGGAGGCCGAGAAGGAAGTATTTGCTTTGTAGTTGGTGCAATGCCAGGGGCTTCACATTCCTTATCCCATTATATCATTTAATCTCCTATAACAATTCTATTTTTCTTTTAAAAAGAAGGAGGAGGAGGGGAAAGAAGGAAAGGAAGAGGAGGGAGAGGAAGAGGAGGAGGAGGAGGAGGAGGAGGAGGAGGAGGAGGAGGAGGAGGAGGGGAGAGGAAGAGAGGGAAGAAGGAAGAAGAGGAAGAAAAGGGAGAGGAAGAGGGAGAGGAGGGGCTTGGGAAGGCCTAATTAGCTTGCACAAGGTCACAAAGTTTTAGAGGTAAACTCTGATGTCAAAGTGTGACTCAGTGTCCTTGTTTATTAGGTCCATTATTTGAATTCAGTCACATGAGGTGGATAGGATCAGGACAGGCATTTGGTTTAGTGGCT
Source organism: Mastomys coucha (assembly GCF_008632895.1). Classification (NCBI taxonomy): domain Eukaryota; kingdom Metazoa; phylum Chordata; class Mammalia; order Rodentia; family Muridae; genus Mastomys; species Mastomys coucha. The sequence goes on along the minus strand of NW_022196906.1, from coordinate 37,697,401 downwards.
ATCGTACTGGCTGGAATGCCATGGCTGTCCCCAGAACAGAGAGGCTTGTCCTAGAGTTGGGGATTGTCATATTAACACCTAAGGAGGAAGATGTCGAGGGGCAAAGAGCATCTTGGGTTTGAAGGCAGGACAAGTCCTAAGTAATAACTGACAGGGGCTGTGAGCTAGGACCCCAGGGAAGGGGACTCTGGCTGGAAGTGCCTGACCCCTCAAAAGTGTAAGTACACTGTAGGCTGCTGACTACAGAGGCAGCCACAGGTTCCTGAGGCACATACCCATGTGGTCCACATGCACAGGCATGCTCTGTCCTCTTCTGTCGCAGCTTGCTGTCATAGACACAAACAAGTCTGTTCTTGGCTCCCTCTGACAACAGTTCAACCCTTGGCTTTCACCTTGCCTTTCCTGTTCCTGGTCCCACCTACTCGCAGCCTGTGTGTGTTTGTGTGTGTGTGTGTGTGTGTGTGTATGTGTGCATGAGTGCAAATGTATTTGTATCTGTATGTCCATATGTGTGTATGTCCATGTATGTACACACGTGTGAACACATATATCTGTATGTGCATGCCTAGTCTGTGTGTGTTTTCCTTGGCCTGTGGAATTCTTTGCTAGCCTTTCTTGGATTTGCACAAATACTTTCATACAATTTCATAAGCACACGCATGCACACACACACACACACACACACACACACACACACACACACACACAACTTCTTGGCTGCCGTTTGCTGGTCTTTCCGTCCAGTCCACATAGAGCTCTTGGTTCTGGAGAACCTTATTCATCTTGAGGGCCTGGGTGTGTTCTCAGTTGTTTCTCTCTCTATTGCCTCCTGCCTCCAGATTTCCCAGTGGACTCAGGCTGCTGAGGAGGCTTGTCAGGCCTGGTGTTGACCTTGAAGTCTCTGTAACTCTTGGGCCACTCTCAAGCCTGGCTGCAAGTAGGGCAGGTTCCTTCCTGGAAGTGGCATCCCTAGGAGCAGCTGGACAGGGTATGGCGATGTGGGTGGGGACAGCATGGCTGGAAGGGATTTGTCTGCTTTGGATTCTTTTCTGTGAAATTTTTGTCTCTTTGCCACGATGCTCCATTCATTTCAGCTGATGTCACTGTGGTGTGTGGGAGTGCCTTTGACATCTGTGTAGAGCTGAGGCAGATCCTGACCCAGGCAGCAGGAAACCCTGGTTCTAGTAGTAGAGGAATCCCTGCCTTTTTATGAGATCCTTTAGGCCCTAGAGTTTGGGGCTTGGAACTGAGGGTCCTGAACTATGAAACTTTAAGGACTGGGGAGATGACTTCTTTTCTTCTTCTTCTCCTCCTCCTCCTCCTCTTCTTTCTCCTCCTCCTCCTCTTCTTCCTCCTCTTCCTCCTTTTCCTCCTCTTCCTCCTTTTCCTCCTCCTCCTCCTCCTCCTCCTTCTTCCTCTTCTTCCTCTTCCTCCTTTTTTCCTTTTCCTCCCTCTTCCTCCTTCTCTTCTATCTTCTATTGTTACTCCTCCTCCTCCAGCTCCTTCTCTTTCCCCTCTTCTTCTGTTAGACAAGGTCTCACTATGTAGCTCTGTCTGTCATGGAACTTACCATGTAAACCAGCTAGCCTTGAACTCACAGAAATCTATCTACTTCTGCCTCCTGAGTGCTGGGATTAAGGGCGTGGTCCACTGTATTTAGCTTTGAGGAGACTTCTTTCATTCAATTTTTCTGTGCCCTGGTCATTCCAATCAAAACTCTCTCAGTGACGTTCTTGCACCCACAGATATCACACATGTGTACATATTTACTCCCTTGCATGTAGACAGGGCACTGCCTAGCCCAGCTGGACCCCAGGCTGTTTCTGGAGGGAGCTCACCAGTAAGGGACTTCCCTGACCTTTGTTTTAGTTGATAGTTTTCCAGACATTTTCCAGCTTGGACACTCAATGGTGATTAAGTCTTGCTTAGACAGGAAGGCAAGCAAAACCACAAAAGCCATGATGCTTATGGCAAGGTGAACCCTGCCCAGTCTCTCCTAGCTGCATGCTCCTGCTTGAGCTTCCCATAAACACAGCCTTATTCCACAAAGCAGCTCAAACCCACCTACCTACCCTCACCACCTGCCTCTCACAAGCTCTTCATCACAGCTTCCTCAGCAGAAGCCTCAGTACTGGGAGACATATTAGAAATGCAGATTCTTAGGTCAGGCACGATAGTGTAAGAGATGTAAAGCTATGATCCCAGGACTTGGGAGACAGGCAGAAGTTCAAGGCCAGCCAGGATTACATAGTGAAGCGGAGACGGAATGCAGATTTCATGTTCATTACACCAGACTTCCCTGGTTCTAAAGACAAACAGGGGGATTTAAGGGGCTTCTTTCAGACCTACTGAGTCAGAATGGGTGGGGGTAGGTCCTTTTGAAAGTCAATGGGCTTGGTTGGTACAGTTCTCCTGTTTCTCTTTACAGATGACACCTGAAGCCTACAAAGCAAGGCATGTTTTGCTCAAGGTTACCACGTGGCATCATGGGCAAGCTACAATGTCAGGTTGCCCATCTGTGATACCCAAGAGGTGAAGCTGGGGGTCACACACCTCTCTGCTCCCTGAGACGGTAAGAATATTCAGTGGTGGTTGTGTTTGTTTCAGTTAGGTTGAGGGATACTTCGAGGCTTAGTCATTTGAGGATAGATGTGCACAAGGGCTCAGTTGGAGTCAAGACCTAGACTGTGGCTCGTCGTCACTCGTACAATCAGTCTGGGAAGGCTTCTGGGAAGAGCATGTTTAGGAGAACAGAAGCATGTTCCAGCACAGCTAGTGAGAAGGTATGCCGGGGAACAGCGAGGGACTTCTCCGAGCATAGTGAACAGGGGAGGCGTTCTTGGGGTACAGTGGTAGTAAGAGGCCCTGCTACCAGGTCCCCAGACAACCACAGACTTCTCTCTCATAGAGCCAGGAAACATTTAACATCTCCAGCTAATTAGCTGGTGCCTGCTAGGGATGAGGGAGGAGAGGGTAGCTTGGAGCCAGGAGGCTTTAAAGGAGGGTTGCTCCCTGACAAAGCCAGCCTGCAAGGTTTCAAAGGCAACTTCTGAGCAGCCTATGCGTTTCATGTTCATTACACCAGCACTTCCCAGGTTCCAAAGACAAACAGTGGGATTTAAGGGGTTTCTTTCCTTTTTAGAGTGATTTCATTCTGAGCCGAGCTTTCACCCGGGGAGGAGGCTCAGCAGCTGAGCAACTTGCCCTTCCCAATCCCCAGCCTTTTGGTTCCCTGCAGGCTTCTAGCCCCTACTCCACCCCCTACTCTGTAGCTCTACCGGGTTCCTGCTCTAGCCTGGGCGAACAGATGCCTTCCAGCTAGTTGTAAGTGAATGATGCAAGGTACAGTCCTAGTAAAGCTGGATCCTAAGTGCTTTGAGGGCAGGACCCAGCATTCTTCTGCTGCTTGCCGATGCTCAGCAAATGCAAGGATGGATGGAAGGGTGAATGAATGTGCCCATCATTTGCTTCCTGATCATATCCTGCTCTTCCCAGCTCTGGTTTGTATGTCCCACGGAAGCTTTATTTCCCAGACTCTCTTACCTTCTGGCTTCTGGATGAGTCCGGCAAATTAAAGGCACTGGAAGAAGGTGGATAGAGAGAGAAGCCAAGATCTCTCTCTGTCTCTGTGGGGCTGCATTTCTACAGCATCTGCTTCTCCTCCTTGGCTTCTGTGACCAAGCCCCTCCCTCTCGTAGCCCAGTTCCCTCTGGTTAGCTGCAGTGGCTCCATGTCCTGCCTGGTGGTCTCTGTGTTGAGTTCTTAGAACATTCCCAGTTCCAGCTCCACGAAGGGAATAGCTTCCTGTGTGGCTAATGTGGGCTTCCTACCATGTCTGTCATAAAACAGAATTGAGCCCATCAATTAAATCCATTTGTTTGAAACACCTTGAATGGTTTCTGATTTCTCAGTGGACTCGGGGGTGGAGTGAGTAAGTACATACATTGTGTGACCCTTTCAGAAACAGACTGTACATGAACTTTCAGCTCTGAGTGGGCTAGATCTGCTGAGGACCAGGAGCCCCTCTGATGTGGCAGCCTGTCCCTGGTAGGAACCCTCACAGGCCTCTGGACCCTGCCTTCTCATCTTCGGACATCTTGGGACAGCTCATTCATTCCCTGTGAGCCTGGCCCTACTCCCTGCTGAAAAACTGCAAGCTAGCCCATCTCATATTCCCTAGGATAACTTCCTAGCAAAAGTCAGGCCACAGTGAGTGTTAATGAAGCCTGTACGCAGCTGGTAGTGGGGATGGGAGATGGTGCAGCTGGAAAGCACTATGGTGGTGCCTCAAAAAGTTAAACATAGAACCAGCACATGATCTTGCAATTCCACTTCTGGGTATATATTTTTAAAAACAGAAAACAGAGTCATCAAAACTTACTGTACACTCATGTCCTTAGTGGAAACAGTAGCTAAAGTATGGAAGTAATCCATATTTCACCTGACTACTTACTATGAGATAAATAGACATGTAAAATGTGGAATGTGGATACAACCAAAAGAGTACTGTTCACACTTTAAAAAGTATCTGTCTGTCTGTCTGTCTGTCTGTCTGAGACAGGATACTCTGAAGCCCAAGCTGGCCTGGTAGTTATGGCAATCCTCCAGTCTCAACCTCCTAAGATATGAGCCACCATACCTGTCAAGGAATGGGCATACAACATAGGCTACAATGGGGTTAAGCCTCAGGAGGATTTGCTAAGTAAAATAAGCCAGGCATGGAAGGACAGATTCTGTACTAGTTCACTCATCTGAAATACTTCAGGAGTTAAAAATCATAGAGTCAGGGCCAGGGGAAGGGGAAATGGAAGTCAGTATTCACCAGGTACAGATTTTTGGTTTGCAGCATGAACATGATTTTGGAGATGAATGGTTATGTCTGTATAACCTCAGGCATTGAATCTTGGGGAGCTGTGCACTCAGTGGTGGTAAGTTGTGCGTCCTGTGTATTCTTGTGATATATATATATATATATATATATATATATACATACATATATATATATATATATATATATCCCAATAGTGGCACAAAGACACAGTAAGGTGTAGAGAGGAAAAGCTGTCTCTGCCTGCCAGATTCTGTTCTGGTCTTTCAGTCTCCCTCCACTAATGCTCACAATGACATTGCTGGGTAGTTCATCTTATCCTCGTTTTGATAGAATGAACTGAGGCTCTGAGAGCTTCCGTGACCTCTTTCCTCATTCACAGCCAACAGGCGCTTGCGTCTCTCTTTCCTCTCATTCTTGGCTGCCTCTGTTACTTGCTGATCTCCACAGTCCCCACTCCTACACCTCTCTGTTCTCCTCCGGATCTCCTAATGGTGCGCCTGCTAGAGCTTCCCTTCTCCCAGCCCTTTTTTCTCACCCCTGCAGGGCCATTTTCTAACACAGAGATGAAATGTATCTCTTTGCTTAAATCCCTCCAGTAATTCTAGTTGTCTGGGAGTAAGGTCTGTCCTCTGTCATAGCAGGAAGATCTGTGAATGGTCCTAGCTCCTCCCCACCACCATCTCTAGTGGTGGCTCCTTGCTTCCCCTTCACACCCTCACCTGTAATCCAGCCTTATAAAGCCATATGGAGTCTCTTCAACAGAGCTCAGAGGTGGTGTCATGTATCCTTATCTTTGTGAGGGTTGTCCTCTCAGCTCATGGATCTCCCTTCCTCATGGCCATAGGATGCTCTTAAGGTATGGCCACAGCATCTCCCTCTCCAAGATGTCTGGCCCAGCTTCCCTGGGTGGGGATGGGTCCCTTTCTCTTCCCCTATGCACTATCTACTTTGTTCTTGTGGCATTCAACATACAGATTATAAGAGTTTATGCATATCTCAATTTTTCCTTCTAAATGTCAGGCTCCTGGGGAGTGGGAATTATGGTTCAGCCAATTATTCACTCACTCACTCACTCACTCACTCACTCATTCACTCACTCACTTCAGATTATTGCTTAGGAACTAGCTTTATAGCAGGCACCATATATGCTTAGTGACATCCCGGAGTACACAGTCTAGTGTGTGCTGAGCTGTCACAACCATAACAACAAGCACAGGATTATAGACTGAAGGGGAAGCCCAGGGCAGGGAGCCCCTGGCAAGTGGTACATGTAAATACATCATACCTTCTGCTTTCCCAGGGTACCAGTGTGTCTTAGAGTATGTGTGCCTTCGTTGTCTGATCTGTCAGTTTCCTGTGGGAGGGGCTCTTTCTCGGACTCATGTCTTCAGGGTCTGGCATATAGAGATAGAATATGAAGATGAGTCGCCATAGCAATGCTGTGGTACCTCTGGGTGTGGTTAAGGATGGGACTTGCTATCTAGATGAGTCCAGGTTACTGGGCAGGGAGCTCAGGACACACTGCCCTTCCCTTCTCTGAGCACTCCTTCTTGATGGTGATGCAAAATAGAAAATGGAAAATCCTTGGGCTGGCAAGATGGCTCAGTGGGTAAGAGCACTGACTGCTCTTCCGAAGGTCCTGAGTTTGGATCCCAGCAACCACATGGTGGCTCATCAACCATCTGTGATGAAATCTGATGCCCTCTTCTGGTGCATCTGAAGACAGATACAGTGTATTATACCAGAGCAAGTGGGTCTGAAGCAAGTGGGGAGGGGGCAAGCAGGGCCGGAGCGAGCAGAGGTCCTGAGTTCAATTCCCAGCAGCCACAAGAAAGGCTCACGGCCATCTATCTGTACAGCTACAGTGTACTCATGCACATAATATAAATAAATTAAAAAAAAAGGAAGAAAATCCTTTAACTCTTTCTTTTTAACTGTGTGACCTTGGTTTCCTCATTTGCAAAGGGGAGGTAGCAGAATGTTTGGTTCCAGGAGATTTAAGATGATAAGTAAAAAGCTCTGAGCAGGGCCTGTCCTCCAGTGTGAGGTCTGAGAACCTGTTCTTTTTTCTGGAAGGTTGTCAGATAGTGCCCATAGCATGTATTTCTCCGTGTAGATCCGAAGGCTACTCAGTTCCTTCTGGCTCTGCACGCCACTAGCGTCCTGGTTTTTCCCTCTCACTCAGAAGATGTGGCTAGCTGGGGCTCAATTAAGCATGCTCGACTGGGGTGTGATTATCGAGCGCTGGGTGAATCAGTAGAGTAGCCAGAGTGAGGGTGAGGGGGTTGGGTGGCAATTGCCTGGGCACCACAGGTCCTTCAGCAGCTCTCACCAGCTGTCCCACCTCCAGTGTGATTACACTTGTTCTTGCTAGGCATTGTGGGTACCTGTGTGGAATGATCTAAAAGGGTTATAGGTCATTGTCCTTATGAACCACACTCATTGTGGAAGGGAGCAGATGTAAGAAAGTAGGGAGAGATTCAAATGCTCTTCTTCATCCCCACCCTGGGGCACATAGGAGACACACAAAAGAAAAAAACAAAAACAAAACTAGCCAACCAGCTAACCAGCCAACCAGCCAAGCAGCCAAGCAACCACCAAAGCAACAACAACAACAACAACAACAACAGCAAACCCTTTCTGCCTCTGGTTGCCCTGTCCTGAAACACTTCCCAGCATGCACTGAGCTGACGGTGTGTCCTTACCTGTTAGTCTTCCCCAGTGCTGTAGGCACCCCCACCCCCAGGACATGAACTATATAGTAAGTACCTCCAGGTCTTAAGGCAGGCTCCTATCAGAGCAGCTGTGGAGTCTTGATTGGTTAGTTGGATGAGCCTCAGCTCAGGAAGCAATTGGTTGCTTGACTCACCAGAACAGAGGCCAACAAACTGTAGCTGTGGATCAAATTCCACCTATTGCCAGCCTGTCTTATGTGACCCTCAAACTGAGAATACTTAAATTCTTTGTGTGTGTGTGTGTGTGTGTGTATGTATGTGCACACGTACATGTGTACATGCATGCACGCCCATGTGGAGGCCAGAGGACAACCCTAGCTGTCATTCCTTAGGTGTTATCTGCCTTATTGTAGGACCCACCAAGTAGGACAGAGTGTCTGTCCAGCAAGGGTCAGGGGTCTGCCTGCCCATGACCTCCCTCCCCAGTACCGGGATTATAAACACACAGCTACACCTGGCTTTCTCATGTGGGTTTTTTAACATTTAAAGTACTCGGATTGAGCTCTTTATTGAGTTATCCCCCCAGCTTCATTTAAAACGAGCTCTTAATTGACAGGTAATAATTGTACTTATACAGGGGCACAATGTGATGTTTTGATACATGCATTCATTGTGAGT